>NC_133599.1:4037302-4340907 GCF_964106895.1 Numenius arquata | reverse complement strand
AGGAGGGGGGGTGAGTTGTGGTTACCACGTGGCTCCTGCCCTTTTTTTTTTTTTTTTTTGGGGGGGTGGAGAGGGGATGTCTTGCACACACTTGCTGCCTTCATGGCTTCATTGGGGGCGGGAGGGAAGGACGCTTCTCGTGTACTCCAGTCTCCCTCCATCCATCAGGAGAGCAGCTCGGTGGGAGTTTGCGAGGCTGTCACCCACCTTCCCAGCGCGCTCCGGGGCCTGATTAATTGCTCTCTTAGCAACTGCTAATCTGTATGTAGGTTCTGGAGCCAAACGAGGCGTTGTGCGCGTGTCTCCCCTCGGAGGGGAGCGTCACGATGGCGCGGGCTGGGGGGGCGGCTCAGCGTGACTAGGAGCTGGGGGGGGGGGGACAGCAGCGTTCCCGTTCCCGACGCCAGGCCCCAAGGTCCCTGCAGAGGGAGAACACCCCCGAACCAGCCCACCCCCGGGGCCAGCACCCACGTGTCGCCCTTAAATCAAAGGGCATAGTTAATGGGTGCCGGGAGGGTCCCCGCTCCACAGCATCCCTGGGGAGAGTGCTCAGGATGCATTTGCTGGTGGGGGGGGGATTTTTCCCTGGAGATTTAGGGAAAACTCCTGGGAGGGTGTTGAGGATGTGACTTGTGTTTCACCCGATCCATGTGGGTGGTGGGAGCTGCGTGCTAACACTGTGCAACACCCTTTAAACGTGGGACAGGAGGGGATGGTCCCCATCACCACTGTAGTCATGTGTGTGTGTTGGGGGGGGAGTTAGGCCAGTGAATTGCCCCAGTGAATCCTTCCTCCATTTCCCCCCGGCCCAGAGGGACCCCGGTGTGGCTGGATCCGTCCCACCGCACGGCTGCAATGAGGACGGCTGCCACAGGAAGGCACTGGTGGCTTTTGCTGGAAGTCCAGGGATGTGAGGTGCTGAGTCCAGATTTGGGACTGGAGCCCTGGTGTGGGGAATGTGGCTGTGGGTTGGGGTGTGTGGCAGCCTGTGGGCCTGGTTGGGGGTCCCGGGGGGGCTGGTTGTGCTCCCCAAGACCCATTCATCACTGCTCCTGGCCACGGCCAAGGCTGCCTTTTGACCCTTTCTGCCCAGATTTCTCCACATCTTTTTTCATCTCTCAGTGAAAACCAACCCACTGTGCTGAGCCCCCCTCCTTGTAAACCCCATCCCCTGCTGCTGGGGTGCCCTCTCCCCCTGGGACCCCACAGCTCTCTCCTCTCCTTCCCCACTGCCAAGACCCCTCAGGGCCGAGCGATGCACCCGCCTCCATCTCCCCCCTTGTCCCAGGGGATGGGGGCTTTGCTGGACCTTGCTATAGCATGGGAGAACCCCCCTGGGACCCCTTGCCTGGGGTGCAGGGAGCTGTGCCACCCTGGCATGGCTGGAGTGCCCATCTTAGGGCAAGGTTTGGCTGCTGAAGGCAGGCTTGGTGGCGAAGGATTTTTTTTATTTTTAATTGGCTTATGGTGTGAGGAACCATGAAATCTGGGCCATGTTTTATTATGGCACATATTGCACTGGACAAGATGGGAGTAATTAAATGCATCCTGCCGCTTGAGCGCGGGCTCGTCCCCAAGCGGTGGCAGTTAAAGGGCCCCTCTGTCACCAGGCTGGGGGCTCTGTTTCGGTGTGGGTGTCCCCGTGTGCCACAGTGTATGCTGCCAGTGGCCAGGGAGATATCCCCTCTGTGCCAGTGGTCCCCAGACCCACCTGCCCCGGGGGTTTGGTGCCCAGCAGCTGCTGAGCACATCTGGATGCCAGAACCTCTGGTGGGAGCCTGGCCTGAGCAGGGGCTTGGCTTATTGCCTGGGGACCGGTTGGGTTATGGGTGAGTTTGTTATTAGTTAATTTTAATAGCTAGGTCAGCACAGTTTCTCTGTGGGAAGCTGTTCTCTTGGCTGTAAAAGCATCTTTGGCTTATGGTGCCGTCCCTAAATTGGACACAGTGCCGCTGATCACCGTGCAAGGGCTGTGGCTTCACCTGCTGTGGCTTCAGCAAAGGCTGGTGCTCAGCTGCTGCCAGCAAAGGAGGAAAGCGCTGCCGTGGGGGGGGCTGCATCCTGCTCCCCGGATGATGCCAGGCTGAGTATCGGAGCCAGCAGGAGGTGATGCCACTCTGTGCCACGTGTGGGGTGCTGGGCTGCGGACACGGGACTCTTGCTGCCCTGAAACACAGCTCAGAATTGAGGTCCTTCGTGTCTGGCTGCTCCATCCCTAGCACGGCCCCAAATCCTGTGCTCTCCTGGGACCGGAGCTTGTGGTGCTGCCTGTACTGGGGAAGGGAAAAAAAATATAATAATAATAAAGGGTTTGAATATTGTGAAGCCGAATGGGGCCAGGGTCCCCCTGCTGAACTCTGCAAATGGAGTGACATACAAAGGAGCTCTTAATTAATTGACCAGCATCCAAATTGTGAGCAGGAAGAGGCAGGTGGGAACTGTAGGGGGTGCCATCCACAGGCACGTTGGTCTGTGCCTGTGCGAGGGGTGGGGGGCATGGCTGGGATGGGGCTGGGTGGGATCTGTGGCGATGCTGGGGGAGGTGGTCCCTTTTGGGGCAGCAATTGCTTGTGCAAAGCGATGCAGCCACGGGGACGGGGATCTCCTGGGATGTCACTTCACAGTGCAGGATCCGTCCCACCTTTTCCTGAGCCTTTTTATGCCTTTTCCAAAAGCTGTTTTCTTGCAGGGGAGCCATAGATGGATACCGGCCGGGGGGGTCCTTACCAGCACAGCCCCTCTTGTTGCAGCCCCTGATCGATGAGGAACATAATTACTCTTGCAAAGGCAAATCCGTGCTGGCATTGACTGTTTGGTAGTGCTCCAAGGAAGACAGTGTTTCCTTGTAAGGTACGAGGCCATGAATATTTTATGCCTGAGGAGGATATTTCTTTCAGGAGGTTGTTGCATGAATTATGGAGAAGTCGGGAGGAGAAGACGGGTGTTATTTCGATGGGGTCAGCTCTGTGGTGGAGGATGCCCTGGTGCCATCAGGCTTTGCTTGCCTGGGGTCCCTTTCCCTGGGTGAGGGGCAAGGTCTGCCCCTTGCCCCCCATCACAGCAGCAGACAGGGGCTGCCTTTGGTGCAAATCCATCCCAGTTTGGGGCAGTTTCCTTTCCAACGGAGCAGGTTGGTGCATGCAGGATGAATGGGGCTATGTTTGCACGGGGTCCAAGGTGGCATGGGCGTTTTAACTGCTGGCTTGGTGGCCTTTGAGAGGGGTACGGTGGCTTCCCCGGGCACTTGGAGAGGAGAAGTATGGTGATGACTGCCTGCTGGCCTGCTCCATGCTCTCCTCCTTGTTTTCCCCTGTGTCTTGCATGTCGTTATGCCTGGATGGGGACTCAAGAGCCTGATGCTTGGTGCTGGTCCCTTCCAGCATCCCACGGTCTCTCCCCAGTGGCTCAGGGCTGTTTCTGGCTGGGAGCCGGTGATGGGCTCCTCTCCGGTCAGCCCCATCCTGGGTGCTGTTGCTACTCTACTCCGGCACGGCCAGCCAGGAAAGATGAGGGGATAAAGTCTCCACACCATCGGCAGCTTTCAGGTTAGTTAATAAAGATTTTTCTCTAATTGTCCTGTTGGTGCAGAGGGAGTATGTGCTCTCTGGCCATCACAGTAAATTTTATGGCCAAATGTGCTCTCTTCTTCCTCTTTCTCCTTTTTCTTTCTTAAAGAGAATTTCCAGCTGCCTGTAATCCCCACTGGTGAAAAAACCTCTCCTGCATCCAAATGGAAATGCAGATAGATCTGTGTGCCGCCCTTTCCTTGGGAAACCCTCCCATGCCGGGGCTGGGGGATGGGATTGTGTCCCAAGGATGTTGCACTGGAGACAGGGGGACATCTCTGGATTTAGAGAGAAAATTAGGGGGGAAGAAAAGGAATGTTGGTCCAGGGGAGTGGGCCAGCACCATTGGGACCCCCAGCACCTCCAAGAATATGTGGGGGGTGTCTTCTGTGCCATGCCAGGCTCTGATTGATGCAATAATTAGCCTGAAATACACAGGGGCACTAATGACACCAGTGTGGCCAGCGCTGCCGGCTTGTCAGGCAGCTCCAGGTCTTGGGTCCTGCCCTGGGTCCCTCGTCGGCTGTGGCTCTTTGCCATGACAGCAGGGTGGTGGCTTCAGTCAAAGCTGCATCCCCGAAGCCATGGTCCTGTGGGGTGATCTCAGCAGGGGTGTGATGAGTTTGAGCCCTCTCTGCGCTGGTTCAGGTCCTGTGCTCCCTGGAGCGCCAGTGATAGAAGATGCTGAAGGTGCATAACGAGAGATTTCCGATGTAACGTTATGCCTCGGCTCTTCATGTTTCTGCATTGTTTAGACCCAAAATCCGGAGTAATCGCTTGCCCAAAATAGCCTCTCGCTGCTCAGCCGTGTCCCTGGGCCTGTGCCACGTGAGCCCGTGTGCTCCGACACACAGCATCTCCTCCCAAACCATTGAATCCGACACGGCTATGTCATTTTTAAGGACTGTTTAAAGGGTTTTAGTGTTGAGGGGGGATGGCTGGATGTCAGCGGGAGGTGAGAGCAGGAGGGTGCTGGGGGGGGCGGTATTTGCTGCTGCTCGGCGTTAGTCGATGAAGCATCGATGATGCCAGATCGGGGCCAGATCCTGCCGCAGAGAGCTGCTGGTGGGATGTGAGACTTGCCTTCTCCCTTCTTTTTCCCCCATCAGCTTTCTCAGGAGGGTGGGAGCAATTCTGGAGGGGAGGAGGGCTGGGTCTGGTTTCCAGTTTTCTTTACCTCTGAGTGAGGGCTGGGATCTTGCTCAGCTGCAGATCCGAGTAGGGAGGGGGGGGAAAAATTAAATCAATGTGTTTTGTCAAAGTGTTTGAGCGTGTGTCCATGGACAACTCTGACGCTTTCTGTCTGGAGATGTCCCAGCCTGTCCCATGCACACAGTGGGTAAAACAACTTGGTGCTTTTTCTGCCACCAGCTCATCTGCTGAGCTCTTGGCTTGGCAGCTCGGATTTGGGGGAGCCCCACTGAATTAGGGAATTGCTTGGGGATTGAATTGAATTAGGGAATGGCTCCCTTTCATCCTCATTTATAAGGGACAGCTTCTAACTGGGATGGGACCAATTCACCTGTTACATTGAGTGGATCAAACTGGAGATGATGGCTGACAGCAGCCCTCATGCGCTCCAGCGAGCAGCAAAGTGGGGTGCAAGCCTGGGGTTCAAGGTTCCCGAATCCCCTCTCCCTTCCCGGCGTGGCTGTGCTGGAGCAGCAGCCACAAGAGGGAAGCAGGACATCACCCAGAGGATGGAGCCGGCTGAGGGCTGGAGTAGTGGGATGGAAAACCCCAATTTGTGGGGGTTATGGCTTTGCTGCAGCTCCTCAGGGAAGGGCTGCGAAGGCAGGGCTTGGCCCCAGATGGGTGTAACTTGCGGGAATGCAAGTTATGGGTTGTGTGGGGAATAAATGCAGCCCAGGTGATGCCGGGAGTGACAAAAAAATTGCAAAGCATGTAGTAAAATGTCACGCCGCCCTGGAAACGTGTCAGATTAGTGCATTTCTATCATAAAACTGGCTTTTTTTATTTAATTGAATAAAACTCCCCATTGCTGGAGCCTCCAGTACCTGCTCACAAGGTCTGTCCCAAGGGCAAAGCCGGCAGCTTTTCCTTGAAGTCTGAGCCCGGCTGGTTCCATCAGTGCACTGAGCTTTGCCAGCCTCTGCTCAGGGCCTGGGGGTGTGATGTAGGTGCCGAGGGGCCGTGGGGTGGGTGGGTCTGGTGCCGTGGGCTGTCTCTTTGCTAGCTCTCTTGCCGTTAGGTGGAAGTGTTGCAGAGGAGAAGAGCGCTGGTGCTGCCCGACTCCAGGCTCAGCGAGCGGCCAAAGCCAGGTACGACTCCTTTGTCCTCCCAAAACATGGAGGCAGCGAGGTACAAAGGGGAATTCTTAGGCAGGATACACCCAGGGGAGAGGAATAAGTGCCCAACAAGAGGCTCTGACACTGCAGCTGGAGGAGGTTTGGCCAGGAATGGGTATTGCCATGAAGCAGCGGTGCCTTCTGCTGCCTTGGGCTGCTCCTGGAGGATCCCCAGCGCTTGCTCCATCCCCTCAGGGCTGGCGTGGGAGGGTTGGGAAAAGCCCACCAGCCCAGGGAAAGTCCCCCTCTCTTCCTCCAAGGCTTGGAGGCCTCAAGCAGGGTTTTACCGGGGGTCCGCATCAGCCAGTGGGATGTGGGTCCTGGCAGGACTCTGGGCTGTGGGAAAGCCACTGGTGGGGGCTTGGCAGCCCCCAACGTGGGCAAGGGGCAACCAGGGGGGCTGTCACGGCCACAGCAGCCTTCCTCATGAGGAGGAGGAGTTGCTATTGCTGCAGCCAAATCATTCCTCTTTCATTGCTAAGTCCTCCCTGCAAGCCTGGATGGGCTTTTCTTTCCTCCATTTCTTTAAAATGCAGCTCTTTCTATCGAAATCTGGTTAGTCATGAAGCGTATAATGAGTTTTATATATATTTAAAGTGGTCTGACATTCGGCATCCCATTATCCTCACTCCTCAAGAGAAACGTGGACTCGATGTGTGAATGTTGATCCAATAAGAGCGCAGTCAGTACCATTTTTGCTCTCCGAAATATCCATATCTATTACCCATATTCATGTGCTGTTTGTGTGTAGGAGTCTCTTTCTTGCGAAAAGAAATCCAAGGCTGTGGGTTTTCTTTTTTTTTTTTTTTTCTTGGACCTGTTATTGAGGTATTTTTTTGGGGGGGGAGGACAAGCTGAGCTGAGCTATTTTGTGGCTTGGTTTTATTTTGCAATTTTGTTTATTCCTTTTTCCTTTAGTAAACCCCATCTCTGGCTCTAATTGCCCGGTGTGGGAAAGCTCAGTGGCTTTTTGCAAGCGAACTGTGTGATTTCTGCCAGCAAACTGCTGCGGAGGGGGTCTGAGCCCGCTCACCCCACTCCATACCCAGCCTGAAACACCCTGTAAACTTCCAGCAGAGACTTTTCTTGTTCCCCGTCCTCTTGCTGAGGCTCTTCTCTCTGCCTGACGTCAGTGAAAACTTTCCCTTTGCTGCAAAACCCTCCCCAGGGAGCAGGACAAAAGTGGCGACATGTTCTTCTTTATTTTTCCCCTCTTAAATCCTTCTTCTCCTCTTTTTCTTTTCCTTTTGCTTCCTCCTGTGTCACTGGCACCCTTGCACCCTTGACCTGCCAGAGCCCATGTCCCTTTGCCGCCACTTCTCTTGCCCACACCTTTTCCCCCAGACAAGTGGGACAGCAGAAGAAACATCCCCAGCTTCCCCCCTTTACCCTGCAAACTTATTTTTTCTTTAAACACACATGAAAATAGCTCTTGCTGGGACTCCTGCTTTTTTAATTGTGTAGATATTACAGCTAATGACAGTTCTATTAATATTTCACTTTGAATTAAAGAGTTACTTTCCCCACCCTTCTATCCAGGAGGGAATTAAATCCACACCCAAGGCAATTGCAGGCGCTGGAAATGCAACCCACAGACGAAAAGGGCCGTGCGTGGTTCCCGTCCCTGTGTCTCTTTGACATGAGTGACCTGTGAAGAGGAAGGAGGAGGTGGTGGCTCGGCCATAAATTATTCAAAGCCCTTCTGCAGAGCTGAGCCGGAAAGTCCAGTCCATAAGATGCGGTTTTGTGTTTTCTTATATTAAAAAAAAAAAAAAAAAAAGAAATAATAAAAAAATTGCAAGCAGGATGTCTCCCTGGTGGTGCTCGGTGGCTTTAGCAGTGGATATGGTGACCTTCCTGGCTGGATGGGGGCCAGGGCAGCGGGAGGCTGGATGCTACACGGCCAGAGCTGTGCTCGTGTGGGAGACTGCCATGGGCTGAGTGGGATCAGGACATGCCAGAGCCTCCTTCCCGGGGATCTGCAAGCCATGGAGGTTCAGGGAAAGGCTGCTAATAGCCCTGCAATCCCTGGATGGACACAAACACAGAGCTGGGAATTGGCTTGTGGAGAACCTTTCCAACCCTGTCTCTGGGATGGGAGAGGCAGCGACTTCTTCAGTTCCTCTTGTTTTGATCCTGATGAAGCCGTATTGATCCCGCGGGGGACGGTGCTGCATCCATTTGCTGACGGTATCGAACTATCCTGGAGAATTTGATCATCTTTTGACCCACGTGCCGAGGAGCAGCCCTGGCTGCAGCAGCATCGACCTTTGTGGGATTTGCTGAACGGCCCTCGGGATAACCCCATGCATGAGCTGCTTCCCCGATATCGCTGAGGCATCTCCTGTTCATCCCTGTGCTCTCCTACCTGTCCCCCTCAGCCATCACGGCGTGGCCTTTCCCATCATGCCAGCAGCATCGTCCTGAGCCAGGATTCCAAATCTTAATTGGGTTTTGGCATTCTTGAGTGCTCTGATGATATTTTGGCTTCTGGCTGATGGTGGGGAGAGATGCAGGAGAAGGGGAGATGTGCAGTCCATGAGGCTTGGAGAAAAGAAGAGAGACTCTACCAGCTGCACCTGTGGCAGCAAGAGCATCCCCCAAATCCCTGGGACTCTGGTCGCCAAGGCTGGGTGTGGAGCGGTTGGATAATGACTATTTTCCACCAGAGCCAGGGGAGCAGTGAGCACCAAGCTTCCCCGGGCGAGCAGGCTGTTGGAGCAATTCAGGCAATGCTTCAGCCCAAACTTCTGCATAATTTAGCCCAGACGCCTTCCCCCAGCGATTCCTCGGGACCAGAGCAGGATGGACTGGTGTCAGCCTGGTATAGCCCTGCCCCGGTGCTGTGGGAGCCCAAGCTGTGAGCAGGATGCCCTCCTTTCTCCTCGAAAGCAGAGCACATGTCTCAGAAATCCCCTGGGGAGCCGAGGTCTTGAGCTCAGGGTGCCTCCGAGAGCTGCTTTTGGTGAAGGGATTTGTGCCCAGCTTATCCTACAGGGGCTGGACCCCCCTCAGCCCTGGCTCGTGGGTGATCCACGAGTGTGGGGCCCTGGCTGGTGCCTCTGGTGTGCCAGAGGCTCTTTCAGGCTTGGGACGGGGTTGGGGGGCTCCTGTCCTCCCAGGGGCTCAGTGGCCCTAGGCACCGATGGGTGCAGACCCCCCTCCTGCCTATGAATCTCTGCCCTACATCATGTCAGGCCAAATAGCCCCCTCGGGTCACCTGGTGGTCCCGGCTGTGGGTCCTTGGTTGGGTCTCGAGGGGCTCTTCCAACCCTATTGCAGTGTTTCAGCTGCTGCCCACAGTGGCGGCAAGGTGGTTCCTTGATGTTTGGACACCCCCCACCCCAGCCGCTCTGCTCCCTTTGCAGAAGGGCCCTGGGGCAAGTCCTCTCCCCCCTGAGAGCCTTTTGGAAATAACCAATGGAGCCCCCAAGATGGGCAGCTGCCACGTGAAAGCCACTGCCCTGGAGCCCTGAGTGGGGACTGGAGGTTGCCCCTGGTGGGGCAGGTCACAGCTAAGAGCTGGGCTGTCACCATCCTCCATCCTTGTGTCCCCCCCGCATTGGCTGC
Source organism: Numenius arquata (assembly GCF_964106895.1). Lineage (NCBI taxonomy): Eukaryota > Metazoa > Chordata > Aves > Charadriiformes > Scolopacidae > Numenius > Numenius arquata. The sequence continues at coordinate 4,331,462 of NC_133599.1, read as the reverse complement.
AGTCCTTTTGCTTCCATTCCTTGCATAGGTGCTGGGGTGGATGAGGGTTGCACACCCTGTGTGTGTGCATGGGGGGGCTGGATGGGGCTGTCCCCCTCCCGGGGCTGCCCTCCTCTGCATCGGAGCAGAATAACGAGGAGAACCACTCTGGCTCTTGCTGTAAATGAAATCACTGCAACAGCCTGGTCTCTCTGCAGGAGACAGTGCTCTGGGCATGATCCCGTGAGCATCTGAATCCATGGGAATACCGCCACTTATCGTAATGGCCGGAGGGCAGCCGGCCAGCTTTTCAGGGGAGCACATCTCGCTGGAGAGCACGTGGCTCCTGCAAAGGCCTGAGCTGGGAGCCGGGCAGCCCTGAGTGCTTCTGGAAAACCAGTTCATTTCCAGCCTCTTAAACAGGGGCTGGGTGACAGGGCGGTGATTGCAGCACCGAGCCCTTCACAGCAGCACCCTTCCTGCCCGGGACCTGGCTCACCCCACACCGGGGCTGGTATTCTGCTATTCTGAGCAAGCACAAACCAACCCGTAGGGAAGATGAGGCTGGAAATGCGTGTTGGAAAGGCTGTGCTTTGCTTTTTGGTGCTCGGAGGGGCAGGTGGAGCTGCAGAGAGCCCTCCCCGCAGCAAGGTCCCCCCCAACTCGGGGTCCCTCCATCGGCTGGGTGCTCTCGCAGCCCCGGCGTGCAGGCAGGTGTACTCCCTAATCGCTCCGGTGACCGATTATCTCGCAGTCATTATCGTGATGGATTGGAGCAGTTAATGTGTCAATGGCCATTACTAGGGGGCTGTGTTTTCTCTGGATTAATGAATCGACACACCACGACGGGCTCCTCGGAGCTGCCGGGGCCTGGAGGGGTGGTTTAATAGCAAAGGAAGGCAATGCATGAGCCGTGGGCACGCGTGCGGGGTGGCGTGTTGGCACCGTTTTATGGGAGGCTGAAGGCTTTTTGGGTGACAGCTTGGGGCAACGAACCTCATCGGTGCCCTGGGGAGGTGTTCTCACCATGGCGAGGGGAAATTTGGGACTGGCTGTTAGCGCACGTGGTGGGAACTGCCTCTCAGCAGCCTGGCGTGGGGGGACCCTTCCTGTGCCCCCCCCGCCCACGCAGGGTGCTCCTTGCAGGGTCTTGCAGGGCTTGGCAAAGGCTGGTGCGTTTGCACCCATGGGAGCTGTCGTGGGCCTTCGCTTCTGCGAATGCTGAAATTAGAGGATGTGACCTGCCAGAACCGCGGGGTCTGGAGGCCCAGATGTCTGTCAGTCCTGCTGCTGCTGCGCTGACGGCCGCAACGATGGCTGTAGGTGATGGGCAGGGAGAGAGGGCCAAGTATGAGCAAAATATGTCTGGATGCTAAAGGACCAGGAGGGGAGAGGTGCTGGGGGCTGCGGGGCAGGAGAGGGGCCAGGTCCATCCCCCTTCCCGCTGGCCGGTTCTTTTGCAGCCCTTCGTGCCCGGCGCTGCTCGGCGGAGGGGGCTTGCGGGGCTGCAGCCGTTCCCCCCCGCGCCGGGAACCGGGGAGGGGAAGCAGCCGGGGGCGGGTGCGGGGGTCCCCCGCCGTCTCCCCGCCGAGGGTGCGCTAGTGCTTTAAAAGGCTGGCAAAGCCGGCGGCGGGCTTCCCAGCGCTTCTTCATGCAAAACTTCCCCGGCCCTCCTCCTCCTCCTCTTCCTCCTCCTTCTCCTCCTCCTCCTCCTCCTCCTCGTCGCGGCTGCGGTGCGGGTCCCGCCCGGCTGCGGCTCGCTCGGCTCCCCGGGCCGGGGCCGGGGGGGGGGGGGTCGGGGTGGCAGGCGGGCTGCCCCCGCCGCATGCCGCAGGGCCCCCCCGGGGTGCCGGCGCCCCGCCGGGGCCGGAGGAGGATCTCGGTACCGGGCAGCGGCCGGAGACGGGGTCGGCGGCGCCGCCAACTTCGCGCTGCCCGCGGGTAAGTGCGGGACGGCGCGGGAGGGGGCGCGGAGCATCCCCGGGACGCCCGGTCCCCCCCCCAAACCTTACCGGAGGGGCTGGGGTGCCCCTTCCTCCCCCTCCCCGCAGCCCCACTGTTTCCCCCCCGCCCCCGCAACGATCCAGCAATTTTTCCGCCTTTTTTTTTTTTAGGGGGGGCTGCGACAGCGAGGGCTGCAGGAGGGAGCACCCCTCAAGGTCCAGCCCGTTCCCCCCGCCCCCGGCTGCCCCCCACCCTCCCGCGGCAGCTCCTCGGCTCCCCCTTCTCCCGCTCATTGCATTATTTATAGTTGTGGGGCTGCGGAGCGCTGCCGCTCGCCTCCCCGCTGCATCCCGCCGTGGGGGGCACTTGGGGGGGGGGACACCCCCTGCCCCAGTCCCCAAGCTCGCCACCTTTGTCCCTAGGGGTGCCTATGGCCCCGGCGTGGGCTGCGGGAGGGGAGCTGGGGGGCTCGTCGGGCTGGGAAGGGGCTTGGGGCAGGAGGCACCGGCCAGGGGCTGGTGGCTGTGGCCGAGCCGCAGGCGGGTGGGTGCCCTCGCCTCGCCTCGCCGCAGCAGGCAGGGCCCGCAGAGCTCGCCGCAGGGCAGGGCAGGGGGAGAGAGAGCCGGGGCTTTGCCCAGGTCAGCGGGCAAGGGGCTGCCCCTTCGAGCTTGGAGGGGTTTTGGGGGGTAAGACCCTTCCCCGAAGCTCTGGAGGCATCCCCGGTTTGGGGCAGGGAGCCCCGCTCCCTGTGCAGACAGAGGCTCCCGGGTTTGTTTTCCTCTCCGAAGCGCTCTCCCGATCCTCATCGCTTTTTGGGAGAGCAGATCCGTGCGGCTTCGGGAGCTGCCGGGGAAGTTGGCAGCCGTGGGAAAAAAACGGAGAACTCTCCCACCGTCTGCCTGGGGGCAGCCCTGCTGTCTTCCTCCTCGTCCTCCTCCTCGTCGTCCTCCTCCTCCCAGTGTGATGAGTTTGCCGTGCTCTGCCAGCTGGGTTATTTTCCTGTGGGCTGCTTTGGGCTTTGAGGGGGATGCCCGCTGCCTTCAGCGGCGGCTGCGACGGAGACGCTGCGGAGTGAGTCATTGCCATCGCTGCCGCTGCCGGGTGACCTGTGGCTTGGGGCTTGACGGGAGGGATGGCACGAAGCGAGGCTGGGGTGACCGGAGGAGCTCACCGGTGCTGGCCGCTCGCCTGAGGCAGGGCCCGGGGAGGGAGGGAACTGAACCGATCTGTTGAATGCAGCGAGGAGCTCAGGAAAATGCCAAGAGAAGAGCCAGAAGAAAAAGCTCATTTCCTTCCCTCCCTCCTCTCTCTGTAAGCCGGGCTTTATCTGCACCAGGGCAGCAGGCAGGGGGTGCGGGGGGACGTGCTGGGCACGGGTCTGGCTGGGGGGACAGCTGGGGTGAGACCCCCCCCCTCTCTGTAGTATATCGAGAGCCGTGGTCTGATGGGATGTGCAGAAATTCTGGCTGCTCCTGGCCAGCCTGGCCGAGCTGGGGGGATGCAGCACCAGGGGCTGCGGGGAGGGTGGGCTGTCTTTGGGAGGGTCCCTGCGGGCAGCAGTGGGCTCCAGCTGCCCCCGGCTTGGGGAGGGCAGCAGGCACTGGGCTGGTGGTGCTGAGCTGCACCCCCGGGGTGTCGAGGCAGCGGAGGGGGAGCTTCAAGAGGATTTCACAGCGAGAACTGAAGCTTGGGTGCAGCCGTGGTCCAGCCCCGCATCCCAGGGGCCAGCATCGCCCTGCGGAGGAGCCTGCCGGCTCCCCGAAAAAGGGTGTCACGTGCTTCAACTTTGGCATCAGGCAGGAGGAGGATGGATTTGTCAGCTCAGCCACCCCCTTCCAGCTCTTCCCAGAAAGGCAACGGCTTGAAGATGTGGCAGGTCCTAATTATAACATAGGCGAACCCGCTCCCGCTGCCCTCCCCGGCTTCGCGCCCGCTGCGGGCACTGTCTCTTCCTCTCAGGCTTCATGTCTAATGGAGGGGTTTCCTCTGCGGGGTGGTCGGGTTCCCCGTGCCCTGCACAAAACCCAGCTCAGGACAGGGGTCTCTGCCCCTGCTGGGGCTTTCCCAGGCTGGGTACGGGCAGGGGCTTGTGCTGCCAGACCCCAGTCTTGGGGTGTAGGTGTGATGGGGAGCAGAAATGCCAGGCAGTGCCGCGGGCACCGCCGGGGACCGGCAGTCACGCCGTGCTCTTGCTCCGAGCCAGCGCCGTCCCAATTTACAGAAGGTGATCAAAAATTAATTGCGGGATTTTGCCACACGTGGCAGGAGCGGGGATGAGCGCCGGCTCCTTCCCTCTCTCCCTCCCTTCCTCCCTCCCTCCGGCCTCTCCCGGCTGGAGCTCTGTGTGTTGGCTGCCGGCAGAGACCCCGCGCCGCCTCCCGCAAGGTGAGCCACTGCCATCTCCGCTTGTTCCGTGGCCGGATCCCGCTCGCCTTCCCCTCGTCATGCCATCAAATCCTTCACAGTGAGGGATTAGCGCTGGGCTGCTTGGCAGCAGGGAGGGGGAAGGAGAAAGAGCTTGCCTACAGTTAAGGAGATATATATATATCTATCTATAACGTGATAAATATTCCCTGGGTCGGATCCGCACCCAGTGGGAGCCTTTTCCTTTGAACTTCAGCATCCTTCGGGGGATGCTCCAGAGAAGCGAGGAGGGTGGTGATATCTGTTTGTTTTTTTTTTTTCCCGAGCCGGGCGCTGGTGGGATCTGGTTGCGGAGAGGTCGACCTGGCATCCTGGCGATGGGCTTGGGCTTATGCAAGCGTTGCCATATCGGTTTGTGCATCGATTGAGGGATTGCTGGGGGCGGGGGGAGCTGCGTCTTGGAGCACGTCAGGTGAGTTTTGATGGTGAAATCTGGGGGTCTCTGCTTTCCGCTGCCTGCTGAGCCGTGGCCTTGCTTTTCCTCCGAGCCAACGCTGGGGTACTTGACCTGAATACTTAAGGTTTTGCCTGTCGAGAAAGGACTTAACCTGGTGTCCCCTCCCTCCGTGTCTAAATTCTGATGGAGCTTTTGCAATGAAAAAAGGAAAAAAACCCAAACAACTAGGAGCCAAAGCGAAGTTCCCTGAAACCGCTTGCAAGCGGGGAAGAGCGAGCATGCGCTAATTGGGATATTGTGCTGCGTGCCGGCTGGCCCCGCTCGCCGAAGGAATAGCAGGTGGGGAAAGAAACGGCCTTGATTTTCAAAAAGATGCTGGCGAGCTCGCGGCAGCCGGCGTGGCAGAAACCAGCACAGCCCTCCCAGTACCGGGGTTGGGCTGGGGGAGGTCTCCTGGGTGGTGGGCTGATGGGTGGTCGGCTCCTTGGCAGCCGGGGATGGGGTCGTGCATGTGAGTGCCTCTTGGCCGCTTATTCCTGCATCTCCTGGACCACATCACTGGCTCAGCCTTCGCCTGGTTTAACAAGCCCCGATGCAATTTAGCGCAAAACCGGTGAGTGCCCTGGCTCTGAACTGGGAGCCAACAGGTCCTGCGCAGCCGAAGGAGCCCGGTCCCGCTGCGGGCAGAGCTCTGTGGTCCGTGGGAGCAGGGTCTGCTCAGAAGAGGGGTGGGATTCCTGGGCCACCCGGCGATAAGCCCTGGCTGGGATCTGAATAAGCCACCTCTTGGCTTTGCCTGCTGCTGGTGGTAATCAAACCGTGGTGATTAGCGTTTAGCCGGCGCTTGGGTTGATGGCACATGACACGGGAACTCACTTGCCTGCAGCAGCACGGGCTCCACGGAGCTAATGGCAGTAAAATGACTTGGTTTTGACTGGGAGTCCTGCAGGGAGTGGAGCAAGGGAGAGAAATGGGCTGTATCCTTCCTTACTTATTTATTTCCCCCCCCCTCCCCCAGAAGGAGCCTTTCCATTGCTGCAAAACCGCTGCATGGAGGGGCAGGTGTGGGGGGCTCCAGCCCCCCCTGTGCTGTGCAGCTGTGATGGGCCAGGTCTCCTCTGGCCCCAGGACTTGGGCTCTTGGCTCAGTTGGTGTGATTCGGGGGTCTCTCTGGGCTGTCTGTTCCTGGAGCTGTGACAGCACCAGGCTGGGGAAGGGCAATGTTGCAAACAAACCCCATGCAATGTGTGTAGGGGGGGCTCCAGCTGCCCCTCCTGGGGACGCACCAGCCCCAGGGAGTGACGGGGAGCGCTTGTCTTGGCTCCAAAGCCCTGGGGTGCAGACCCCCACAGCGGGACAGGCTGCCCGGCTCCAGGGCTGTGTCCCAGCGCCTGTGAGCATCTCTGGGCTCTGCGGGATGTGACAAGCCCGGATTATATTCTGGTGCAGCCCCGGCTGGTACAGTGCTTCCAGGGATGCATGGAAGGAGCTGTGGGAAGGAGCTGCAGAGATGAAGCCCAGGATGGTCCCTGCCTCTGGGACATGGTCCCTTCTCCGGGCACTGGAGATGGTTTTGCAGTAGGAGCTCTGCGCCGTGCAGAGGAATTTTTAATCAGCGTTTGATTTCTCCTGCCAGGCTGCTGCCCCATCCAGGGGCCTTCGTGGATGGTGATGCTGGTGCTGGCCGGTGGCTCGACCACCGCTAGAGGGGGGCAAGATGCCACCGTGCAGGACCGGCCCCATGTCCTGGGGTGCTGGCAACCCGCAGGGCAGGGGCACAGCCCAGAAGCTGAGCTCTGCCCGTGGGCCCCTTGGCTACCCCTGTCCTGAGGCAGCAGCCCCAGCACCCGCTTCTGCAGCTCCTGAGCCTTGTTAGATGAGTCTGGCTCAGGCTGGGCAATGGAGATCCGTTCGGTTTGATTATTCCATGTGCCACTTTCCAGATTGTGGATCCAGCTGTGGCATGCCCGGGATGAGGGCGGTGGAAAAGCTCGATCCTCACCGACGATGTGCTCGTGGGAGGTGGGAGGAAGCAGCAGTGCTCCTTTCTTTGCAGCTAAGTGCCACGCTGGGCATTTATCCCACCCTGCACCTCATTTGTTGCAAATCCACAAATATTTCTTCCCCTGGGGCTGTGGTACCCCTGCGGGGCTGTGCAGATGAGGCAGGAGGGCGGCTCCATCCCCTCGCTGCCCGTAGCATCTGGGTAAGGCTGTTCCCTCCTCCACCAGCGCCTGCTGTAGGCAGGTGTCTCCCTCCAGGTGTGCATCTCCCTCCAGGTGTGCATCTCCCTCCAGGTGTGCGGGACCGGCTTCATGGTGGAAGGGGGCTGCTTTGGGGAGGTGCAGGAGCTCCGTGGGGATGCAGAGGCTAGTCCCACACCTTGGAGAAAGGATGGGTTTCCCTCCTTCTTGCTCCTGAGCTCTAAGGTCTGGGTTCCTGCCTGTTCCCCCAGCCCCACGTGCTGCCCACCCCTCCGGGGGGTGATTTGGGCTGTGTGTGGAGCAGCAGCTTGTGTGAAGCCCTGGGGGGATGCTCAGGACAGGTGAAGGGTGATGGGGAGCAGGGGATGCTCATCTCCTGCCCCTTCCCGACGAGTGTCAGGCCGTTTGCAGCACAGGCTCATTGGGTAATTCAGGCTGCATCTCCCCTAATGATTCAGGGAGGGATTCAAACCAGCTCCCCCCTCCCCTCCCCATTATTTGCGCTTTCTTCTTGCCCGCCGTGATATTTTTACCTTCAGTTCGTTCAGATTATATGATCAAAGGAGGCACAAAGGGGAGAGAACAGAGAGGAAAAAGCTTAAAAGAAGAAAGGGAGAGGCTGTGGGCTCTGGGGGCACTGCCAGCTCTGTGGGAGCTGCTGTGGGCTCGGAGGATTTTCCTGGGAGCAGGTCCACGTGGTGACCCATCGCACCTTCTCTGACGGGCAGAAATGTCGTGGGTCCTGGGGTAGGATGCGAGAGATGACCTGATTTTGGTTGGCATCATGGGGGGCTGCGGTGTTTGAGCATCTCTGAGTCTCCCCATCATCTGCCTCCTCGCCACGGGCAGAGCCTGACCCGCTTCCAGGCTGTAGCAGGAGCCGCTTCTCCCTGCTCCGCTCCCTCTGCCGATGCACGGGATGGTTCTTGCGAAGGAGACGGGACCGTGAGGAGGGTTGATCCCTGTCCTTGATCCCCCATCCGAGCGGGGCCGCGCTGGCGGGGGCTCTCCCGGTGGCAGGCGGGTGTCGTGCCGCAGCGCTCCCGAGCTCCTGCCTTTCGAAGCAAAGAGCTCGGCACTGGGTAATTCTGGTTGCTTAAAAGCCCTGGCTGTCAGAAACGCTTTGGAGATGGGCCTTCAAGTGGCTCCGACGGGCAGGGATGTGCATAATTTATGGAGGTGAGTTGAGGCAAGGGCCCCCGGAGCTGGGAACCTCCTCCGTGGTGTAAAGGGGTTCGGCACGGCTGGCTCCGGTGGGCAGCCCCCCTCGGGGCCGGCTGAGGATCCGGCCCGGCTCGGATGGCCAGGCTCTGCGCTTGAGCTGAGATTAATTTAAGCTGTTTCTTCGGTCTCGCTGTTGCAGCCCGTCCTGCTTGGGGAACGCATTTGCCTGCTTGGCTCTCCTCTGCTTTTTGGTGCCTTGCATTAATCATGCGCTGCCCTCGTAGCATCCGTCAGCGGCTGCTTGGAGACAGCAGGGATGGGATGCAGGGAAGAGACTTCCAGAGGGGAAACTGAGGCAGGGGGGCTGTGCTGCTCGGGCAGGGGCAGCTCTGAGGCATGGGGAGGGGGACAAAAGGCTGTCCTGCAGTGATCTCGGAGCCAAGATGGTGGCATCACCCTGTGCCCACTTGAGGGTCTCTGTGGTGAAATCAAAAGAGATGAGGTGAGGGCACGGGTGGTTACGGGAGGATCGTGAGGGGTAAAATCCCCCGGGTGTCCTCCCAGCTGTGAGCAAGAGACTCCTGTGAGGGTGTGGGGCTGGGATGGAGGGGCTGAGCCCTCTCTGCCAGCTCCAGTGCTGGCTCTGGTGGAGCCACCACCTCTGAGATATGGTGCGGGCACTGGTGTGCTTGGGCAGTGGGGCAGGATGGCAGTTTGCGGATGGCAGGGGTTTCTCCACCTGGTGAAAGGACCAAATCCCACCCCATGCTGTTCGATGGTTAATGGGGACCCAAGGGTGCCTCCTCCCCGTGCTGCGCTGCAGGACAGGGCTGCTCTTCGATTGCTGCTTCCCTTCTTGAAGGAAAGCAGCTGGTGATGTTGAAATGCTCCCCACAGGCCATGCTTGGTGCCAGGGCTGCCCCGTGGCCCTCAGGGAGGTGTTGGGATGCTGGTCAGGATACAGTGTGTGGGGCACAGCCTGCGGGCATTGCCCAGGCACCGCTCCCAGTGCCTTCATCACCAGTTTTACCTCCAGTTTCCCAAGGGATTGTTTTCTCCCTCCTTCCTGGGCACCCAGCTCAGGGTTCGACAGCTTTTGCAGCCCGATGTGCTCGGCACCCAGCTGATCATCCATCCTTGCTTTAATTTGAGCAGACCCTCGGGTTGCTTGCCTGGGGTAGCCAGAAAGCCAAACTCCCCCCGCGGCTTGGGCGAGCCCTCGGTGCTGTCGATATTTGCTGCTGGAAGCTGTCGATAACGGATGCGCGCGAGGAAGCAGCTGCTGGTTCAGAAATCGGTGGCCCGAAGGAAAAGCGGGAGGAGCAGCGATGCTTCGGGTGGTGATTCAGATCCACAACGCCGGGTTTCGACAGCGCCTGGCTGCGCCGGCTCTCGCTTCACACACAGATCAGCTCTGAGCCCCCATGGTTTGCAGCGTGGTGCTCGAGACGTGGGGGCTCGTGGCAAGCGATTGAAAAGCCGGTTAGGAAACCGCCCCCCCTGCCCCGTCCTTCGGCACCTCCTTGCTTGAGCTGGGTGGTGCCAGGGCTGGGGGGGCGGCTTGTGGCTCTGACCCCCACCGAGGGCTCGTGCCTGGCAGACCTGGGAGGAGGCTTGGGAAGATCTTCAGCCTCAGCCAGCTTTGCTGGGGGTAGGAGCTTGTGTCAGGCTGGGCCATGGATGGGGACAGGGAAGGGGCAGGTGGGCACAGCAGGGGATGCCCAGGAGAGGAGGGGACTTGCCACTCGATAGAGGGACTGTTTAAAGAGCAGGTTTCTCCCCAAATCAGTTCAGGGTCTAAATTGAGCTCAGCTTTAAGGTGGCTGCTTGGTTCCCATGCCTGGCTGTGCCCTGAGCCTAGGGATGCTCTAGGAATGGGTGCTGTGGGTGAATGTGGGGTTTGCCCCCCTCCAAGCACAATCCTGGCTCCTGTCCCACCCTTGGAGGCTCCCTGAAGAGGGGACAGGATGGGACAGGTCCTGGGGCCTCCTTCCAGCCCCAAGCTGGCCACCGAGCTGGTCCTGCTCCTTGGGGCAGAGCGGGCTGGGGGCCCCTGCACCGGCATCTGCCTGGATGTGGTTTGGGCTGAGCCAAAGCAGCTGGTGGGAATCAAAAAACAAGTGAATCCCAAGTATTTTTGTTTGGTTTTTTTTTTTTTTTTTTCAATAGCCCCTAGTGTTAATTTCTGCTGGGCTCCCTGCTGAAAGCTGGGAAGAGCTGATGCCCTCTTCATCCTCCTGCTTAATTTTCTCTCTCTCTCCCTCCCTCCCTCCTATTCCCTTTCCCCTCCCAAGGGCTCCGGAGGAAGGACTCGAACCTTTTCCTGGGCTCACGTCTCCGCTGCCACCTCTTCTCCCTGGCATCGCCATGCAGACCCCGGCACCCTCCTGCAGCCCGGCTGCCTGCTGCTCCCCGGGGACCGGCATCACCGGCGGGAGCCGCTGACGGTGCCGGGAGAAGGAGCCCACCGGGAGCCATGCCGCCTGCCCGCACCGGCCTCGCTCCCTGACCGCCGCCGGGTTTTGGGCCACCAGCTCTGCCCCAGCACGGCTTCGGCGATGAGCGGGGGTTATTTTTGCATGGAGCGTCTCTCCTTCTGCCTCCTCCTGAGTGCCTGGAGCTGGGGGTGGGCGCCCGGGGGTGCCGCCAAGCCCAAAGGCCAGGGCTACCCGCACATGAACTCCATCCGCATCGACGGGGACATCACGCTGGGGGGGCTCTTCCCCGTACACGGCCGGGGCGCCGAGGGCAAAGCCTGCGGGGAGCTGAAGAAGGAGAAGGGCATCCATCGCCTGGAGGCCATGCTTTTCGCCCTGGACCGCATCAACAACGACCCCGACCTGCTCCCCAACATCACCCTGGGCGCCCGCATCCTGGACACGTGCTCGCGGGACACACACGCCCTGGAGCAGTCGCTGACCTTCGTGCAAGCCCTCATCGAGAAGGACAGCACCGAGGTGCGCTGCGTCAACGGCGGTCCCCCCATCATCACCAAACCCGAGCGGGTGGTGGGCGTCATCGGCGCCTCGGGCAGCTCCGTCTCCATCATGGTGGCCAACATCCTGCGGCTCTTCAAGGTAGGGCTTGGCGAGGGTGAAAATAACCACTCGGTGAAACCATCGTGGGTGTTTTTGCGGTGTTTTTGCAGTTTTTCTCCACTTGTGCCTCTTCCTCCATGGCTGGAGGTAGCTGGCATCTTTAAAACCCTTCTCCTGCCTCCCCCGGGTCCCCAGGGATCCCTTCCTCCATCCCCCTCCTGTGACGACACTTTTAGCAGGAGGATTTTTATCTCTTCTCCCCCGGCTTCGTGGCGACGGGGGATGCTGATGCTCCTGGCGTCAGCGGGGCTGTGGGAGGGAGGTCGCCTTGCGGGGGTTGGATGGGGATGTGGGCTGAGGATGGGTGGGAGGTGGGATAACTCAGGCTGGAAGGGACCGTGGGGGGCTCAGCCCACCACCCGTGCCCACCGGGGCCATCTCTGGGGTCAGACCAGGGGTTGCGCAGGGCTTGGTTGTAGCAGATCTTAAAAACCTCTGAGGCTGGAGAGGGTCCAGCCTCCCTGGGAGCTCCCCGAGGGTTTCTGGGGTGCAGCGCTCGCCCCCCTCCCTGGTTGTTACTTGAGGGGGCTTGGGAGCAGTGTCACCTGGGGGGGTCAGGCTGGGGTGACCCTGGCCGTCCTGCTCAGCACCCTGGGTGTAAGATACCCTTTGCAATCATTTAAGATACGCCAGGCATCCCCCTGCCTGTGGCTGTCACCCATGGACTAACGCTCTCTGCAAGCAGCTGATAGGTGGGACGATTTCAATATACCCCACCCCGACACCGGTTGTGGGGGGTGTGGGTTGTACCCCCAAAATGTAAGGTCACACCATAGCCAAGTGGCTGGGGAGCCATGGGGCTGCTGCGTTCGCTTCTGGGATGGAGGCAGCTATTGCCGATGGGGTGCGAGGATATCTGTGACCACCCAGGCTCCAGCCCAGGGGACATCAGCCAGGCTGGGGACATTTGTCCCGTGCCACCGGCCCTGGGGAGTGCAGGGGGGGACTGGGGCGCTGAGGGCTGTGGTGGGATGGGGGCTGGCTCTCCCTCCTGCTCTCCCTACCAGCTGTAGGAAGGCTGAGGAGTTTATAATTACTTTCCCCCTCGCTGTGCATTTATTTATCCGCAGCAGCGTCCCTGAGCTAGAGACAGTGTTTGAACAAGGGCCCCCTCCGCAGCAAATGCCACGGGGAAATGTAAATACTCCGCACTCCCAGCAGCAGTGGGAGATCTTTGCTGTTCCCAGAGCGGGGTCCCAGCTCTGCCTCCCCTCCCAGCGCCCCGAAACCCCTTGATTCTGCAGGGCTGATGCTGTTTTCCTTTTTCCCTCCTGCTCTTCCTCCGCCGGCCCGGCATGCTGAGAGCACCCGGCGCCCTCCTGGGAGGGCTGGAAGCTGTTAGCGAAGATGGAAAAAACAGATCGCTGATGGAGTTTGATTTTTCTGGGTCCCTTTTTTAAAAACGTGTTAATGTTCCAGGCGACGAGTGAGAGGGCTATTCAATAATTAAAATAATATAAATTAGAGGGAGCGGGAGGAACTTAAAAGCTATTTGCCGAGACAAAAATGATTGAATGCTTGCCTGGGAGAGGAGGAGGGAGGCAGGCGGTGGGAAGGAGGCAGGAGAGTGACGGTCAGAGGATGGAAGGTACCTACACCCTTTCCGGGTTGTTGGCTGTTTTTTTTTTCTCCCCTTTCTCTTCCAATTTTGATTCCTTGAGCAAAGCAGCCGTGACCTGTGCAGGAAGGATGTCACTGAGCTCAGATGCCTCAGCCTTGCGCTGGGGGCACGTCTGAAGCCCTGGGTGTCCCCAGCAACTTTAAAATCCAGAGCTGATCTCAGCCCAAGGTGACAGTGAGGAGGCGAGTAGGGGATGGAGACCTCAAAACCCCCGGCAGGGCAGGATGCAGGATAAGCTCAACCCTTCCTAGACAGCAGAGAATCCCCGTGTGTGGGTGAGGGGGTGTGCATGTTGGGGGGGGTGTGTGTGTGCACTCCCCGGTGGTCCCCAACGCAGGGACATCATTCCCATGGGACGTGGGGTCTCACCCCACCTCGCTGGGCACAGCTGCAAGGGCTTGGGGGGAGCTTCCCCCCCACCCCCGCCACGACCTGAGAGCTGCTGCCGCTCTTTGTTATTCAAATAGTGGGTTTATGGCAGGGACATGCTTAAAATGAAAATAAGGCAACTTCCATTTCACGCCGCCGCTGACCTTTAAGCGCGGGTGACTCCGCTCTGAGGTTCAGCAAAGCGTTTGCCTTCCCGGCCGCCGCTGCACAGGCAGTTGCCTTTGCCCATTCCCAAGGGAATGACATTTCCCGGGGCTCTGGCTCTGGCCATGGCATCGTGGCACCAGGCGAGTAGTGCTCACGTCCCCCTCAGTGCCCATCCGGGAGCCCCCCGCGTCCCCCCAGCGAGGGGGTGAAGTGCTGGGAAGCCGAAACAGGGGTGCTGGGGGAAGCACTGGGGGATGCCGGCCCTGGATGGGGCTGGGTGCCCCCTCCCCGCAGGCAGCTGGTGGCGGTGGTGGGGGAAAAGCGTGGGGGGGGTATTTTAAGTGCCCTGTAAGTACATTGATTTTTTTTTTTTTTTTTTTTTTTAAATCGCTGCAATGGTTCTCCGGGAGGGTTGCAGCACATCCAGCGAGCGGCACAGGCACAAAATCAATTAGAAAGTCCAACAAGGCGAGGAGTGAAGAGCTTCCCCGCTGTGACCCCCCCCCGGCCTCCTCCCCAGAGCCTGGGTGTGCGCTCACACCCCTGTGCCCATCAGGTGGCGGGCAGGACCCTCCCCTCCCTTTGATTTTCGCCCAGGGGTCCCCTCACCCTGCTCCAGCAGCCCTCGGTGGGTCGCGGTGGGTCTGCATCCCTCCGTGCGGATGCTGCAGAGCCCTCGCTGGGAGGGGGGGGTCACAGCATCCCCCTCCCCAGTTTATCCCTGGGAGCTCGGAGCTCCCCCATCTCTACCTGCATGGCGGAGGTGGCTGTTCCTGCCCCGGGGTGATGGTGTCCCCTCCGTGGTCCCTCTACCCATCCTACGCTCCCTTCCTGTCCTCCTCTCCCCGCTCCCCTCCCACACAGCCCACCATTCCCCCCCCCGCCCCCAGCAGTGAGCCCTGCCCCTCCCCGCCCGGGGTATTGTCGCTCCCGCGCTACATAAATAAATAACGTGTCCTTCGTTAGCTGCCACTGCCTAATTAAAGCTGTACATCAGTGGAACAACTTGCAGATGCGGCATCCTCTGTCCAAGCCGGTTTCATCACTCCTCGTAGCTCTGCCTGCAGAAAAACCTTCTCCCAAATCCCTGGTCTCGGCTCCTTGTGATAGCATCTCTCTGGCGTCACTGCCAGAGCTTTCTGGCACGCTCCCGCTCCTTCCCACCCCTTTCTGCCAGCTTTCCAGCCCCCGGCTCTACCCGCTTCCTCCCGAACCACCACAGCGATGATGCTGTGGAAGGTAGCGGGTCTGTCCCCTGCAAATGTGATCCCCGAAAAGCCGTGTCGGGGTCTGGGGTGCATTTTTTCAACCCCATCCAGAAAGAGCTGGGAGACGATGGAGCCCAAGCGCTCAGCCGGGGTGAGAGAACGGACTCGACGCAAGCCGGACACTTTGAGGCGCTTGTTTTCTTCGTGGCAGCGAGTGCAGCAGCTCTTTTTTAGCACAGGGGTTTGTTGTACAGCATGAATAATTCACCTCATGGAGGACGATGCCCGGTGTGGGAGCTGGGGATGCTCAGCACCTGCAGGCACGCAGGGATTTGCTGCCTGGGGCTGGGTTGCTGCAGCCGGGAGGGCACAGAGCTGGATCAGCGCCCCCCCCGACCCCCCCAAGTGCTGACCCTGGGGGGGGTTTGTGTCTGCTCCCCACCACAGGGGATGCCCCGAGGCTTTGGGGGCGGTGGGATGGGAGGGACGCTGCGTTCGGCACCACGTTTCCCCACTTAGTGGGTAAATAACCTTCATGAAGCTGGGAAGGTGGAAATCGGCCGGGGGACGCTCTGATTAATCACCCGCTCCTGCCACTTCATTTCCTTGTTCTTCACTGGGTTTATTAAAACAAATTGCAGCTGCCTGGTTCCCCCGGGCTGCCCCGGCCCTGCAGCCCCCGGCTGCGGTGGCGGTCCCCTCCTCGGTCCCTGGGCATGGCATGGCTTGGTGAGGAGGAGCGGGAGGCTGAAGGCAGGGGGGTGGCAGGTCCGGCGAGGAGCATGCCGGAGGGCAGCGTCCACAGCTCTGCATCCCGTGCTTTGCTCTAGGCTGGGATGGGAGCTGTTTTTTGGGAAAAAGGGATGCAACCCTCCTCTGGCAGCACCGGGGTTTTTGCTGGAGCTGCCTCCCTGGCACAGGGAGCCAGGGCCATAAGCCATAAAGAAAAAGCTTTTCTTTTTCATCTCTGCTTTTACATCTGCCTCCAGCACCCCTGGATGAGTGTCTCCTTTCGGCGTGAGCCCGTGCCAGGATCTGGCCGGGAGATCTTCCCGCCAGCTGCCACTTCCCAGGGCTTTATTTCTTGACAAGAGCCAGATTTATTGAAGGGACCGAGCAGCCCGTGCCCAGCCGGCCTCAGCCCCAGCGGAGGAGCTGCCTGACTTACACGCTCGGTTTAACAGGTTGCAGCAAAGGAGCGGACAGGTCAGGGGGGGGTTTGTCGCTCCCTGCCCCAGGCTGTGTCACCTCGAGCGTGGCTGTTGTGTCACCCCAGAGCGGCTGCATTTTGGTGGCACCGGAGCTGGGAAATGGAGGAATTTGTTATTGGCTCCGTGTCATGTCAGTGCATCGCGATGCCCGAGCGATTTGTCTCCCCTGTGCCCAGGGAGCAGTTCCCCTTCCCCCCCCCCGCCCCATTTTCAGCTGGGGAAACTGAGGCACGGAGACCTGTTGAGCAGCCCAGGGTGTGCAGGACCTTTATCGCTCTCCAAGGAGATGCTGAGGGCTGGATCCTCTCTTGGCACTGGGGCTGATCCTGCACCCCAGGGAAGGGGCAGTGGGACGGGGGGGGGTCCAGCTTGCCCTGCTCTGACGACAAGGTCTGACCATTCCCGCTCAGCCCCTCATTCCTCCAGCCCCTGCGGTGCTTTACGCTCTCCCTAATTAAAAGCTGTCGTCCAAATGGCTCGATGATGGAAATTCTAATTAAATCAATTCCATCTTGTCGGTGAACCAGAGGTTTGCATAAGATATGCATGAAATTAATAATTACAGTTAGGGAATTAGCTGCTCCCGACCCTGTTTCTGGCGGGGGGGGTCGGTGCAGGAGCCCCTTCTCGTGGGGATGCTCCTGACCGGCGTGTGTGGCTCTGGCTGTGCAATGGCCCGTTTGTTTTTCGGCTCCTTCCCTCCTCAGGCTGATGTTCAGATTGAAGGTTTAAGTTGGAGCATTGCAGCCCCTCAAACCTTGGCTGGGGCCGCACCAAAATCACCACTTTTTGCCTAATTCTCCCCAGTCTGGAGGGGATTCTGTCTGCCACCGGTAGATGAAATGCCACACCACTTCCTAAGCTGGTCATAATGAAATGAGTACGAAATCAAGGTGTGTTTGTGGTGCATTTGAGGTTGATCACACCAGTCCATTGACCCAGGGGCTGGGGGGAGCAGGATGACACCCCCAAGCCCAGCTCCTGATGACTCTCTTACCCTGAGGGATGTTTCTCCAGGTTGGGGGTGCTTCTGGATGATGCTGACTCTGTTTTTTGCTTAAAAAAAAGAGAGGAAGGAGTTTTTACCCCCTGCCCTGGGGTTACTCCCCACTCTTGATGGGACAAGGGAGCCTTGGGGTGCAGGAGAACTGGTCCTGCTGATTTCCCCCTTGCCACCATGGTATTTATCCCAGGCTGGAGATGAGGCAGACAAGGTGCCACCGGTGCCCAAATACGCAGCTGAGTTAAGTCTCCAGTTTCCTCTCCCCACCACATCCTTCTTTCTAAGAACCTTGAATTCCCTGCCTGCATTTTGCTTTTATGGACCTAAAAGGACTTTTGTCTTTTATCTGAGAAAATAGCTGGTGCTGGGAGTCGGGCTATTGTAGACCAGGAGATCAAAAAGGCAGAGGGGGAAAAAGGCAAAAGAAGTCTACGAAACGGTCATTTGGGAACTGGTATTTTATTTTCACTTCCATCCAAGGCAGAGGAGCGAAAGAGAAAAGCTCTTTCCGTTTGTTTATTAAAATGCAGCCTCCAGTTTGTTGCCTGTAGATCAACAGGTACTTTCTAGGCTTTGTTTTCCAGCAGGGGTTCCAGCAGGATGGGCAGCCCCAGGGGTTAAACCCAGAGGTGCCCCAGCTGGGATGGGGTTGGGATAGTGGAATAGCTGGGAAGTCTCCATCACCGTGGCCCTGCTAAGGAGGCAGGGATCTGTTTTAAACTAAACCACTTGGCAGAGGAAAAAATCGTTGGGAAAGGATCCTCTGGAAGGGCAGGGCTGCATCCCTGCCCCTAAAATCTCCTTTGACGTGGGCACTGCTGCCCTCTGTGCCCGCTTGCTCTCCTCGCATGGGCACGTTGCACGTATCGCCTCCATCCCACCCCCCCGTGTCCATCCTTTGGCCAGCGCTGCTGCAGGTGAGGCAAGGAGGAGGCAAAGAGAGAAGGCATGGAGCAGCCCCCCCCCGTTCCCTCCCCAGGATGAATGATTGCCAGACGAGTGCCTTGCCTGCTGAGCAGAATTTTAATTGTCTCATGCACCGGCTCCCGGTCACAGATACCCAAGGAGCAGATCACGGCCCCTCGCAAAGGAGCACAAAGCAGATTGTCACAGAGAGTAATCCTATTTGTGCCTTGATAAAGATTCTTTCCTTTCCCACTCCTTCTCCATCTCTCCCTTTTTTCATCTTATATTTTGCAGGTAGGTAGAAGGGTGGCTGCTCCTTTCCAGGCGCCTTTTAGCATTCAGGTGGAGTCGTGGGTTTATAACACCGGTATCGCATTTAATAGAGAGAGAGGGGAGTGGAAGAGGGGAAAATAACAGAGAAACAAAGGAGAAACTGTGAGATCCAGCCTGGGAGCAGGAGCAGAAGAGGATGGAGTGGGTCGTGGGGGCCGGGAGGGTCTGGGGGTGGCTCTGGTGCAAGTGTCCCCATCCTTGGGATGCTGCTACCCCAGCCGGGCTCCCAGCAAGGTGGATTGGTCTCATAGCATAAACTAGGATTCCCACAGATCCCAAACCTCTCTCCGTCCCCTCCAAGCCCACCCGGGTGTCCCTGCTGCTGGGAATTGGCTAATTGCTTAATGGGGAGCGGTGATGGGTGAGGCCAAAGGCATCCCCAGCTGATTTGGGCATCCAGCATGACCCAGGTGCCTGCTGAGCCTGGGCGATTACTGGGATCCATTGCAGTCCCCTGAGGCTCCGGCAGCGTTTGTGCCCCTGCAAGCTGCGATTACTGAATTATTCTTAAACTGGTTTAGAGGTAGCAGGAGAGGGGGAAAGCCCTCTAAGAGCTGGGGATGGCTGCCCCGTGCCTGCTTGCCCCCAAGGCACGGTGTGGTTTGGGATTGCCCATGTGCTGGCCTGCCCCTGGGACATGTACCTGCTTGGGTGTGGGATGAGGGGACGATGGATGGGGCTGTTTGGGTACTTGGTATGGGTTTGCCAGGGAGCTTCAGGCGGGTGGGGAGAACCTGGGCTTGATAATTTAATAAGCCTTTTCCATCTTTAAGATAAATTAACATCTGCGGTGTGTTTTGGAGATGTGAAGTGCTGTGTAAGTGTTAAGCATCGCGTGATCCTGCTGTGCTAAATCATTCTAATGTACCGTGCAAGGTGCAGCAGCTCTGGTTAATTTAAAGGGCTTATTTATGTCTTGGGTGGACAGGACCCGGCAGGGTGGGGTTGGCTCGGCTCTGTCCTTCCAGGGGCAGGAAGTCAAAGGGAGACCTTAGCAGTGCTGTCCAGGGCAGAAGTAAGGTTTTCTCTTTGGTCTCTCCCATGCTGGGCACATCTGATGCTCAGGAAACCCTTCTAACCCTTCTGGGGTCCTGCTGGGTGTCCCTGAGTTTCAGGTGGTCCCTGAGCCCCCGTTTTCCCAGGGGCTGAGTCACCAGATCAAAGCCTTTGGGGTTCCACCAAGACCCGGTAGAGCTGATCACCCTCCACTTTGTGGTCTCCCCTCCATGAGATACTAGTCCTGGTGCTGTGGAGCATCCAATGTTGGCTTGCTGGCTCATGCTTCCATCTGACCCATGGTCTTCCTTGATTTCCACCTTCCTCTTCTCCAGAGCAGGGCTTTGGGAGCATGGGTGAGGCGAGGGCATTGCAGTGGGGTGGAGACCACCTCTTTCTCCTGACACTTTGCCTTTTCCCCCTCCATCCCAGATCCCCCAGATCAGCTATGCTTCCACCGCGCCGGACCTGAGCGACAACAGCCGCTATGACTTCTTCTCCCGTGTTGTCCCGTCCGACACCTACCAGGCCCAAGCCATGGTTGACATCGTCAAAGCCCTCAAGTGGAACTACGTCTCCACCTTGGCCTCTGAGGGCAGCTATGGCGAGAGTGGTGTGGAGGCCTTCATCCAGAAGTCCAGGGAGGATGGTGAGTGGGTTTCTCCCAGGATGGGACCTTGGTGTGGGCTTTGGAGCAGCTGGGGCTGGAGGAGAAAGGACAGTGGATGGGGATGAAGGGATGCGTCTGGTTGGGCTTCTTGGCCTGAGTGGGGATGTGGCTGCGGTGCGTGAGCAGGGTGGATGGAAGCGTTTGGAGGATGGTGCTGGGGCGGGTTTTGGGGCTGCCCCGCTGATTGCAAGGGCAATGTGGTGTCCAGCAAGGATCCAAGCTCTCCAGCAAGGATTGCGACCAGAAATCCCAAGATGACTTGTTCTCTATCGGGCAGGCTGCTTTATTGCAGCCAGCTCCTTTCAGAAAACATCCTGAGATCCTGATCCCTGCTCACCAGGAGACCTCAGATCCACCGAGCCGGTGGCTGCCGAGCCATCTAACCCCCTCCCTCCACTGCTGAGCCACAGCGATGGGCGCGTTCCAGAAGAAAAGACTTTTACAAATACTCCCAGGTTTTAACAGAAAATAAAGTTGGCACCAACGCGCGATTCGCCCAATTTTAGCGGAATTATCCCCGAGGGCAGGTGCTTTAACTTGTCTATAGGCTTTGGACAGGCGGAAAGTCTGTGCTCAGCAAAACTCTTTGGGAGGATTTGTCTGAAGCCAGAAAACGTTTTGCTGACGGGAGCGCTGGGATGCTTAGGGGGGATTAGCAGCCTCGGGAGCGGCGGAGGAGCTCGTGGGTACCCGCTGGTGGCCGAGCATCAGTCCTGGGACCGGCTGGGATGGTGAGAACCCCCGGGTGCTGCTGTCGTGGGTGGTGGTACTGTGAGCCCAGAGCCACCCCGACACCCCATGGCACAGCGCTGGGGGCCCTCCTCACTCCGACATCGCTTTGCCTCCGCAGCACCGCGTTCACGGGGTGAGACGGGAGCTAAGGAGTGTTTTCCGAGGCAGTTAAAACCCTGCCGCGCACAGGCTGCTGCCTATTACT
This sequence comes from Numenius arquata, assembly GCF_964106895.1. Lineage (NCBI taxonomy): Eukaryota > Metazoa > Chordata > Aves > Charadriiformes > Scolopacidae > Numenius > Numenius arquata. The sequence goes on along the minus strand of NC_133599.1, from coordinate 4,310,830 downwards.
GGCTTAACTGTATCTGAATGGCACATTAAGTTCTGGCAAAATCGGTGGGACACCAGCCGATCTGGAGCTAGTCAAACTGTGTTATGGCCTTATAAATGGATAAAGGGAATAAAAACTTCTAGGTGACGAGCTCCTAATCAAAGCCCTATAAATAGGAACAGCGTTAATTCTGTCTCGCGCGCGCGCCCTGGCACTGGGAACCGGCTGTGCTTTTAATATGCAGAGAAACCCATCTGGGGATTCAACCTGGAATCTGCTCTTCAGGATTTTCACTTGAAAAGCAGAATATTTTCACGGGGCTGTGGTTTTTGCGAGGACGAGCGCGTGGGGATGCTTCGGAGTAGGCGGGTGCGATGCTTGTCGTATGGCGGGGGGGGGGATGAGGGGGGGTGGGACGTGCTGCCTGTGCGCCCCGTGATGGGGATGCGGGGGTGAGCGGTGCCGGGGTTGTGTCTGCGTGTGACGGGGGGACGGACGTGAGTGGCTGGTGGGGACACGGCAGGGCTGCAGGCGGGACTGTGTGGGTGCCTGGCAGGTCTGGCAGAGCTGGATGGGGTAATCCATGGGATGGGACGCCCTGTGAGGTGGGGTACCCTGTGGGATGGGGTGCCCTGTGAAATGGGGTGCCCCATGGAAGGGCTGCGAGCAAAGGGCTGCCTTGATGGCTCCATCACCAGCTTTGCCGCTAACCCAACCGGGGTTTGTAAATGCTAACAGCAGCCCCATCTGGCTAGTGGTGATAACGAGACTCTTATCCGAATGCGGGAGGATTAAGGGAAAGCAGCCTTTTGTGGGGGTGGAGGGGCAGTTTTTGCATTATCTCAAGTCTTTTTCCACCCCAAAAAAAGGGAGTTTCCTTGCCCGCCTTGGGCCGGCAGGTCCTGCCCCACGGGGTGGCCAGGGCAGGGCTGATGGGACAGCTGGGTGACACAGGGAGGTGACAATAATACTGGGTTAAGCAGCTTTGTTAGCCCATGCCTGGCCCTGTTGTGCCCTTATCCTGCAGCAAGCGTGGCCAGAGGATGCTCTGCCACCCCGTCCCCGGCTGTTGCTCCCCTGGGGGTCCCAGTGCCGGGCTGCACGTGGCCGGGAGGACGGGGCTGATGCACAGGCACGATTCGAACCCACACTCCTCCTCCATTAAGCACCAGTAAGGAGCGGTCGTCGTGACTGGTGGTCCCGCTGCAGCACGAGCACTTCTTCTTTGAGATACCTGTGGTTACCGCAAATTCCTCTAACCAGATGGTTAATGATATGACGGCGTAATTGCAGAGTAAACGAGTGTACATGGAGTCGAAATGCACGCGTATTAATCTGGGGCTGAGGCAGTCCTGTAATTTGTGTATCCACATAACCCAACGATTATGTGCATTAGTGATAATTTAGTTATCAAAAAGCATAATTCCACTGTAATTGCGGTATAACAGCGGCGTAAGTGCAGCCCGTGCGTTATCAGCAGTAACGCTGCTCCTCTGCTCGCGCCGCAGGAAGGCGCTTATTTATCAGAGCTGTTGTACATCAGCCCGAGCGCGGGGCCCTAGGGAAGCAGCTCTCCCTTGGGTGCTGGGTGGGCTCCGAGCTGCTCCCTAAAGCATCCCCCTGCCCTGGGAGGGAGCGCTGGGGGGTCAGCCTCAATCCTTCACCCATGGAAGGTAGCTCTGCAGCCGTGAATAATGGCGTGGTTGGACCAACAATGTGCTTTTTCTAATTTTTTTCTTTTTTATTTATTTATTTATTTGAAAGTCCCCCAGCCTTGTCCCCTGTGGTGGCAACTGCAAGGCTGGAAGGAAGAGCCAGGCTGTGCCTGCTTCACCTTTCAGTCTTCCCCCATAAAACCACCAAATACCTTTACACCGGCGCAGAGCCACTGGGAAGGGGTGAAGGATCCCTCCCCTTCTTTTTTTTAGCCTGTTTGTCTACACCCGGCTCTTGTTTGCCCTTCTCTGGGTGCAGGGGCCTGCAATTTATTGCCGCTTCGAGGTGCCTCCAGCCTGTCAAAGGGACGTAAAAAGGGCTGTTGCTTGACTCAGGATCTGGTCTCCTCATCGGGCTGGTCAGCAGTTTGCCAAGTGGTGTAATTTACCCGTACTGGGGTATTTATGCTGGGGGAAATAGCCAGCCGACCCTGGGATTGGGGTGAGCATCTCCCCGCTCTCCTCCGGAACAGCGCTGCGCTTCATTTTTCATGCCAAGCCTGGAGCCTTCAGAGTCGGTTTTTATTTCCATCAGGCAATAATGCTCATTGCTGTAGTTAGCAGTTAGCATTCAAGCTGTTTGCTTTCTGATGCATTATCAACTTGACCTTCAGTTTCAATTTTTAGCGAAGCCTCGTGTTAAAGCTGTTGTGGTGGAAAGTGTTTCTGCTCGAGGCACAAACCGACCCCTCCGCTGGCGGGGGGGTGAAGAAACTCGCCCTGGGGACAGGTTATTCTTGCTGCTGGGGCTGGCCCTGGGCTACTGAGACAGACTGACCTGGGCAGGCCATTATGTCTTATATATTGCAATTACTCTGGCAATTATGCTGTTGGCCCCTGGCGATTGCTGGTGGTGGCACCAATGGCCAGAGAGTCCTTATCCACAAGTGAAGGTTTTTTGGGCGCTGGCATTGCAAAGATGTTGTGTCTGCAAAGGATGAATTTCCTTTGGCCATATTTAAGTGTTTTAAGTGCTTCCCCAAAGCGTCCTGCAAAGGCAGTGGGTGTCAGCGGGTGTCCCCAGTGTCCCCATCCCTCTCTGGTACAGCATCTCCCTGTGGCCCTGACCCGTGGTGGTGTTTCGGTGGAGGGACAGAACCGTCTGCAGTCCTTTGGCTCCGCGTGCGCTGACATCTCTGCTGTCGCCGAGCTCTTGGGGATGAAGTATTAGATTTATGCTGATGTAATTTAGCTGGTGAGCGCAGCACGTTGTGCCGTGCGTCGTAATGTGCAGTGCTCGGTTTTGTGAAGAGGGTAATATTTCCAGCTGAACGCAGGACTCCTTAGTCATGTGTCTGGATCAATTTTACTCTGTCATTTCCCCCCCCCCCCCCCCCCCCGTTGTTTTATCCTTGGCTGAGTTTTCTATATTTTTAGTTAAGAGGCTGATACATATTTGTGATGCATTTGCTCATCCCCATGTGACATTCATGGCTGTCTTTCTGGTTTTAGCTGGGTTCATTACTTTTGGTTGATGTATCAGGATGTCACCCCCAAAAAGCCGCTCCCGTGTCTTAAGGCATCAGCAAGCATCAAATATGACTTTACAGCAGATTTGTCTACGCGAACCTGGAGGTTGTGAACCCTGGTTATTTTCTGGCCTTGGGGACTGTTCCATCCTGTGCCCTGTGGATGCCATCCCTGTGGGACAGCCGGGATGGACGGGAGGATGATGCTGGTGGCTACCTCCCCTTGGTACCTCCCAGTGCTGTTTGCAGGGAGTTTTTCCACCCCCCCCACCCCCCCATCAAAGCGTGCAGGAGTGAGAGCGAGTGACCTTCAGCCCCGTGACAGCGAGGTGTGATGAGCGGTGGGGCAGAGCAGGGCTGGCGATCCGGCTCCCTTTCATCCCCCAGGACGGCTGTTCTTGTGCAGTCAGCACTCAATTACCGCCGCTCACCGGAGGGCTGGGATTTGCTGCCAGCGTCTCGGCTCCTCAGCCAAATCCTCCCATTCAGCAGCCGCCACGGAGCTGCGTGTTTTTTTTGTGGCACGATGCCGAGAGCCTGAAGAGTCCCTGCTCTGCGGGAAGGCTGGGGTTTGGGTGACTCTTTTCCTGCGGGTGTTTTCTGGCTGATAACACTGAGGGTGGTGGCATCTCTTCTTCCTGCGGGGCAATCTCTGAGGGGGTCCTTTCACAATGTGGCTCAGGAAGGGTCCCTGGCACCCATGGGCCAAAATCACAGTTATACCCATCCCCTGAGTTTCTGTGCTGGTCTCTGTCATCCCACCCCCTGCCTAAAAATCAGTGCCAGCTCTTGCTGGATGTGGCGCCTCTTTGTACTGGAGGGACAGGTCTGGTCACCAAGGCTCTGCTGCCAGCACCACTTTGGGTCCTGAAACTCTTTCTGGCTCCTTGAAGGCAGAAACCATTCTGCCTTGAAGGCAGAATCCATTTCCTGGATTATTTTCCTATTTCTTTCCCCCCGCCACTTCTTTTCTTTTTGCTACTGCCCACAGTGTGTACCCCAATACAGCCTGAAGGGAGTTGTGCCTCAGTTTCTCCACCTAGAAACTTTCCCTGCCCTCAAGCTGGGAATGCAAAGTGTCCTGCAGGCTGAGACTGGGGAGTGCCAGAGCTGGACTGGGGAAAGCCAGAGCTGAACTGGGGCTGCTGAGCTGGGAAAATGCTCCCTCCAGCCCCCGGGGCTCTCTGAAATCTGCCTGTAAATAATGCTGCTCTTCACCCTGCTCCCTGTTTTCCTGTCTCCAGCAGTCCCTTTGTGCGGTGGGAGCGGGGAGGGAGGCGAGCGGGAGCCGGACAAAGAGGAGCTATTAGTTGTGGTCGAGTCTCTGGCTCGGAGCCCAAACCTGGGCTTTGGAGGCAGCCCGAGTCGATATCTTGCTCTCTAATAATTTTCCAGGAGTGTTTGGGGGGTGCCCATGGGGTGGTGATCTGGGCTGGGTTGTGCCAGGCAAATGCTGGTGGCTCCATGGGGCTCCCAGTGAGGTCCAGTCTGAGACGGGGTGAGATGGGAGACGCAGTCCTGGGGGATTGGTGAAGCAGTGATTAGGAGGGATGAGCTAAATCATTACGATAAATGAAGGAAAAAGCTGGCTTTGCTTTCGGGACTCATCTGGCACGTCAAGCCCCAGCTCCTGGAGTCTTGTGATGGGTGGGGGTCTCTGCTGCAGAGAATAAACTCTGACTGTAGAGCGATGCTCCCTTTGCAGAGCAGTAGATGGGGGAAAGACTGCAAAATCTTGCTAGAAGCCTCCCCCAGAATCCCCAAGTCTCCTGGCTCTTCCCAGTTCAGGGCTGGAGGAGGTTGAGGGGGCAGGAGATGCAGGCCAGGGAGCAGCTCACCCGCAGAGGGGCTGCAGGAGCTGGGGGGCTTGACTCGCCTGAGCCCCTCATTAGGTCTTTAGCAGAAGATCCTTCCCATGGATGCCGTCTGTGGTGTTATTACCTAAGTGAGAAACTTGAATTTTCTGCTCCCTGGCATCCCACCAGAGGCCCTGAGTTTGAGCTGAAGACTCGCTTTTTTTCCCCCCTTCTTTTCCCCATTGCAAATTCATTAATTACTGCTTTAGCCCGGCAATGCAGGCAGCTGAAAAGCAGGCACAAATTGCTCAGATTCATAATGTCTGATGAGATTTCAAAACACCAAAGAGCAGCAGCAGTTGAGCCGGTTCCAGGGATGAGGCAGGCGGCAAGTGCCAGGAGCCTGCGGTGATGGGGACGCGTGAAGCAGAGCCCAGGCCACCCGAGGAGGGACCCGCCACCCCCGAGGTGGGACCAGGCTGCAAAAATGGGGGTCTCGCGGAGCTGCCATCACTCCTTGCTCTGCATTCCCAGGAGGGAAGGGGTGAGATGCCCACCTTGCAGTGAGGTGCACAAGGAGATCTGGCCGCACCAGGAGATGCGTTGGGGCTGGTTTTGGGTCACAAAAGCAGGTTGGTGTCCCCAAGCACACCCGAGCTGGTAGCAGAGGTGTTTGCCGGCAGTGGGACTGGGACTGGTGAGATATTGCAGCCTTCGTGCCGGATAATCAGGGTATTGCTCTCATTAGGGGTCTGTCACAACAAAGGAGGGTTTAGAGCCGTGTGATGGGACCTGTGATGTCTCGCTGGTGCTCCCTCAGTTCCTGCTGTGGCACAGGACCGTTTCCCCATCATCATTCCCAGCCTGGCTTGCGTGTGGTACCCATGGGATGCAGAGAGCCTTCCCCAAACTGCAAAGCCACTTGTTGCTGCGGTGTTGAGGATGGATGGACGGACAGACGGATGAGGGGGTGGGTGAACGGATGGTGCAAACCCTTGCCCTGTGCAGGACAACCCCTGCTCCGTGATTAGAGCAAAGCGCACCGGTCCTAGGGTGGCACAGGGGCTTTGCCTCTGCGAAGCCACAGAACCCTGTCCCTAATGACTTCTCCTCTAATGAGTCGGTTCCTGGAGGCTTTGAAGTGACATGAATAATGAATCCCGGGGCAGGGGAGCAGCCAGCCGCTCACCAATTAAGACTCTGGGCTTGGGAATCTCATTTAGATGGCCAGGGTTAGGCACGCAGGGGAGCCGTGTAGGTGCCGCTCGCAGAAGCGGGGCTGTGCAGAGCCCCAGCCCCTCCTCGGGGTGCCCAGGGCTGCCCGGGGAGCACATCGTGGTGGGGGGGACATGCATGTCACTGTTCCCAGTGCAGTTGAGCTGGACCCGCGCTCACCCAGTGCTTCACAGCCACCGGCTCTGCGGGGAGCCCCGGCAGAGCACTCCCTGATTGATGGTGTACGTTAGCGCCAGCAAAAAGCTTATTATCTACCTGCAATCAAGAGGGCACTTCAGCATCGCGCTTCCCGGAGCAGCTGCGCTCCCACCGAGCCCATAATGGTGGAGATTAAACCCTGACCTGTGTTTGACAACACGCGTTAACCCCACCGTAATGAGGAGAGTCCCCAATGCCCCCGGTGAGCAGCCGGCGGAGCTGGGGGGAGGCTGAGATCCCGCCGGGCTGGGGGTGATGCCGGTGGGAGGGATGCAGCCATGGGCTTGAGGATGGTGCAGGCAACGGTTTGCTCCCAGTTTGCCCTGCCCAGGGTGGGGGTGATGCGCTGGCAGGCAAGTTTTGCACGGTTGGGGTGGGTGCCCGGGGCTGTTGGGTGGCACTGGGTGCAGACCCCCGTGATTTTGCCCCTGGGGCCGAGGTGGGACTGGGGTGCAGACGTGTCCCCACTGCCCTGGCAGGGGGGGGTGGGTTGTTTACTGGAGGATGAGCATCTGTGCCAAGACCCGCCTGGGTGAGACAGGGTGGCTGCTGCTTATTAACCAGGGTGGGCTCGTTACAGCGAGCTCTGGCAGGTGGCAGAGAAAGGGCTGCAAGCGGCAGTGCCGGGCACGCTTGGCCACCTCCCCTAATTACGTCCCCACCGTCAGTCTCTGTCAGTCAGTCTCCACTTCCCCGGATGCGGGCTGCTGAATATTTCATCCTTGGCTCTTGCAGCAGCCTCCCTGCGAAGCTGCTGGCTCTGCCACCGTGGGACCGGACTGCCACCGCTGCGGGGGCTCGGGCCAGGAGCCGAAAGCTGCTCCGGGTGCTCCCAGACCCTGGGGCTGCAGCTCCGGGTGCCTGGTTGCTGCCCCAGCCTGTGGGAGGTTTGGAAATGGGCTCGAGTTGGGTTTTTAAGGGTATTTCTTGCTGCAAACGCCCTGCATCCTGCACTGCCATCCGGCAGTGATGGTGTGCACTGGATCTCATCTGAGCATCCTTAAATTGGGTGCCAGTCTCCAAGCTGTCTCCAGCAGCTGGTGGTGAGATGCTGCCCCAGTCCTGGAGGCTTTCCTCACTATTCCGGCTCCTCTTTGGTCCTTTTCCAAAGCTGGAAGAGGGAAAGGGTCCCCATTCCTCACCTCATGCCTTCTCCCAGAGCCAGACCCTGGCCCGAGTCAGGGAGTGACGCTGCTCCGTCCCGCAGGAGGAGGGAGAGCAGCCGCCTCCTCCCCGTCGCTGCCGCCTCCTCGCTTTGATTTCTTGCTTTAAAGGAGTGTTTTGACTAAATGGATTTTTGTGCGAAGGCAGTAGGAGCATCGCTTGGCAAATCCCCCTGCCCGCCGCGGCGCCCGGGGGCCATGAATAACGCAGGCGCTGAGAGCCCGGGCTGCTGGAGGTGAGCGGGGCTGCCCCAAAATGCGCAGCTCTGCCCACCCCAGCCACCTGCCCCCGACCCCCCGATCTCTTTTTTTTTTTCATTATTAAGAAGATTTCATTAATTAAGAAGATAAAAACATTAGGCAGTGCTGTCAACATTGGTGCATGGGCTGGAGGAGGGTGCTGTGGGAATGTGGAGCTCCCTGACCCTCCGAGGGCTTTCAGCTGGGCTAGTTTTGTACTATTTTTAAGCCTGGAGAGTCCAAATGAGCTGGAGTAAACTGAAGGGCCCAGGCGGCGCAGGCCAGGGTTGCAGACGTCTGTGTCCATCCTTGAGACAGTTTTCTCCCAGCATTCAGCCACTTTTTTGGGTCCCATCACCTCTTTCCCTTCCCGCTGGCCTGGATGTGTCCCCCTCGTGTGCTCCATGCTCTCCATCCCCTGCGTTAATAAGGGCTTCATTATGTCCTAATTGCCTGTATCCCTTTTTTGTTACATTCCTCGTTAGTTTGATTTAACGGAACCGCTGAGTAACTTGGTCATTTCTGAATTGCCATCGATTTGGTCTCTTTTCTTATTTATTTATGGGCCCATCTCCTCTGCCTCCCCCTCTTCCCACACCTGCAAGAAGAGAGTCCTTGCCATGAGCTCACCCAGGGCCACATCCTGGGGGTGCTCAAGGTGGCTGCTCAGGGCGAGGGGAATAAAACACTCGTGGAGGACCCCAACGCTAAGCCTTGCTGATATCAAAGCTGGGTTTGCTCTGGCTGCGCTGGGAAGGGGCTGGTGCTGTGTGCCCAGTTACCCCAGTGTCCCTGTGCCGCACGCTCGGGGACACCCACGTGTGGGACGTGTCACAGCGTGTACCTTCGCACACTCGTATGAGCCTGGAGCCGAGCACAGGATCCTCACAGTGTTGGTGCCTGATGGCACGTGGGTGTGCGCTTGTGCCATCCCCGAGCTGTCCCTCGCGTGTGTGCGCACCCGCCCGACTTTGCCAGGGCTTTTGGAAGGCTCTTGTGTTTGCAAACTGCTGCTTTTGTTGCATTTTCGCCTTTTATTGCCATGGAAACTGTAATTAAGCTGCACCAGCTCCTTAGCCAGAGCCCTAGTCTCTGGCAGCGCAGCCGGTGCCACCCTGGCTTGGCCGGGGGCTCGGCGGTGACCGGGGACGAGTGTCCCCCAGGCAGGGATGTGCCCGTCCTGCCGGCGCTGCCTGCTGCTGCCTGTCTCGCCTGGCTGATCTGTCTGTCCGGGAGTCTGTTTATCCAACTCCCTCCTCTCCATCCATCTGGCTCCCCATATGGGAAACAAACAGCGAATTGGCCCAATTTCTTACCGTAGGAAAAAAACACAAAGAACCAAACCCTGATAAAACCCCCTCTCCATGGCTGGGGTGCTGGGGGTGGGTGAAGCCCCCCCAGCCAGTGGGTGTTTGCTGGGGGATGCGGTTATCCCCATCCCTGCGACCTCCCTTGCTGCATGCTCGGCACCCCCCATATCCCCCTTACCCCTCAGTCATTAAGCTGCGAAGGGCCAAATTATCCTAATTTTCCTCCAGCCGGGCAGGAGGGAGCGAACCCTCCCGTCCCTGAGGCCTCCACCTTGGTCCCTGTCCCCGTCCCCATCCTGCCCCTGCTCCTTTCCAGGGCCGTAAGCTGGGAAATCTCTCCCTGCCACCGTGTGCTAATTACTCTGACCTTTGCTTAAGCAGGGATCTTTTAGTGGCAGGCGAGGTATCAGCCGTGTCATTTACTATGCAAATTGAGACCATCAATTACATCCAGAAGGTCCCACAATGTTTAATTTCCTCTCCCATCTCTCTCTTTATTGGCATCTGCAAAAATGCAGGAGCAGGAGGGCTCAGGCTTTTCGGAGCTGGAGGCTGGGAGCCCAGCAGCCCTGTGTGGGGACTCTTCCAATTGCCAGCTTCCGCTTGTCTCTTTTAATTTTAATTAGCTGCTTTTGCAATCGCCCCGTGGAAAACTGGGCTGGGAGCTCGGCCGGTGCCGCGGGGATGGGAATAAAACCTTTTGCAGGGCCAGGGTGCTGTCTTGGGATGATGCGCTCGTGCTGGGGCTGCAGCCCATCGTCTCCTCTTCCCACGGGCTGTTTTTACCAGTATTTGGCCATTGCGTGTGCAGAGCCCTTTGGAAAACCCAGTCCTGGGCTGGGGAGGGGCTGGTGCTTGGAGCTGGCTGGAAAACCCTCTCCGAGCCACCGGGATGGGACAGCGTGTCTGTCGGGGGGGACGGGGCGTGATGTGGTTGTGGCTCGAGGTGACGGGTACCGAGCGGAGTGGGTGGAAGGTGGAGATGAGCTACGGGACTGCGGGATGGGAGGGAAGGTGGCGCAGAAGGGCTGAGCTGTGGGGGAGAGGAGGGAGGAAGGCAGCGACCTGGGAGAGGAGGTGTAAGGGGAGGGCTCGAGTGCGTGTCCTGGGGGGCTGGTGGTGGCTAAGGGGGCTCTGGGGCAGTACGCTGCGGGGGATGGCACTATGCCATGGGACGTGGCACGGTGCTGAGCCCCTCACTGGGGTGGGAGTGCGGGGGAGTTTGGGAGTCCCCCATTTGCCTGTCGTGGGGCTGAGGAGCCCTGGGAGAGGGGCTGTCCCTGGGGCACAGGGACTCGCGGGGGTGTCTCAGTGCCGGGTCTCTCTGCCACAGGGGGGGTGTGCGTGGCCCAGTCCGTCAAGATCCCACGGGAGCCCAAGCCGGGAGAGTTCGACAAGATCATCCGCCGCCTCCTGGAGACCTCTCACGCACGGGCCGTCATCATCTTCGCAAACGAAGACGATATCAGGTGCGGAGGGGCCAGCCTGGCTGGGAGGGGAGGACTGGGGAGCTGGAGGGGGGGTAAATGCACTTCAGGGCACCCCCACCGAGCCTGACGTGTGCTCTATGCGTGCTGCTGGCCGGGACTGGGATGCGGGATGCTGACGGCAGGAGCTGGGCACTGCAACAGGAGCTGACGGTGCCTGCAGCATGTAGATGTGTCTGCAACGTGGTGCAGGTGTGTCACGCAGCGTGGCATAGCCGTGTCTGCGGTGGGGACAGGCTGCTCCTGGCAGCGTGGCATGGCCGTGTCTGCGGTGGGGACAGGATGCTCCTCGCAGCGTGGCACGGACACATCTGTGGTGGGGACAGGATGCTCGTGGCAGCGTGGCACAGACACGTCTGCGGTGGGGACAGGATGCTCCTCGCAGCGTGGCATGGCTGTGTCTGCGGTGGGGACAGGATGCTCCTCGCAGCGTGGCACGGACATGTCTGCGGTGGGGACAGGATGCTCCTTGCAGCGTGGCACAGACACGTCTGCTGCGGGGACCCACCGGAGCTGACTTCAGAGCGGCCGCCTGGCACATTGCTGCCATCAACCCACAGCGACACAGAGCTCAAAGGAGGAGAAAAATCCGCTTTCTCTTGGCTTTGGAAACCCCCGCTGTCACAACCCGGCTGCTTCACGCCGCTCACGGGTGGCTCAGAGCTGGCGTGGGGCCTTGCTGAGCAGGATCCAGGCGCTGGTTCTGCTTTGCTGTGCAGCATCAGCCTCCAGCGTGGAAGAGGAATGGGTCCAGGGGGTTCTTTTGGGGACCCCCCCCCCTTGCCACCTTGCCTGCCTGGCCAGGCTGGGGATGCAGCCATGCTTCGAGGTGATGAGCCGCTCCGCAGGCGAAGCGACATCTTGCAGCTCCCGTTGTTTATGGAGCAGAATGATTCACATGGAACTACCCCTGATTTCCTAAGTATCTACTTTATTAATCAGCAAACATTATGTAAATGTGGGTAAACTGCGATTTTAAATCAGTTTACATCAGATGTGCAAACGCTCCGAGTTTCTTTTTTCCTTCCTTAATAGAAATGTCTGCAAACCTGACATTTACGCGGGCGTATGGTGAGAAACGGGGGATTTACCTCGCTGTGTAAATGGCAAGCCCCATTAACTGGGGTTTGTAAACATTTATCCACCCGAATGGGATTACATCCCATGAACAGTGGTTGACGCACACCCACCTCGCACCAGGTAAGCATGGATTTCCCCCCCGGCCATGGAGACTGCTGTGATCCCGACCCTCGTGCCGGCTTGGGCTGCGGAGCCGGGAAGATGCTGTGCTGCCTCTCCCGAAAAGTGCAGGGCTGTGAAAGGTGGTCCGGGATGGAATTCCTGCCTGGCTCGGATCGGGTGTAAATCACCAATCTTACGGGAATACCCTCGATTTTGCGCTAGAGAGATCCTGTCCCGCACAAGGACTTGCGAGCAGCTGGAGATGCTGCTTGTGCTCGGAGCAGGAATGTGGGCTTTACTGACCCCCCCCAGGAGCTTGGGGCAACCCGGGATGAGCACGGAGCAGCCGGCACGGCTCCCCGCCTGCTTGCTGGCCCCGCGGCTCCCAGAGCACGCCTGCCTCTTCCCGTCTTGTCTCCACTCTCTGCTCCATTTGTATGTTTTTTTTTATTATTTTATTTCCTTATTACGCATTTCAAACACCATCTGGACTTGAAATGATCAGCTCCCGACGGCGGGGGGTGAGTCACAAACCTGCCTCCTCGCTGCACGGGGAGACGGGGAGACGAAGCTGCCCTGGGCCCTGCTCCCACGGGGCTGGGGACACACACGAGCCCCCGAGGGGACAGCGAGCCCTGGGAAAAAAGAGCCCGGAGGGTCGGATCCGGGAAAGCTCCCATCCGCTACTGAGATTTTCTGAACTGGTTGATGCCGTCGGAGCATGCGAGTGTGTGCAGCTGAGTGTCTGGCCACGATGAGGGATGCTCGGCAGGATGGATGGCGTCTCTGGCTCCCCACTGCTGTTTAGCTCCCCAGTTGAGCCCAGCAGAGCCCAGTTTAGCTCTCGCCTGGGCACTGGCAGCACTGGCTGGATCTCTCCCGTGCCTTGCAATGCTGATCGGAGCTGGGAGCCCACGCGTGCTCTCCAGTGCTGCTGCTTTTCCTGCCTGCTGCAGCATAACCTGATTTCTTTTTTTTTTTTTTTTCCCTAATGTTGGGTAATTAAGGGGGAAATTCAATTACTAGTCAGCAAATATGCAAATGAGGTGGGAGAAGCAGCCTGTGTGCCAGGGCTGGGGAGGATGGAGGGTGTGGGAGCTGAGCACCATGGTTTGGTCTCATGTGTCCATATGTACTGGGTTGTGCATGGTGTCAACTGAGTGCCCGGAGCAGGAGATGGAAACAGCGCTGAGCCCTGCCCTGTGCCAGTATCTCCACTTCTATGGGGCTGGACACAAAAACCAGTGCCTCAGTGAGTGCCAGCGCCTGTTGCTTCTCTCCGCAGAAGGGTGCTGGAGGCGGCCAAGCGGGCAAACCAGACAGGCCATTTCATCTGGATGGGCTCGGACAGCTGGGGCTCCAAAATCTCCCCTGTCCTGCACCTGGAGGAGGTGGCCGAGGGCTCCGTCACCATCCTGCCCAAGCGGGTCTCTGTCAAAGGTAAGGGGCTGTGCTCGGTGGGTTTCCTCAGCTCCCCCCTGGGTCGGCTGTCCCCCCCCGATGGCATCCCCTTTCCACAAGGTTTTGGCTGTGAAAGACACTGTATTTTGCAGTGGGTCTTTCCTGAGTGGGTTTTCCAGCTGCGGCTTTGCTCAGGTGGCAGCTGGGGCACAAACCCACCGCACTTTTATGTGTCCCTACACCCCATTGCTCACGAGACCCTCCTTCCCCGCTGCCTGGGGAGTTTTGGGCCACGTTAAGCATCTCTCTGCCATCCCAGAGATTTGTCCCCTCTTCCCCGGGCAGGTTTCGACCGCTACTTCTCTAGCAGGACGCTGGACAACAACCGCCGAAACATCTGGTTCGCTGAGTTTTGGGAGGAAAATTTTCACTGCAAGCTGAGCCGGCACGCGCTGAAGAAGGGCAGCAGCATCAAGAAGTGCACCAGTAAGAGCTGTGGGGAGGCTGTGGGCTCGTGGGTGTGTGTATTGCTGTATTTTATGGGGTGCAGGGGGACATGAAGGTGATAGCAGAGACCCCAGGGCCGGCATGAGAAAAGGTTTGGTTTCCCTTTATGGCCTTTCAGCTCAGCCACCTCCTTATTGCCCTGGAGCTGCCAGCCCAGCTCCAAGGCAGTTACGTGGCAATTAATGCTCCCTGTGTGGTAGTCTTGGTTGTGAGTGTGGGGTTTTTTGTTTTGGTTTTTTTTTTTTTTTTTGACTAAGCATCAAAGCCAGGTGGGAATTTGGGGAAGGCTGGAGAAATGCTAGAGTTTCTGCAGCGTGGGGAACGTGAGCGATGCGGGGAACGTGGGTGATGCGGAGCCACTCGCCTGCACTCGGGTGTCTGCTGGGCTCGCGATGGCGGTGTCTGGCTTAAAAGTGGACGGGAGAATTGCACAGAAATGTTTTTTGTGCACCCTGCTGTGCTGTGTGTGCCCCAGGAAGCGTGTGGAGCCCACGTGGTTTACGTGTGCGTGCGAAGGCGCCGTCCCCGTGCAGAGCTCCCAGGGCTCTCCCTCTCACACACGCTCCTTGCAGTTCTCCCTTCCCTTGGCCTCGTCTTCTGCGGGCACAGAACCAGCCAGGACTGGGGGATTTGGGACTGAATTCGGCATTTTTTTCGCAGCACTTGGGCAACTGCTTCTTCACACAGTCACAGAATGGCAGGGGTTGGAAGGGACCTCTGGGGATCATCCAAACCAACCCCCTGCCAGGGTCACCCAGAGCAGGTTGCACAGGAACACGTCCAGGTGGGTTTGGAATATCTCCAGAGAAGGAGACTCCACACCTTCTCTGGGCAGCCTGTTCCAGGGCTCTGTCACCCTCAAAGTGACCCTCTTTCTCACCATGCGTTTGGCAGAAGCACCATTGTCCCATGGAAGGTGTGAAGCCACCGGCGTGTCCTTGCTCCCTTGCAAACAGCTCCTCTCTCACCTGCGCAGGCTAAAAGCCGGGGTGGTTGCAGAGAAATGTGGCCAGTTGATAGTGTGGGGTCAGGATGTGGCTCGTGCCCATGCTGGGAGGGAGGGTGCTGCCCCACAGGAGGGTGCAGGGATGCCCGGAGAGGTGACGATCACCCCAGGACATGTGCTGGAGCGCCGTTTGCCCGTGTCTCCTTGCAAAATGCCGATGTGCCCCTGTGCCACTCCAGGCAGGAAACCTTGTCCCAGCAGAGCCTGACCCCAGGTCCCCTCCTCACCCCCCCCTACTGTGCATTTTTAGCCATTTGCAGCTAAAAGAGACTTGTAGGGATTAACGCAGTAAACAAGGCGACCAGGGGATCCGTCTTGCTGACAGCGCTGCCGCCGAGGTGATGGTTGGAGGCTCAAGGAGGTGACATGTTTACTGAGAGATGGGAGAGATTTACTGCCTGCCTGGCACCGGCTGAAGACAGATAACGATGCGGCAGCTCGCAGGCTGCCACGTGGCAGGACTTGGGGACATTCGCGCGTTCCCCCTGTCCCTTTGGATGGGATGTCTGTGGAAGCCGTGCTGTCCTAGCAGGCGGATGGACCCGGCTGTTTGATCTGGAAAGTTTGATCATTAAGGGTGGGTTTTTTTCCCCCCGTTTCACCCCTGAGGATGAAAGGGATGGTGCTTCCACATCCTCTTGCAGGGACTTGCAGGCAGTCCCTGATGATTTGGGGACAACTCTTTGTCCCCGCAAAGGCTTTCCAGCTTCTCCAAGTAGTCTTGTGGCTAATGCGTAGGTGTGAACTTGGCAAGCAGCAACAAAACTTGCCCGTGGGCATGGCCTTGGGTAGCTGAGAGCTCCTCATCATTCCCGGTTGCATCAAAAAAATCCCCCAGCACCAGGAAATGCATGAGCAGATCCTGCAGATCGTTGATCTCTTCATCTTCATAGTAATGTAGCATTTAAACAAGCAATATTTCAGGGCCAAGGTATTAGTGGAGGCAGCTGAAACCACGACATGGCAAATGTCCTAGGAACTGCCTTTAAATTATCCGAATTTGTCAGCAAATAAATTATCTCCCAAACGTTTGCTTGGCAGATAAACGGAGAGGGGAAATAACGCACGATGAAGCAAATAACCTGCCTGTGCAGATCCATGAGCTCCTGTGCTCTGCTCGGCTTATGCAAATGTCCTGTTTGGGGCTGTTTCATAGAGGAAATCGTACTGACTTTCCCCACGAGCTTCAGGTTTGGGTATAGCCCAAAAAACACAGAGAAATACTGGCTTTTGCATCCCCAAAACCAGACCAAAGGGTCCCACCACTGAACAGGACAGCTCACGGCTCCTGTTTGTGTATGGGAGAGCTGGGAGGAAGGTGATGGGCGAGGGCTGGGGTGGGCACCAGGTTTTGGGGTGATTCCCACTGGCAGCTGCCCGCATCATCCCCGAGACCATCCCTAGCACTCATCAAGATCTGCACACTCCATCCCCAGTTTGTCCTGCTGGGACCAGGATCAGGCCGGGACCAGGGTCAGGCTAGGACCTGTCTCCCAGCTGCTTTTGCAGCAGGATCTCCTCAGCATCCTTCCTCACCTCCAAGCTCCCTCCCCTGGGCTGCGTCCCCAGCCCTCCTGGGTTGGGGGAACGCCCTGGGGGGTTCTTGGGGGACAGCCAGCCCCTGCTCCTGCTGGAAAGGATCCTGCCGGAAAGGATCCTGCCAGCCCCCTCTTCCTTAACAATTCACGCACGTACGGATGCAGATGGGGAGGTGCTGGGGTGGAGGTGGAGGAGCTGATGGAGTGGCAGGGGCAGGAGGACCAGGCACAGCTCTGGGCTGTGTCCCCCACTGTGATCCACACAGGGACAGCAGGATGCTCCAAGACCCTGTGGGCTACTCTTTTTTCCAGAAGAGCTAATTAATGGCCTTCGTTTAGCAGGGCTGGATGGTAACTCTGCTTTGAAGCAGGGCTGGGGATTTCTCTGTGCTCTCACCTCTGCGGATAGATGCAGAGCAGCAACGTGGGCGGAGGGGAGAGGAGCTTTTATTTGATTTTCCTTCTTTATTTGTGATTCTTCATATTCTTTTCCCTTTTTGTTTTGCTTCTCGCTGGTCTCTTCTTAGTATGGGGTTGGGGTTTTTTGTGGCGCTGGCTGTTTTCCAGCACAGTGTGCCCCAGCCGGGCCAATGGGGGAGGATTTGCACTGCTTGCCTGGTTGTTAAGATGATAAAAGGCTGCTGTTGACCAAGGCCGGGTCTGAGCGGGCAGGGGCATCCTGGCAACGTCCTCTGCTTGGTTTTCCTTCGTATCTACCAGCTCTCCAAATGGCCACTGCCAGCCTCGCTGCAAGGGCAGCTCAAGCCCGCGTTGCAGAGAGCCGTTCGGAGCGAGCATCCCTCATGGGGGGACAGTCCCTGCTCCCCATATGGGCTTACCCAGCCCTAAAACATGGCAGTGGGCACCCGGCACCCATGCGATTTGGGAATTCAGAGGCGGCACCATCCCCCAGCTTTCTGGAGCAGCGCTGTGAGCGATTTTGATTAACTCCTGCCGAAAGCCGGCGCCGGCGATGTGATGGGAATTGATGCTAATCCCGTCTCATCCACCGCTTGAGAAGATAGCAGCGTCCATCCTCCGAAGGGTGCCCGTGGAGGCTCATCACGCACTTGAAAATTAATTACCAGCCCTGTAGAATGATGCACGACCCTGCTATTATAATCAGCGGGGTCACATCCCGTTTGCGGCCTTAATCTGCGGCGAGTTTGGCGGAGATTTATTGTCTCCATATTGGGAAGGAGCCTCGGCTTTCTGCTCTGTGTTGAGCCTCTGTGCACCAGCAGAATTCCCGTCTGGAAAAAGCAGCTGGGGGTTGGGGCAGGGTGCTTCTCCCACCACACTGGGCTGATGCCGCTCACTGCAAGCCAGAGGGATGTTTGGGAGGAAAATCCAGCCTCCCCAGGCTGTGTTAGCACAGCGGGTTGTATTTTACTTGCTGGGACCCGTGTGGGATTTGAGGTGCCTGCGAGGAAGCCAAGGAGCCGGGAAGGGACGAGTCCTGTGTCCCGTGTGTCCCCTGGGCTCAGCAGCCTCTGCGGGGTGGCAGGATGGTGCTGGGACAACAGCGGGGCTGGGACATCCCCGCGGGCTCAGCTCCCCTGGACAGTCTCTTACACTCTTTTTTTTTTAATGGGTAATTATCTTGGCAAGATAGAGTGGCTTGTCTGTGCCTTGAGAGATGTATGCAGGGAAAGGCCCAAAGTTGAGGGAGAAGATTAATAGCCCTTGTCAATAACGTGGAAGAAAGGATAACTTGACGGGTTTCACATGAGTAATCTTCACGTAGTCCAAAAGCATTTTTATAACTTTGAAGGATGGGCTATAAATTCACCTCCTTGATATCATCTTTTCTCGTTGGTCAGTTCGCTATCAATTCGCTTTAGTGTCTTGTCAGTGGCACGTTCTGCTCTCTGTCCCGGCCCAGGGATGTCACCGCTCGGCAGAGACCTGCTCCACATCCAGCGCTGGCTTTGTCCCACCTTCGCACAGCAGGGAGGGAGGGGATCAGCGACCCCAGCTTGTCTGTGCCTTTTCTGTCCCCATGTCCCCACCTGCACAGGCTCTGTGCTCTGGTCCCCTGCAGTCACCGTAAAACCCCACCTTGCATCAGGGAGCATCGGTGGAGCCGGAATTAATTTTGGAAACCCTTGGATGGCTTTCTAGGATGCCTCTGCCTCTCCGGAGGATGAAGGCCATGCCTTGGGCTCCCTGAGAAACCCTCCTTCCCTTTGGCTGTTGCAGCAGGAGCTGTGGCCTGGCGGGGTGCCCGGCCGTGCCGCAGAGGCGGTGATGGAGGTGCAGAGGCCACGGCTCTCCGACGCGGCGTCGCCCCTTGGGAGACGCTTTCTTAGCTGTAATTAACAGCGTGCTACATTAATCGGTGTCTTTTGCTAAATGATTAACATGTTTCTAGTCCCATTAAGGGCGGTTATGACAGGAGAGGCAGGCAGCTGTCGCTGGTAATTACCAGATCCTTGCAGGATCCTGCAAGCTGGGGTGGCCGGGGAGGCTGCTAAGGGCTGTGGGGTCAGTGGGGTGGGTGGGTGGCAGGGGGTGACGAGGGGAGCAGGGTGACAGGAGGCTTCAGGAACGTGATGGAGGACACGCAGGCAGTGATGGAGGACACGCAGCCAGTGATGGATACTGCCTGGGTGGTCCCCTGATGCCGCTGGTAGACACAGAGCCAGTGGCAGCTCCTGGCCAGATGAAGGAGGTCAGCCTGCAGGGGTGAGGATGGAACATCAGTCACAGCCCAGCCCGCATCCTGCCTGGGGACCTGGGAGCATGGGGATGTCCCCTGGCACTGGGACGTGACATCCCAAGGGCTCCTGGAAGCACAGCTGGGTGCCAGCACCCACAAATTGAGAACTACATTCCAGGGAGGTTGGTTGGGTATTTCCCCTGTGAATGTGTTTCTTGGCTGCACATCACCCTCCTCCTGCCCGCAGAGGCTGGCTCATGAGCCCCAAACCTTCCTGGGGCACTGCTCAGAGGGGCTGGGGTGAGAGCCACGGCATCTCCATGGCTGTCCCTCCTGACCCCTCAGGATAAAGGCCACATAGGTGATGGGAGAACTTTTGGCTGGTGGAAAAGCTCAAGCCCTGAGATCCAGGAGTGCAGACACAGACGATGCATTGGGCTGACACTGGGAAATACATCTGCAATGTGGGGGTTGTTCTGGGAGGAGTTTGGGGTTGTTTGAGATGTGTTTCTGCCCTGCTGCTCCGTCCTGGGTCATCCTTCCTGTTGGGATAGAGGTGCCCCAGCTGGCTGATGCGTTTGTAGTTTTGGGATTGGGCTTGGTGTTTCCAGCTGCTTCAGTCCAGAGTGGGCTTGTTTGCAAGAGTTTGGCTGCAGCAGAAATGTCCCTGTGGGGATGGCAGGGAGGTGGCAGCCCTGCTTTACGTGTACCCGCAGACAGAGAGCGGATCGGCCAGGACTCCTCGTACGAGCAGGAAGGCAAGGTCCAGTTTGTCATCGACGCCGTCTACGCCATGGGACACGCTCTGCACAACATGCACAAGAACCTCTGCCCTGGCAAGGTGGGGCTGTGCCCCAGGATGGACCCAGTGGATGGCGTGGAGCTGCTCAAGTACATCCGCAACGTCAACTTCTCAGGTCTGTCCGTCCCGCGGGGCAGTGGGGAGGAAGGGCTCTGTGAGGCTGGGTGTCTCAGGTTGTCCCCCGTTATGGGTCACGCAGCAGCACCCACGATTTATTCGTGTTACCGGTTGGCACCCGCCAGGCTGCAAATGCTGGGTGGAAAGACGGGGTGGTTTTGCAGCAGCTCAGCAGAGGAGGCGGCCTGAGCTTCTACATCTCCTGGGAGCCTTTGGAGGGTAACCCGGCAGCAATCCTGCCCTCACCCTGTGGTCCTCCCCCCTGCCACCTCCGGCTCAGGGCTGGCAGAGGTCCCACTGAATCACGCCGCTGTGTCCTTGTCTGTCTCCAGGTCTCCCCTGGAAATGCATCTTTTGCTCTGCTCTGTCTCCTTAATAAACATTTTCTGTCTTGTCCTCCTTATTACTCCTATTTATCTCCACTCTGTGATCTCCCCTGCAGTGTCTCTTTTATTTATTTTTCCTTCTTGCTTGATTTTTCTCTTCCTTTCTTTCATTAGCGTTTATCTGCACAGTTCACTTGATTTAGCTTTAAAGCTTCTTCCCCCCCCCCAACCCCCCGCCACCTTTCTTAAAAGAAGTAGTAAACTGGCTGGTGTAACAGCACTCGGTGCCTGCCATCACTCAATGAGCTCTGGCTCCTGGGAGGGTTGATAGAGGTCAATACCATAAGATCCCTGCACCAGTTTGGGGTTGGGGTTGGTTTTCTTTTCCCCGATTCCTTCCTCCACCCTGTGCCCGTGCTGGCATCATCCTGGCAGCTTGTGACACCCCCAGCAGTGAGAAGCACCACACCAAGGGGGGAGCATCAAACCAGAGCCCTCTTTGACACCCCGTGCTGTGGGTGCTGAGCCCTCCCTCTCTTCCAGGCATCGCTGGGACTCCCGTGACGTTCAATGAGAACGGAGATGCGCCGGGGCGTTACGACATCTACCAATACCAGATCAGGAACTCCACTCCTGAGTACAAAGTCATCGGGCAATGGACCGACCACCTCCACCTAAAAGTAAGGCTGGGGGCTGGCTGGTGCTGGAAACACGGCCGTGCCAAGGGGAAGGTCCTGCAGGTTTCTCCTGCACCCTTTGAGGCCACGTAGGGTGTAGCAAACCTGGTTGAGAGCCAGGGAGACCATGGGTGCAAAGTTAGGGAGACCATGGGTGCAGTTAGGCAGCCAAATCTGTGGGTAGTCAGAGGGAAGGGTGTCCCCCAATTACACACGTGGTTCAGCCATGGTGACCCACCATCAGCACGTGTGATTGTATCCCATGGGCTCTGGGCATCCGACTTTGCAGCTCTGGTAAGGGAAGGAGAAACCAGAAGAGAGCAGAGGGGATTTTTCCAGAGAAGGAGGGACTTTGTTTTGGGTTTTTGGTGTTGAATCTTCCCAAAAGGCCAATGGAGAGCTTCAGCGCCGCCCTGTCCCCATGCTGGGTAGGGCTGTGGTCCATCATGGGTTGTACTGATGGGGCAAGGGGCTGGATCGGGGGGCGAGCAGGGGCAGGCCATCCCCCCCATGCCCCAGGGATGCTTGACAGATGCCCAGCTTGAGCGTCAGTGGGGCTGGTGCCATCTCGCCCCGCAGGTGGAGAACATGCTGTGGCCGGGGGGCGGGAGCCAGCTCCCCAGCTCCATCTGCAGCCTGCCCTGCAAGCCAGGCGAGAGGAAGAAGCTGGTGAAGGGCATTCCCTGCTGCTGGCACTGCGAGCGCTGCGACGGCTACCAGTACCAGCTGGATGAGTTCCACTGCAAGCGGTGCCACTTCAATGAGCGGCCCAACGAGAACCACACCAGCTGCACCCCCATCCCCATCATCAAGCTGGAGTGGAGCTCGCCCTGGGCCGTGGTGCCCGTCTTCATCGCCATCGTGGGCATCATCGCCACCCTCTTTGTGGTGGTCACCTTCGTGCGCTACAATGATACGCCCATCGTCAAGGCATCGGGGCGGGAGCTGAGCTACGTCCTGCTGACGGGCATCTTCCTCTGCTACGCCACCACCTTCCTCATGATCGCCGAGCCCGACCTGAGCACGTGCTCCTTGCGCCGCATCTTCCTCGGGCTCGGCATGAGCATCAGCTATGCCGCCCTGCTCACCAAGACCAACCGCATCTACCGCATCTTCGAGCAGGGCAAGAAGTCAGTGAGCGCCCCCCGGTTCATCAGCCCCGCTTCCCAGCTGGTCATCACCTTCAGCCTCATCTCGCTGCAGCTTGTGGGCGTCTGCATCTGGTTCATTGTGGACCCATCCCACTCTGTCATTGACTACGAGGACCAGCGGACTACAAACCCCCACTTTGCCCGGGGCATCCTCAAATGTGACATTTCGGACCTCTCCCTCATCTGTTTGCTTGGGTACAGCATGCTTCTCATGGTCACCTGCACTGTGTACGCTATTAAGACCCGCGGGGTCCCGGAGACCTTTAACGAAGCCAAACCCATCGGGTTCACCATGTACACTACTTGCATTGTGTGGTTAGCTTTCATCCCTATATTTTTTGGGACGTCGCAGTCGGCGGAAAAGGTAAGGGAGGAGGGGAGAGGTCTGGCTGGTGGCTCCGAGGGCTGCAAGGAATGGGGCTGAGAGAGCCTGACTTGTCCTAAAGCAAGGAAGGGCGCTTCTCTGCCGTCCTGCCGGCTTGGGAATTGTGGTGGGAAGCATTGGTTTGGAAACATCTTGCTCTACTGGGGAGCAGAAGCCACTGCCTCCAACCCTGTTTTCCTTTTCCCATTTTTTGTGGTTTTCCTCACTCCTTCCTTCCTGGATTTCCTGTTTCATTTCCTCCTCTCCCTCTGGTTTGCTGTGTCCGGTTGTCCCCATTGCCCCTTGCCAGACCGGGTGGCCGTGTGTAGCAGAGGCTGCTGCCCTGTGGGCTGGGGGAGGATGAGTCCCCAGGGCAGATCCAGGTGCCTGGTGTCATTAGCATCGTTTCTGGATGGAAAAGGGACCGAGTGCTGCCCAGCTGGCTCCTTTTCCTGGTACTGAGTCAGGCCGGAGGCTGGAAAGATGGACGTGCCCTCCGAAATCCCCAAGAGCTGGCAGCAGCGGAGGGCAAGGGCAAAGGAGAGGGAACAGAGCAACCCCTCGGCGTGTCCCCTCCCATGCTGGGGCGGGTGGCAGCTTGTGGCTTCTCATTTGATTACTGTTTCACTGCGATTTTCATTAACACCTGTGTGTTTGGCAACGCGGCACTGGAGACAAATGGCTGGGCTGTGGTGGGCAGGGTGGCACGGAGCTGTGGGTCTTGTGGTGCGAGCATCCCCCTGCGACTCCGAACGCGACTTTGCACACAGCGTAGACGAGGCCAGGCCAGATAATCCCAGAGGTGGATTTGTGCTGTAAAACAACCTGTTTGTCTGTCTTCCTCCTCCTCGGCCCCCCGGGCTTGGCGTGGAGGGTGGTCCCGGTGCCAATACCCGTGGGAGCGAGGCCAGCCCGGATGAAGCTCCGTGCTCAAGTGAGAGGGAGCGAGAACAAAGAAGAAAAAAAAGAAATCTCATGAATGAGACCCAAATCCCCTCTGTCTGCCAGCCAAAACAAGAATCGCGTTTCCGTTAAATGCGAGCAGCTCACGCCTGCCAGCGCGGAGCTGCCTGTGACAAATAAACCTCAGTGTTGCTATTCCCTGGAAATCCCCAGGGTGACCCACCACCGGGATTCCCTCTCTGGACTCATCATGATTGGGATAATGTCCCTGGAGTGTGTCCCCTGTGTTGCTGAGCCGCTGAAAGCACGGCTTCGGGAAACACCTATTGCAAAAGGGCCAGGGGTGGTTTGCTGAGAGCTGTTTTGCTGAGGATATTGGAGTTCCAGGCGTGTCCTGGAGAGCTGTCCCTGCTCGGAGCATCAAACCCCGGAGCTTGAGGAGGCCGGGTCTGAAGAGGCACCTTTAACCTTGGCTCAGCCAAAAAGCCTCGACCAAGCCAGCCCGCGCTGGCTGGAAGTGTGAAGGAGAATTAAAGGAAATAAATGGAGCCTTTTGCAGCATTTCCATTTTGATGAGATGGCAGGGGAGATACTAACAAGAAAGCAGGTTTTTTAAGAAATTATTGCAAAACAAAAGCTCCCTTAAAGCCTCCTTAATGTGCTCAGCATACTGTGGGTAATAAAGATGGAAATGATAATGATTGTAGATTATGCGCAAGGTTGCTCACCTCTTCACTGCAGCTTGTCATGGGATAATTTAGGGCTGCCGAAAGCTGGCTGTCAAGCAGCAATTCGACAATAGGCTGTGCCTCACTTCGGGGGTTTGTAATGTGCAGGGCTTCTCTGTTATTAGGCTGCTAACAAGCTGATTAGAGGCGGAAAAAGTGATGTTCCCAACTCCCCTTGGACGCAGCTCTCTTTCTCAAAGCCTGCCGCTGCCGTGGCGTCCGCTGAGCAATCCCGGGAGGGGTTTGATGGTGTTTCAGCTGGGCCGTGCCGCCGTGGGATGGGAGCTCTGAGCCTCTCCAGGCTGCGGCTGAAGGACGATGGATGCGCTCAAAGGGGCAGCCGGAGGAATCGGGTGCTCAAGTGCCGCCTCGATGCTTTAGCTGCTGGTTTGCAGTTCTGGAGAGAAAAAGGTCAAAAAGGTGGTGTTACGCAGCCTGCACCAGAGGATCTGGCTCTGAGCATGTCCTTGGGATGAAAACTGGGGGTGTTGGCATTGGCATCACCCTGTGGTGGTGCTGGTGCTGCCTGGGATGCTCAGTGGGGCATCCCCAGGCCATTGAGGGGAGGGATTCCCTCGCCTTTGCCCCATCGCTGCTGGGACTGAGGCCCCGCTGGGCTCCGTGGAGGGTCAGCACACCTGGGAAAAGAAAAGCTAGGAGCCCAGGCCGGGCTCTTGTTCTCCCCGTAGAGCACAGCTGGAGTTTCACTGGAGTCCTGAGGATGCCACGGGGCAGACCCACACCTCCAAACAGCGCCCGGCACCTCAGCCCGACCCCATCTGAGCCTGTGGCCAAAGCTGCCTCACGATCCGGAGGAGGTGGATAAAAATCTCCTTTTTTAAAAATTTTATTTTCCTTTACCTCGTGCCTACAACTTTGCATGGAGGTGGCATATTATTATAACAAGTCCCCCAAGCCTTTTCTCAAAAGAACCTCTTATCCCTGCCGATCCCAGCGGATTACAGAAATAGCAATAACAGAGGATCTAAAGAAAGAGACAATTTCCTGCGCTGATAAGGCGGCAGCTGAACAGTGGTGTCATTGTCTGGTTCTCTGTTTATCGCATTTGCTTTCAGCGAGGGAAAAGAAGGAGAGAAGAAGAAATGAGGAGGACTGTCCAGTAGTTTGAGCAGTTTTTCCTTTCCCTGGTACCTGTGGCGGTGCAAAATCTCTCGTAGCTGGGTCAGGCCTGGATTTAGAGGAGGGGGTTGCTAATTAATAGCAGAGATTTGCTTTAGGACAAACATAAGCTGGGCCAGGGCTGTGTCTTGAGCCAGAGGCTGCTCCCCCCAGGGCAGGAGGGGCTCATCCAGCCCTGGAGTGAAGGCTGAGCCCAGCGCTGGGCTCGGGGACTTGTGCTGGGTCATTTGGGGTTGCTGCGATCCCTTGACGCGGCGTCATCATCCTGAGTCAGAGACGGGCTGTGTTCTTTGATCCCATCCACGAAGCAGTGGATGCTGCTGAACCCGGAGCTGAAACTTCTTTTATAACCACCGCGCGCAGCTCAAAGGGCTCTGGAGGAAGCTCGAGTGTCGTTAACGGAGGGGCAAAGCGGGGTCCTGGGTTGGAAACCAATTAAGAGTGTAGGAACCAAAATCGTGAGAAATGGTCATTTTTTTTTGCCGTGGCCAAAGGTTAACTGTGCTGTGCTTCATGGCTGTGTTTAGACTCCAGGCTAAAAATATTTCTCTCCAAGTTGAAAAGGGGCTTGCTGTGGCGTGACGTGAAGCTGTTGAGGTTAGTGCCGGCTGCAGAAAACGAGGCTGTTTCTGGCAAATTGATCATTAGGGTGAAGGCAGCCCCCTGAGATCCCAAAAGTGCTGCAGGGGTTTGAGGAGGGTGAAAAGATGGGGGGAGCCTGGAGGTGGTGGCACCCGGCGTCTCGGTGGAGGGGAGTACCCCCGCGGGGCTGGGGGCTGGAGCCCTGACCGGGGTGCGGAGGAGGAAGAGAGCCCGGAGACGTCTTGTCTGAGCTCCAGCTCAAGCTGCTCTCTCCCTCTTCACCAAAACGCCTCCGAGTCCCGAGACACGGGTGGGAGTCGCTGCAGAGGCAGGAAATATGGAAATTGCCGGATTGAAAAGTGAGGCTCCTCCGAGAGGCATCTGCTGAGGACCAGGAGGGCGGGCAGGCGGGGGAGCCGGGGGGGGGGGGGGGGGGGGGGCTGAAGGGCTGAGGAGCCCCAGCCGTGTCCCACAGGGTGTCACGCTGGTGCCAAGCAGAATTGTGGCAGTGCCAGGGGTTGGGATGCCTGGACTCGGTGTCCCAGCGCTGCCCTCATTCCTGGCAAGTCCAGGACACTCGCGGCAAAGTCAGGAGAGTTTCAGCCAGGGAAAAAAAAAAACAGAAAAGGGAAGAAAAATAAAAAAAGAGCAGATACTCTGGCACAGAGATGTGTTTTGACTTTTCCTTGATGAAATGACATTTTTATTTCCAAAAACTGCCTAGATTGACTGCACGCATATATAGAGAGAAGGTGGAACAAACAAACCAGCGCATGTGACAGCAATAGGTGTTATTCTGGGGACAAACAAAACTTTTCTGTTGACTCAGAGCAAGCTTTGCTGCCTTTTTTTTTTTTTTTTTTTTTTTCCCCTTTTGGGTTGAGTTGAAATGCTTTTGGGCATGTGTTTGTTTCTGAAGCAGGAGAAGAGAGTGAAATGTTTCTTTGAGTGGTCACACCTGGGACCGGCAGGTCCTGGGATGGGGTGACAGCCCCGGCCGGGGGCTGCTGCCTCCCGCTGGCTCTCGCTCATGGCTTGAAACTGCCTCCATGCACCTTCTCCCCAGGGAGCCATGTGGAGCCTCTGTGCTCAGCTCCTGCCCTTGGGCACCTTTTCGCTCTATTGATCACAGAATTACAGAATGATATGGGGTTGGAAGGGACCTCTGGAGGTCATCCAGTCCAACCCCCTGCCAGAGCAGGTCCACCCAGAGCAGGTCGCACAGGAACGTGTCCAGGCGGGGTCTGAATGTCTCCAGAGACAGAGACTCCACCACCTCTCTGGGCAGCCTCTTCCAGGGCTCTGCCACCCTCAAAGTGAAGAAGTTCCTCCTCATGTTTAGATGGAACTTCTTATGTTCAAGTTTGTGCCCGTTCCCTCTTGTCCTGTCCGTGGGCACCACTGAAAAAAGACTGGCCCCATCCTCCTGACACCCGCCCTTTAAGTGTTTATAGGCGTTGATCAGATCCCCCCTCAGCCTTCTCTTCTCCAGACTAAAAAGACCCAAGTCCCTCAGCCTTTCCTCCTAAGAGAGATGCTCCAGGCCCCTCATCATCTTTGTAACCCTTTGCTGTGCCCTCTCCAGCAGTTCCCTGTCCTTCTTGAACTGGGGAGCCCAGAACTGGACATCTGATCTGATCTGATGCCGGAAAGTGAGCTCCCACGTTAAGCGTGGGGAGGTGGGGAGCTGCTGGCCCCCCGATGCTGCAGCCCCCATGCTTCCCCTGGCTCCCCCAGGTCCTGCCACTTTGCCCCGCACTAAATCCCATGAGGGAACAACTGCAGGAGAAACCCCGGACACCACGCTGTGACTGAGCCATGGGGGAAAGTTCAGAAACTGCCTTAAGCCTCCTTCCAAAACCTTGTTAGCAACAAGTAGAAACAGTAGAAAAACAGTAGAAAAGAAAAAATGTGCTTGCAAAGGCATCCAAGGACCCAGAGCCCTCTCCCTGCTCAGCCTGGAGAGGCCCAACAAGTGACATCCACGGCAGAGGGGAGGATTCTGGAGAGGACAGAGCCCTGTGCTGGGAGAAGGGATGCTGATGGAGCAGGGATGCTCACGGAGGGTCTTGCCCAGTGTTGCTCAGGGACGAGAGGTGGGGACAGACGAAGGGAGGAGGGGGTCTCTTTGCCTTCCCGTTGCCACCTGCTTCAGATGCCCCTGGCTTGCGAGGAGCCTGCCAAACGCTTTCCATAGAAAAATGGATTATTCTACAGTCAGATTAATGGGCTTTCATTTTGCAAAACATCTGTCACTGTTAGTCCTGGACAGCGAGCGTGAAATTAGTTTTGACTGCAGAAAGGCAACGTCGGTGTGTAATATGTGACTTACATGACAACGGCCCAGGGAGCCAGCTGGGGAATGGGAATTACCTGTTGAAGGGAGACGGGGAAACTGGGGGTGCCCAGGCTGGGTCCTGAGTATGGGTGCCCATCACTGTGGCATCAAAATTCCTGCGCTGTGGCTGGTGGAGTGTGCTGTGGGTGGTGGGGAGGAGAGGGAGGGTGAAGAGAGTGGGGGGCTCTCTTTCTGGTGATGTTTTTGAGTCAGGGTGCTGGCAGGTTGCTGCCGGAGCATGGATGGGTGCTGGGAGGGCTCAGCACACAGAGAGGCTGTGCCAGGGCCCTGGAACGTGGGTCAGGGCACCAGCACAGCCTCCCCATGTTTGCAGGTGGGGAAACAGCAAAAATAAGCCAGAGGCTTCTCTGGGTCCACCTTGGCTCATGCAACAAGTCGAATTTGATGTTTAAGATCCAATACTGCCAACATTTTCAGCCCTGGCTCCCTGCCCCTTCATTTATTTAACGCCAATGTTTCCACCTTCCCCTGTTTCCTCTCCTCCTTTCCCAGCTGACCCTTTCTGGATCCTACAGAGCCGTGATGGGTCTCAGCTCATGCCCTTGTGTCTTGCAGATGTACATCCAGACCACGACACTCACCATCTCAGTGAGTCTGAGTGCCTCGGTGTCCCTGGGCATGCTCTACATGCCCAAGGTGTACATCATCCTCTTCCACCCGGAGCAGAACGTCCCCAAGCGCAAGCGGAGCCTCAAGGCAGTGGTGACGGCAGCCACCATGACCAACAAGTTCTCTCAGAAGGGTGGTTTCCGCCCCAATGGAGAGGCCAAATCAGAGCTCTGTGAAAATCTGGAAACACAAGGTAACGTGGCTCCCCGCAGGGTTGGGGAGCTGGTCTTGCTGGGGACTGATGTGATGCCTGGAAGCCCAACTGTGTGCCATAGCCATGGTGTCCTCCATGGGCACAAGCAATGCTGACAGTGCTGCGCCTTGGCAAAGGGACATCTCAGCTCCTTCCTACCCCGTGGCATCCCCCAACAGCGGATGCTGGATCCTTCCAGGATGGGAAGGGCTGTATCCCACAGGCTGGGGGCCACTCCGCTCCCTGCTGTGCCCATAACACCTGGAGGAGGGAGGTGTGCTCCGGGTATCTGCACTGCAGCCACATCACGTGCAGGGATTCCTGGCTCTCGGCAAGGGGACAGCATCATCTCCTGTCCGTGGGCAGGGGAGGTTGCCCCTTCATTCATTTAACCCGAGAAAAGCTGTTTTCCATCACTGCAGCCACGTGGCTGAGACAGGACATGTCTTGCCCCTCTCTGATCTGGGTTGCTCCTGGAGATCCCATCCCTCTGCGGGCTCCCACATTATCCCATGGGAAATGCTGCTGAGGGGCTGTGATGGGAAATAGGCTGGAGACACGCTTGTGCTGCTGGTGGGTGAGACGTTGGATGGGGAACATGGAAATCTGCTCAAACACTTGCAGAAAGATCCTAATGTCAGCCCACCCTGGGCGCACGGAGCTGCTGCTGGGAGGGTTCTTGTTTGCAGGAATGGGGATGGGGAAGGGTGTTTGGTGCCTGGGGGCCGCTCCAGGGGCTGGGCTGGAGCTGACACAGGGACAGAGCCATCCATCTCCCCTGGGAAGAGAGGCTGGGGGCTTGGGAAATGCTGGGAAGGTGGGTGCATGCCTGTTCTGCATTTGGATTTCCAAAAACAGAGCCTTGGAGGAAGAAATGATTGGAGTCAAAGGTGCTGGGATCCTTTGAGAAGGGAAATCCCGTTTGGGCTAAATCTGAAGAAAACCTCAAGGAAATACAACTGTTCCTCATGTACCAGCAGAGTTTCTGGGTTCCAGCGTCAGTGGGATGGAGACCAAACAGCATTTCCATGGAAAGCCATGATTGTCTTTGTAATCCCACACTTGTTCTCTCTCCAGCCTGAGCTATTTAATATCCCTCAGCATCTCTGTATAACCTCCGTATCCTCCTCGCTGTGTGTAATGGCTCTTGCTGGCGGTGGCTCTGTATGCGATGTCTCTCCGTAGGCAGCCTCTCTGCATAATCGACTCTTTCATCTGCCTCTCTGCATTGTGAAGGGCAGCTACACGGTCAGAGCCCCCCTCGCCGCCTGTGCTGGAGGTGGCTTTTGTCAGCCACTATCGCACATCTGCGTGGTCTGCGCTCCTATCCCAACGTGGCAGTGGGTAGGGGTCCCTCTGTCACCCCCGTTTTGTCTGTATGAGGGATGCTCCATGCAAGGCTGGGGGTTCCCCGTGGTAAGGGGTTGCCCAGGATCATGCCAGCCCTGTCCTGGGGAGCCACCTGGTGTCAAACCCTCCATGGCATTGGTGTCACAGGCTGTGAAGCTGCAGGAGTGTTGGCGTGTGTGACCTTCTCTCCCTCCGGCTACAGGCAGCTCCCCAGCCAGGGCTCTGCCAGCACGAAGGGCTGAAACACCCTTTGCAGCGGGGCTCGGAGGCCCAGATGCAGCGAGCATCTCGGCCGGGACCCGAACCCAAACATTTCCCATACGCTCTCTGCTGCGCTGAGCATCATTCTCCCCCGCGGGACTTGCAGCAGGAGCCTCTGAGGATCCTACGTGCCGGGAGCAGGGAGAGCTGAGCCTCCCGTCTGCCGCATCTCCGGCTCCGATGTGTCTCGCATGGGGAATACGGGAGCTCCGTGCAAATGGGGCTGGCATCGCATTCCCGAGGTGTGCCAAGGCGGGAGCTGGGCACGGCATTGATGCTGGGGGCAGGAGGCACTGTGGGGTTGTCAGCGGAGGACCGAGGGACTGTTTTTCACACTGTCACTGGCAGGTCACATCTCCTTAAATAAACAACAGAATAAATAATTCACAGGGCTTTGATATGGGCAGATTGGCTAGGAAAACATTGCGGCTAACAAATAGCTCTGTCAGCTCTAATTTCTTATAACCTATCTAATTGTTATCTGGGAATACCAGTCTGAAATCTGCAGCAAGGTTCATTTGTCAGCAAGGCACCGAGACGGAGGGAGAGCTGCTGTGTGTCCCCTCTGCGTGGTGCCATAGGGATGGTCTCCACAGAGGACACATTTGTGCTGCTCGTGGTGTCTTGGGCTTTGCTGTCTGTCCCAGCACTGGTCCGTGCCCTTGGCTGAAGGGTGTCCGTGTGTCTCCTGAGCCCTGTGGTACCCGGGGACCTCGTGGTGGCATCTCCGCAGAGCATCGTGCTCGACCGAAGTGCTGAGACAAGCCGTGGCGTTGCAAACTGCTGCTTCCACCTCTGCCCAAACTGTGGCTGCTGCTAAAAGCAAGCGACGTGCTGCAGCCTGCGAGCCCGAAGGCAGCGGTGCAGCCCTGCGGGGAGCAGGAGGATTTATTGCTATCTGGCGTTTTCCTGGCTCTGGGCCTTGCTGCGGCTCCCCCGGTGTCAGTCTGGGACACGCGGTGGCTTTGTAGCCATGGTTGCCTCCTCCCCTCCCGTCTTCAACCCCTGTCCCCGGGGCTGGTGTGTCTGGGGAAGATGGAAGGTGGCAGCAGGTTTGTGTCCGTGTTCTCCTCCACAGCGTGGGCACAGGGATCTTTGGTGAGGGACACAGCCAGGCTGGATGGCTTTGTGCCGCCCGTGCCCTGCTGCTCCGCTCCCAGCAGCCATGGAGTGGTGTCCAGGGGTGCAGGGTGCCCATCTTGGACCCCAAATCATGCTCCTGAGGGGATAGGGCAAGCTGAGATTTCGGGAACATGGAGCACCTGCGGGTTTTCTGTTAGAGGTTGCCAAGAGAAGTGAATGGGAGCCTGAAAGAACATTCCCTGCGGCTCATGTCACATCCCGGGGTCTCTCTTCAGGATGAACTGTCTTTAGGGAGTCACCTGGGCTGCTGTGGAGCTCAGCCCCTCTGCCATGGCTCAGTGCCCTTGCAGGGAACGATCCTGAGTGCTGGCACTGCCTGAATCCATGAGCAAACCCCATGTCACGTCCCCGCCAGCATCTCCTGGCACGACGCTCAGGGCAGGGGGACGGGATGGGAGCCAGAAGGGGAGGGTGGACTTCATTAATGACACATGTGGGGTTTGTCTCTCTTTCCAGCACTGGCTACCAAACAGACCTACGTCAGCTATAGCAACCACGCGATTTAGCTCCAGCCATCGCAACTGCCTGGCACAGAGGGAAGCTGCAGATGCCACGACGCGGGAGGGAGCCGAGTCGCATCACTCGTCGCAGGACGCTGGAGGGGGACGCGGATGGGACAGGGAGGTGGCAGCGGGGGAGACACGCTCCTGACCGGGCCGCTGGGCAGAGCTTCCGGGCAAGATGGTGATCAACAGCAGCAAAAAAAATAAAAATACAGAAAGAATAAAAATAAACCACCGACCAAGCGACCACCGTGACAATGCATGCCTCCCCACGGAGGAAGAGGAACAGTTGAGCAGGGGGGACGTAGGGCGGGGAAGAGGTGACGGACTTCGGCAAGTCTTTGGGGTTTTTTTCCTGTATCTTGGCAAACTAAAAAAAAAAAAAGAGACCCAACATTTTCCCTTTTCTGGAATTTGTGAGATTGTTTGTGGTTGTGCAAAACCTTCTGTTTTCTCTTTTCTTTTTTTTTTAACTCCTCCATTTTCTTTTGTTCCTGTCTTCCTCCGTCCCTCTTCACTCTCTCTCCCGTATCCTACCAAATTCTATATGTTGCAAAAAGGAAAAATAAATAAAAATACATAAAATCTAAATAAAAAAAAAAACAGACAACAAAATAAAATAAAATAAAACCTAGACTGTGTTCAAAGTGCTGATTTCTATAGGTGGTTAATTAATGTATGTGATGACCATATGGATTGAAATATGTCTGCTTTATGTACTGACCAGTCAAAAAACAAAAACACACACAAAAAAAACGAAGTTCAGTGCCTGGATGTTTATGAATTATTCAATGACTGTGTAGAGCATGATCATTTTTATACGAGGAGATTTCTAATAAAAAACCATGGTTTTGCACTCAGCGTTTGCTGTCTCTTGGTGACTGTTCGTTCCAGGCTCCAGGAGGTGACTTGGTTTTGGCTGACGGGGTAGGTTGTGGGTGGCCAAGCCCTCCAGACCACCATGGGGCTTGGTGTCCTCCCTCTCCAGGCCATCCTGCTGCAAACAGGGTCCTCCCGAGGAGACGGGACAGGGGGAGGAGAGCTCAGTATCCCCTTGGCACATGCTGTAGCCTGTATGGCCCCAGGGGTTGGGGCAGGATCCGGGACAGAAAGGGCTGATTCCTCCTCCTTTGCTCTTCCCCGAGGTGTGGGCTGAGGCTGGAGGGACAGAGCAGAGAGGAAGGGATTTTTCCAGGGCTTTATTTTTCCCCCCTTCAGAGGCAGGGCCAGCTCCACCCTTCTCATCAGGACCAACTTGGGCTAATTAGGGAGTTACCAGCTAACAAAGGCAGCTCTGCCCTCCTGCGGGGAGGGTTCCTCTCCCTGGTTCCAGCATGTCTCTTGGGATAGCACACCCGGGTGTGCAAGGTATGGGGCTCTTCAAAGAGTCTTGATTTTTTTTGTCTGTTTTGGGGAGGTTTGGTCTTGAAAGGGGGTTGACTGGACTTGTTTGCTGCTGGGAAAGGGAGAGGATGGTCTAAGCTTGTCTTTCTTCTGGAGAGCAGATGGGAGGTGGGGAAAGGAGGAAACTCTGCTGCCTGTCCCAGAGCGCTGAGCTGCCCCCAGGTTTTGGGCAAGTTGTTGCTTTAGGTCCCTGGCAAAAGCACTGGAGCTGGTGAAGGTGTGCTGACCTCGCAGAGGCAATAAGGGTCCTAGAAGAGCCTGGAGAAGAGAAAGCTCCAGGGAGACCTTCAAGCCCCTTCCAGTCCCTAAAGGGGCTCCAGGAAAGCTGGGGAGGGACTCTGGATCAGGGAGGGGAGCCACAGGACAAGGGGGAAGGGTTTGACACTGAAAGAGGGGAGATTGAGATGAGATGTGGGGAAGAAATTCTTTGCTGTGAGGGTGGTGAGAGCCTGGCCCAGGTTGCCCAGAGAAGCTGTGGCTGCCCCATCCCTGGAGGGGTTCAAGGGCAGGTTGGAGGGGGCTTGGAGCAACCTGGTGTGGTGGGAGGTGTCCCTGCCCAGGGCAGGGGGTGGCACTGGGTGGGCTTTAAGGTCCCTTCCAACCCAAACTGTTCCATGATTCTGTCTCCCCTTCTTTTTACTTGTGTTCTTCCCGGCCCAAAGGTGCCCATGCATTCCCTTCCCTGAGCATGAGTGATGTTACCCCTGTGTTTTGCACATTTCTAGATGTATTTGTGTATTAATCGTGGCTCTGCTCTCACTCTGGTGGGTCGCCCAGGCTGCGTGCCGTGGGGAGGGGAGGTCTCAGTGCTGCTCTGAGCACCACAGGGAGCTTCAGCCATTGATCAGGGAATGTGAGTGTTCCCTGCTGGCATGGAGAGGACAGAGCACAGCTTGAAGGCAGGAGTTAAAAAAAAAAAAAGAAAAAAGAAACATAATGAAAAGCTTGAAACTTTGATAAGATCATACTTGTCAAAAGAGCTTCTCGGGAGGAAAAAAACCTGCTCCATTCCCACCGCATCCATCACTGTCGGATCGGATGTGAAATGCCGCCTGGTTCAGAGGGCTCCCAGAAAACCCAAGATGATGTCTCTGGTGCTGTTTCTAGCTCTGAGATATAGCTCTGCTGTTTTTACAAGCAGTTTTCTACTCCCAACTCAGCCTGATAATGACTGGCAAGGCTGGTTCTACCTTAATTACAGCATCCCCCTCCCTCCCCTTGCAGCACCTGTGAGGAGGGATGTTCTGAGTCCTCCAGAGAGGTGGTGGCTGGGGACTGACCATGCTGTCACCGAGCAGATCTTCCGGGCTTGTCTGTCCTGATGATCTGGGGAGTTCTGCAGGGCATGGTGGCGACACCGGAGCTGGATGGGATGCAGGAAAGAGGAGACCTGTGGTAGCGAGGTGTTCTGCCTGGGTTGATGCCTCCTACCAGGCAGGACGCAGAGAGCTGGGCTGATCGCGCTGCTCTGCTTCAGGAGCTGGATATACTATTTTCTTTTCATGTGGAAATACTTCTTCAAGGTGTTGCTCTGTGTATCTCTCTCGTTCTCAAACATTTCTGCCTTCAAACTGCTTCCCTCGACGCGCAGCCGGCCCCGGAGCGTGGCCAAAGATGTGCAGAAGGGAGAGCTGTGCCCAGTGGCTCCCAACCTGCTGCCTGGGAGGAGGAACCGGGGCGTCTGGGCTTCAAGGGCTGGGACATCCCAAAGGGGTGTTTGTGCTTGGTGCTGGGGGAAAAAGTTGCTTGGCTAAACTTCAGACGTGGTTTCCAAGCAGATTCATGTTCCCCTCCTGCACCAGGCCCTGTTTAAACACAATAGTTCCCCCGATTTCTGGATGGATCTGTTGGAGTGTTAAATCAAGAGAGTCCTCGTGTGGGTACTTACTTTGGTGTAAGTGTGCTTTACAGTGATTCAGTCTTATTCCTTACAGACTTTCGCTTAAATGATATAAAGATGCTCTTAAGCAGATAGGCAAAATATTTGCACAAACCCAACCTCGCTGGTCTTGAAACGGAATTTTAATTGGCCCCATTTTTTTTATTTTTTTATTTTTCCTTAGCTGAAACCTCGGCTTCCTGGCACTGTTCCGGCGCGCCGCTAACCAGACCTGTATCCCTCCCGGTGCCAGGTGCGTTTCAGCGGCAGACGCGGTGACCTCCGCACATGGCTGGTTAATTTTATACGGCATTTCATGATGCAGTGCTGTTTAATTCGAGACACTTACTTGATTATGAAAGCTAATTAAAAGGGAGCAGTCTATAAGCAATTGAGATGGATGGGGAGCGCTGCGGATCTAGGCAGGCTCTGGTGCTGATCTCTGCAGAGAGGTGAGAGCTGCTGCCGGGGCAGTTTTGGGAGGTACCTGGTGTCTATTAGGATCAGGTTTCTGCTCTCCCTCATATTTTTGAGGGCAATTCTGCTGCCTGTGGCTGAGCAGAAGAGCAGAGTAGATGCTGTGTGATCTATTGAGGGAATTCCTAGGTTTTTTTGTACTTCCTCCTGAAATCTGTGCTGTTGTTTCTCCTCCTCGCGTCCCTTACAGCCTAAAAGCACTTGTCTGATTTTCCCTTTATTTCTGTGAAGGGTTGTTGAATTTAAATAGCAATAATTGCCTGAGTTTCCTGAGTGGTTGACCTCCATGTTTTTCACTTTTTCTGGGAATCTGAGAAGTGGGGGGGAGAAACCTGAGCTGGTGCTACCTCCCTCCATCCCCTGCTCATATCTCCCCCCTCCTGAACTTTTTGTTGGCCTTGGCTGTTGTTCCTAGTCCCAAGTTCTTCTCCTGAGCTCCCTTCTCCAGGGACAAGCAGGAACTTTTGGGGTCCTGCTGTCCTTTCCACGGCCCAGCTGGAGGTTGGAGTGGGAGGCTGCGTGCGTGCTCATCTCCCCAGCCCTGCAAAGAATGGCAGCAGCCTGGAACCTGTCATTAGCTCTCTTCTGTGAGAGGCAAATTACAGACTTTAGCGGCACAATTAGGCCAACTCGATAGGAAATGGAAAAACAAAATAATTTCTCTGTGAATTTCTCCGTCTGCCCGCCACCTCGTCCCTTGCTCCTGGCTTGGGAAGAATTGCTCCCCCTCCACCTGGGTCTGGAGACCTCCTGTTGAAGCCACAGCAAAGCTCCTTAGTCGCGAAATCTGGAGGAAGGGGATGGGAAGAGCAGGGCTGGGATATAAAGTGGCTTGTTCCTTGCTCACAGACAGGTCTCCATCCAGCTCCTCTGCCACAGAGTCCTGGTTTGGCCCCAGGAGATCCGAGCGCTGCTCCAAGCAAGGTGGGACGTGCGTTTAGAGCAGAAGGCAGCAAAGCCTGTGACAGATGTTGTGGTTCGTTACACAGTGGGGGACCAGCTCTGCAGTGAGCAAGTTGAGCTAATTTCTGTGCTAGGAAGCATTTTTTCCCACTGAGACCTGCTGCTGGCTGAAACCTTTGGCCTGGGCACCAGGCCATTGTTGGGCCACTGGGAGCTTTGAAGATGCCAATGGAGACCTTGAATTGAATTTTGCTGGGCTGTGGCAAGCCAGCAAGGAGGATGGAGAGCTGTGATGAGCACATGGGTGTTGCTGAGAAGACAGATGATGCCTCTGAGTGGTCTCGGGGGGCAGTGGGCACCCAGGAGGAAGGTGGAAGTCCCCAGCTCTGCAGTTGGGGAAGGACCAGAGGCAGAGGGGAGTCCTGTGGCTGGAGCCCACAGCCATGGATGGAGGTGTGTGTATGCGAGGTTCTCTCCCCAGCACCAACGTTCTCTTGTATGGCCGAGCAAGTCAATGGCAGATTGTGTTGAAATCTCACTTCAGCAGTGAAAGCTGCAATTAGCATTTAATGAAGCTTCTTGCTTTTATTTTTAGGTAACCTCCGATTCCCTGACTGTGTAATTTAGTCCTCCATTGCTTGGAGATAATTAAAGTATGTCACTATAATTTGCTTTTTTTAAAAGCCTGTAATTATGTTTTTATTGAGAATAAAAAAGGGGGGGGGGGGGATGAAAACAATGTTAGGGGAGGAGAAAGCTTTGGATGGGCAAGGGGGATTTCTTCCAGCTTGAAGGCTTAGGAGATCTTTCCAGGATGCCGGGTAGACTGTGGACGGAGGAAAGGCTTCTTCTGTATGAGCAGGTAATAGCAAAGTGCAGTGTTTCAAGTGGAGGTGTGAGAGTTTGGAGTGTCCACAAGCCCTGACGTACCTCCACGTGGTTTAGCTGCCGTGTAACTGTGGTGTGTGTGTGGGCTGCGTGAAGTACCGACGCTGCTTTCTCTGCTGCCTTGTTTGTGGTCTTCACCATCGGGCTCCTTCCCGTGCCCTGGGAAAGGAGGGGCCAGCCCTTTTCCATCTGTACCCCAACCTGCAGGCTCCAGGTCAGCCCAGGATGGGTTTAGCCTGGAGCAGAACAGCTGAGGTCTCATCCTTGCAGCCTCCCTCTCCCTACAAAGCCCAGCAAACATCTGTGTGCACGCTCGGTCTTCACGTTTCAATCGCAGGCATCTGGTCTCCGTGACAAAACGTGCTTTGCTGATGCGGGGCTATGTAGCTCATGCTATATATCCTCCCTGCACAATAACTAATTAATGGGGAGGAATTATAATGTATTTTCCCAGGCCTGGCAGGACCGGGCAGCCTTTGGGGGATGCTTCTTGTAGCTTGGGCTGTATTCGCATCTGTAAGTGCTGCTGCTGGGTGTCAAACAACCTACGTCCCTCCACATCCCCCCGGCACTGTCTAATGCTGGACGTGCCAGCTAAAGCGTCCTGCCTTGCTCCAGCCCCTCTAATGCTCCACATGGCCCTGGGCCAGGCCTTGCCCCCAGGCAGCTTGGAAAAGCCACTGCAAACTGGTCTGAAATGAGAGCGTGGCCAGCGCGGGAGGAACTGCTCACCTACAATTCACAGCCTGGAAATTGGCTGTTGAAGGGAAGTTGAATAACGAATAAATTCAAGATAATTGATTGGCCCGTGGCCAGTTCACAGCCAGAGAGAGCTGAAATGAGTTGGATTGTTGGCTTTTTCTTTAAGTTATTCTTGCTCAAATTTTTGAGCGCTAAGAGGTTGCATTTAGTTTAGAATATATTTAATTCATTAAAACGTTGATCTTCTCTGCTGCAGAGTTCAGATCTGATCCCAGGCTTTATTCCTTATCTAAATGCTAAGGTTTCTTGCCAGAAATACAAAGCAGAAAAAAATCTCGGTGCTTAGGAAAAGTGACGTGATGAAGGGAGCACGGACTGGACTGCCTTCCAGTGCTGGGAACCCGCTGTGTCCTGAGCTGACATCCTCACTGGTGTGTGCCCGGTTTCCTTCTTGCCCATCCCTGGGGGGGGTTCAAGGCCAGGTTGGATGGGGCTTTGAGCAACCTGGTCTGGTGGGAGGTGTCCCTGCCCATGGCAGGGGGGTTGGAACTCAAATGATCTTTAAGGTCCCTTCCAACCTGAACCATTCTATGATTCTGTGATTCTATGATAACTGGGATGCAGTCTTTAGGGAGTCTTGCCCAGTCCCACATTGTTCAACATGTCCTGGGTGTTGCAAGAGCACCCCAAGGTCCCTGTGTCCAGCCCTTAACGCAGGATGCTTGTATGCTGGGATGCTGTGAAATTTGGTGCAACCCCCTGAAAAACCTGTTTGCTCCTTATGGAGATGGGGCCAAAGTGACTCATGAAAGTCTCTTTGATAGAGCAGTATCGGGTCAGGGATTTATGTTCAAGTGTGTTCTCGGGCTGTGCATCCACCTCCACAGTACCTGCTCTCCAGGTGTCTGAATTGAATGGCGCCGTGAGTAGGATCAAGCCCCCCCCTACGCTGGCAGCACGTTCTCATTCCTCCTTGCTGTGCAGAACCCCCCCTCCCGAGCCAGGTGTCACACCACCTTCCTTGCGGAGCCTTTGTTATCTGCTGGGGATAACAAAGGGAAGGAACAGCACTTAAAACCCAATAAAACCCACACACCATCATCAGCTTTTGTACTAGTTGCTATGGGAACCCCATACATGCACCGGAAACGCTGGAGTATGCAAATGAGCTTCTTAATTAGTTCTCCTCAGTCTTTCATGCTCCTGGTGCAGCGATTTGATCATTAGATGAACATGCCACTTAATTATCGGCAGCTTAACCAAACACAAGCTGGGGTGACCTTTGGGGAGGGCAGCGTGTCTTGGGAGCTGGTTGGCGGTGGAGGGAAGAGGGAGGCCAGCAGCTGCTGGGAGTCTTCTCTCACAGCTTTCGTGCTGGCAGGAGCTGCTGGTATGGTCTCTTGGTGAGGAGCAGCAAGTGAGGGTGGCTCTGTGTCCCCAAACCACCCCAGCCTTCCTGGAGAGGGGCGTCCAGATGCTGGGTCACACGTGGAGCGGGCTGAGATGGTGTGGTCACCTTGCACAGAAGGACCGAGGTCCCTCTTTCGCTGTGGGGCAGTGGTGGGGTGGAGGGACCGGCTGGAAAACCCAAGCCCTCAGCCCCTCTGAGCTGTGGGGCAGGTGGCAGCGTCACCCCAGCTCTGCTGGCCCCGGGGACTGGGGTTGGACTTGTTGTCTCCAAGCCCAGTGTGCCAGTTTTGCAGAGCCAGATGCCAGCCGGGTGCATGTGTGAGCTCTTGCTGTAAATGCTATGAGTTTTTCACCAAACAAGCTTCATTAATCGTCTAATAACCGGATTAATTAAGGACACTGAAAGTAAACAGCAAGAATGTAATTTGCCTCTGATTGCCATGTAATTGCAGGAGTATGGTCCTATTTGCATATGCAGAAAGTGTTGTTGACAGAGGCACTGGGACCGAGAATAACAATTTATGGAGGGCAAACGTGCCCCTGGGCTGTCCAGAGCCCTTCAGCCATACTCTTTGCTGCCTTCGGTGCTGCCTGCATGTGTTTTTCTCTGTGGTTCTCTGACTTCTTCCCAATTAGCCAACTCTCCTGCTATTTGTGGAGCTTTCTGAGCTATTTGCTTAGGCAAACATCGATGCTCCAAATAGACTGGCAGATCAGCTTGGGAACACTCTCCTGTGTCCTGCAAGACAGGAGAAATACTGAGAAGAAATCTCCTTTTCTATCAGGGCTGTCCTGCTAAAGGTTAGGACATCGAGTTCTCCCTTTGACCTTGCTTACTTGGGATTCAGGGATTCTGGTTGTGCTTGGAAGAACTTGCCCTTGCAAGCCCCAGAGAGCTTCCAGTGCCCCAAGAGGAGACAGAGACCAAGAGGTGAACTGGGGGCACGCAGAGAGGAAAGCAGATGCTGTGCGGCTGGGAGGCAGAGCCTGCGACTGAATACCAGAGTCCGAGTCCCACACCATCTTGCGTCTCTCATGGCCTCCACCCCTCCTCAGCTGGTCTTTTTTTTTTTTTTTTTCCTTTTCTCTCTCCCTGCAAACGCAGACATCTGGATGGTGACTAATCTTCCAATTCTCTGCCTCCCCTTAGCCCAGGGTGAGCTTTCCTCTTGCATTTGACCTTGTCAACGCTGGATCTGGGCTGCTTGAGGAAGGGCAGTATGGGGTGCTTTGCAAAGATGACTACGTGCTCTCTCCACGCAAGCATGCGTGTCCAAAGGGGAGAATTTGGAGGACTAATTCCATCTTGGAGACCCCCAGGATCATATGTTTCACTCTCCCTGACAGACACGACTTGGTGGAAACCTACAATGTGGAGTGACGTGACCTTTCAGGAACAGCCCAGAACTTGCTTACAAGTATCTAAAGGGTGGGTTGAAGGAGGAAGGAGCCAGACTCTTCTCAGTGGTTCCCAGTGACAGGATGAGGAGCAACGGGCACAAGCTGGAACATGGGAAGTTCCACTCAAATATGAGAAAAAACTTCTTTCCGGTGAGGGTGACAGAGCCCTGGAACAGGCTGCCCAGGGAGGGTGTGGAGTCCCCTTCTCTGGAGGTTTTCAAGATCCACCTGGATACAGTCCTGAGTGATGTGCTCTGGGCAATCCTGCTTTAGCAGGGGAGTTGGACTAGATGATCTCTAGAGGTCCCTTGCAACTCCGACAATTCCGGGATTCTGTGATCTATGGTGGGTGTGATTTCTAAGTGTATCCATCTTATTTTTTTCTCGTGGTGGTCCGTATGCTCCAGCTATTTCAGCCTGTTCTTCATGTGTAGATGGACTTGGATTAAATCACTGCACGTTCTTTGCTTGAAATGGGCACCTGCTGCTCACTTGTGTGTCTTCGCACTCAAGCAGGATAAGAAGCGGCGAATACGATCCTTTGAGCGATTGTTTTAGAAGAGAGCTCGCTGGCCAAATGGATGGGGGCCGGTTTGCCAGCAGAACGCTGGCAACAAATATCTGTGAAGGAAAATGGGGACTTGGGGACCTCCCCTTCCCTCCCCGCCTCTCTGTGGGCATCTTTCCCATCAACTGTTTGTTTCCTTGCAGCATCTGAAGGTTTTGGGACAGTTTCCCACAGCTTTAAGTGCCATACCTGTCCCGAACAGCTGCCAAACTCCACTCATCACAGACAGTGTTTTGTTTTCCTCTTCTGGAAACTTGAAACGTTTAGAAAGAAATCAAATTTTCCCGTGAAATTCAGTGGGGAGAGGGGTGGAAGGCAGGTAGCCTTCTGTTTATTTTGCGCTGCCTTTCTGTAAGCTGCTATAAACAACCTGTCATCATATCTCCAGTGAAGCAGTTGAGCAGGCTCCCCAGGTGTCTGCATTTGGTTCCTTGCCATGCAAGGTCTTGTTAGAGGTGGTGGTTGTTTCTGGTTAGCCATGGACTCCCCTTGAGCTTGAAGAGAAAGACAGGGAAATAGCAACAATTGTGATTAGGGCTTTATTTTGAACTTCTGAAATCTCTCTTTCCTGGGGTGAACAGCATCCTAGAGCAGCTGGAGGCCGCACCCCACTAATGTTTCACAGTGAAATTTTCAAAGCAATAAACAAGGGAGGCAATCAGCCCCTCCTGAATATCAAGGGGATGTGGGTGGTGATGCCTGCTGTGCCTTTGAGACCTCTCCCGTTGTCGGCATGCTTTCTTCAGGAACCAAGGGCTACGTGAGGGCTCTGCCACTGCCGTTGCCTGCTTTAAGCTGTACCTGAATGCCTGCAGACTTTCCCTACAACAACCTGGACTTCTTTTGGAGCTGCAGTGTCACTGCCGCTGTCTAGGGTAAGCCGGTGCTACTCAGTTTTGAGAGCAAGCCTTTGCTCCCGCTGCACGTTGGCTCCTGAAGATCAAGTATTTGGTTGGTCTTGAAACCTGTGGACATGAGTCAGTCATTAAGGCTTAACGTTGTTCTCACAGATGTCTCTTTCCCCACCACCGTCCCTCCTTTCCTTGTGTAGTGGAATAGGTGTGAGGAATCTGCAAGAACTTGAATCAATGTTGGTGAACCCAAAAGAATGGACATGTAGGCCTGTTGCTCTTGGCTTGGGTGATCTTTGGACATGTAGGCCTATTACTGTGTCCTGGCTTGGGTGATCTTTGGCTTTGATGATACTGAGATTCTGATTTGATTCCCGCATGACCTCGGCATGGACAATTCATTATTTCCCTGGTTTCAGTCTCTGAAATCCCTCTCTTTCCAAGCGGGCTCTGTGTTCTGGTGCTGTTTTTCAAGGCTGATGGGGAAGCTGCCTCCGGTCTGATTGTCAGTGCTGCTGCTTTTCTATTATTTTTCAGTTGCCTTGTGTTTTGGGGGGAAAATAAAATTCCAAGCCCTGCTTTGTGATTTTTTTTCTTCCCTGTAATTAGATGTAGCAGTGATCAAAATATGTTGCATTGCACTGCAAGCTTCTCCAGGCAGATGTTTCATCACCGGAGGAGAGATGACTTCATCCTTTACATTTGGGGAAAATTAAGAGAGAAGAAAAAAAGAAAAAGGCGAAGGAGAATGTTGGATTTCCTGTTGTGTGAATACATCTCGCTCGGCTTCAGGGGAGGGACATGTGAGAGAAGAACCAGGGCCAGGAAAGAGAGGCAGATTTTTTTTTTTTTAACCCTGCTGGCATTCAGATTGTGAGAAATGCACCCCTTGGTACTTATTTTCCTGTAAAAACCAGGGACGGTGGCTGTGACCCACCTTGCTGTTTCACTGCAACCTCCCTTGGGGAAGGGCTTTTAGCACAAAGCAGGATATTAGCTCCATATTTGACTTTTTGGGGTGCACAGAGCCCCTCAGCTGCTGTTACAGCTCTTATACACAAGCTTTCAGGGCAGCTGGAGGAGTGCAAATGTATCATAAAGTCCACTTTCTGTCCTTCAGCATCTGGAACTCTTTGGTGCATGGTGCTTTGTTTTTAAGGTGAGAATGGATTAATTCCCCAAATATGACCAGTAGAGAAAGGTGAGGCAGAGAAAAAAGATGTGAAAAGTCCTGTAAATGGCTCTTTGTTTGGGGAGGCCAGCGCCAAACGCCACCAGCCTTGGAGCAGAGACTTGAGTTTGGCTGGGGAGAGGGTGAGCGTGTAGGAAAAGACATCTCCCATGAAGGGAACACCAAGCACAATTCCTCAAGCTCAGCTCAATAAGAGAGCCATCAAAAGTAAAAATGACAGCAATTCTGCAGTCAATATAATGTGGCTGCAGGTTAAATAAATAATGTTTGAATGATAATAATTGCAAAAT
Organism: Numenius arquata; assembly: GCF_964106895.1. NCBI lineage: Eukaryota > Metazoa > Chordata > Aves > Charadriiformes > Scolopacidae > Numenius > Numenius arquata. The sequence continues at coordinate 4,266,768 of NC_133599.1, read as the reverse complement.
GATACTATTTCATCCGCCACAAACATGTGGTTAAGCTCTCATTAGCAGAGCCTACGAGCTGTGTAGGGAGCACAGGCTCTCTGAAAGCAGAGCTCTTTGGATTATGCCACTATAGAAATTCCTGGACTGCTTTTGCAAGTGTCTAATAATGCCCCTAAGTTTGCTCATGGAATTGAGAGGACAATCGGAAAGTGAAGCTGGATTTTCATTTATTTATTGGAGGTCTGCTTTTTTAGGTTTTCAGGGCTTCTGAAAAACTGAGTTTATAATTAATGGACTACATTATCGTCCTTGAGGTCTGTAGGGGGGAAAAAAAAAAGGTATATATTTTAAAGTATGTTTTACATATCGAGTTTTTTTACTTAGAGATGTGTGTATACAGGCAAATCCAGCCAAATCTAGCATAGTTTTGTCTGAACTTCAAGTTTTAGCAAAAAAAGCTGTTCTGTCTTTCCACGTCTTGGTCCCTGTGAAGCCATCCTGGAGCAATGCTCTCTGTGTCCCCCAGGGACAGTGCTCAACCCCAAACTGGGGAAACTGGTGTGCTCAGCACCTCGCCAGACAGGGCTGATTTCAGACTTGGATGCAATATTGATCCTCACTTAACATAATAATGAGAATCTGCTTCCCTAATCAGCAAGGGAAAAATCTTATTTTCCAGCTGCTAGAAGGAAATGAGCTTTGTCGAATCGTGTTGGATGTGGGATGGTATGGAGGTGGGTGAAGCTGGTTTAGCTTTGCTTTGGTCTTCTCGGTGTGGACAGAAGCATGTTGTGATCTCTTGAGTCGTGTGTCCTTCTCGTCTTGGCTTCCCTCACACACCCTGATGTTTGGGGAGAGCCTTCGTCGTGCTTATCCTGAAGCCCAGCTTGAGTTTTTGTGATGAACCCCATCATTCATAGTGCCGTCATTCATACCCCTCAGGGAAGGTGATGGCTCTCCAGCCCTGTTGTGTTGCAGAGACGTGGGGTGGTGTCCACGCTACCTCCTCAAATCCCAGCCTTGCACCCCATCTCCCTCATCCAGCACATTATTGAGGGGAGGAAAAAAGCCTTATTTCCCCTCCATTCCTGTCTTGGGCCTCCCAAAACATGGGTGAACAAGCTGCCTCCCTCCACCGAGTGGCCTCCCTTTTCCTCCGTGGTTCTCCCCAGGCCGGGCGCCTCGCTGGACCGTCTGGCTGACGGCAAATTGTTTTTTGATGGCTGAGTCGGTATAACTGAACTCAATTTGCCTTTCAAAAGCAGCTAATAGTCGCATTAAAAAATCCATTTTCACTTGTGATTGAATTTGACGGCGGCTCAATCAATAAGCGAATGGAGTGTTTCACACGCTGTACTGAGCGGGCGTTACCACGGTAACAGTGTAAGCGAGCACGGCCGGGTGAATCCCCCCTCAAATGGGTGTCACTCGGCCCTGTCACCCAGCCCTGTCACCCCACGAGGGGCTGCCCCAGGCAGGCGCCATGTTGGGAAGGGAGGCCTTCCTTATCCTCATGGCAGTGATGCCAGCCAAAATTTTCTTCGTTTTCCTCTTTTTTTTTTTTTTTTTTGCCACTGTGGAGGGGGATGAGTGCTTTGTTGGTAGCCGGAGGTGGCCAGCCTGACAGGGACTAGCTGTGGCGCCACGGCCAGGCCTCGTGAGGGGAGGCAGCTATTTTGTGGTGGTGCTGGCACTGAGGGAATGGCAGCCCGGCATGGCCCTTAGGGTGGAGATATGCCCATTCCGGCGCCTTTCCTTCCCAAGTCTCTTGGATCTGGGGAGAAAGGCAGGAGGAAAGTGGCCAGAGTGGCTCTGGGGCAGCAGACGAGGGCGGCGGGGTTGGGAATGGAGCTGGCAGTGAGCTGTCCTGAGGGGACAGTTTTTCTGTGGGGGTAAGATAATGAAGTGAGGAAATGGAATTTTTTTCTTTTTTTTTTTTTTTTAATAGGGTTCATCCGTGTTTGATGAAAAATGAACGTGGCACTCTGCTTCATGACAATCAGAGTGTTTCCTTTCAGCTATTGTTTGCGTTCCTCCTATTGTAGTATAAAATGAAAATGAAATGGTTCAGTCAGGAATTTTGCAATTGTGATTTTTTTATTCTTTTTTTTTTTTTTTTTTAGATTTTTTTTTTTTTCACTTTCCAAAGCAGTTTCCTGGGGAATTTTAATTAGAAACTCTCCCTCTACGTGCTCCACGGCAGCCCAGCTTCTCGCTGTCCATGCGGGGAGCCTACCTGACGCTGCAGCCATTTTGCTGGCATGGCGCAGGGGAGCCCACCCGCCCGGCCACCTCCACCGCTTTCCCTCAGCCTGAGGGGGGGTCCGCATCTGGAAATGAATAAGCAGCTTTACAACACGTTGGTGTTTTCTCGGCAGGGAGTTTGCCTGAGGCTGCAGGATGCCGGTTGGTTGCCTTTTACAGAGCCATCTCTAAAGCGCACGCAAACAACGCAACCCTGTCTTGGAGCTCATTTCCATAGATTGATCTGCACTAGAGGAAGAGGGGAAAAAAAAAAAAAGTCTGTGCTGAGTTTGAGCTAAAAGAAGAGGAAAGGCAGGCACCCTGGGCTTAACTTGAGCAGGCAACTGGAGTTAACCCCCACTGAGGACTGAACTGGGTTGAACTTTTGCTGCCCACCTGAGTTAAATCCAAGTCCTTTTCCTTCCCAGCTTACCTTCCTGGCCATCCCTGCTGCTGCACCGGACTTGGATGGTTTCTCAGGGCTGCCCTGAACCACGGAGGGCTCTTGGCCCTGCCTGCCATGGCATTGCATTTCTCACCTTCCTCTCCCTTGGGGCTGGTGCCGTGTCCCATGGGGACGACATGCTAGAGGTCGTGGCACTCTCGCTGAAGAAGGCAGGAGACCCTCCGAGTTTCCAGCCCTTGTGCAGAAGGCTTCTCTGCTCCTTGCTGAGGAGAGAAGCCATTTCCATTAATTTCACAGGCTGTTTCCACCACGTCTGTGTTTGCTGCTGCTGGTGGCTGAGGACGATTCTCTCTTCCCACGTTCGCAAGAAGAAACAAAACCTCTAACAATGGTGCCTGAGCAATCTGCGAGAGCTCTGGAGACAGCCTGGAGGGTCAGGGCTTTGTTTCCTGACAGGTACGGGGCTCCTCGAAGCTGTAATTTCATTGTCACCAGGAGCTGACATCTCTTTGTTTTACAAACTGGAAGGAACTGGCAACAGAGCTGGTTTCGGCGTGTGAAGGGGAGCTGCAGTCTCTTCCGCCTGAGAGAGCACAGCTCGGCTGCACGGAGGAGCCGCTCTGGATGCGACAGGCCAGGCTTCGCTCCCTGCCTGCTGCCCTGTGGGTGATGGGGGGACCCGGCCCCACTTCTGACTCCCCTGCTCGCTGGCCCGAGCCAAACCGCCATGCCCCAGCTTTGCCCCGTGGTTTTCCCCCCCTCCCCAGGGCACAGGGTCTCCCCTTGTGCCTGCACCTCCCCAAAATTGGGTGATGGTACTTTGGGGAAATCGGAAGCAGTTGAGGGGTGAAGTCGTGTTCCTTGTCTACATCACTCTGTGCATGTGGGGATGCTGGCTCCTCTCCTGGGGTGCACAGGGGCTCCCTGGATCGAGCCCGCTCAGAGTATTGATGGGCTGCCTGACCTTTTTGCTGGTAATCGGAAATCTTTGAAAGGCGCCGTGTTCTCCCTGTGAAAAGCCAAGCTGAATGGACCGGTGGCTGCGCTGGCAAGATGCGTGTCGGGCTGCTGCGCTGCCGCTGCCCGCAGAGACCTCTCGGGGAGATAAAGCAGCCGCCTGACCCAGAGGAAACCGTGTCTGTGTCTATCTGGGCTTTTTCCTTTCAAATCCGTGCCGGGCCCCTGCTAGAGAGCTCAGACTGAAATGGTTTCCCGGCGCTGCTTTTTCCCAGATACAAAGCTGCCAAGGTGTAATAAGCCGGGGGGGAAGGCGATAAGCTCCTCGGTCAGCTCCGCGTGCCGCAGCAGCACGTGTGCTGTCATTAGCCTTCGGAAGCTGGATCGCCTGAAAAAGTCACTTGGGAACAAATCATCTGCTGGTGCAGCTCCTGTGAGGAGATGGCAAAGGGACAGCATTTGAATCACCATCGCAGCTAGAGCCCCCTCTGCATGCCCAGGGACCCTCGGTGCTAGATGCTGTCCCTAAAGATGGGGACCGTCTTTATCCCAGAGATGAAGGAACAGAGGAGAAACGATCCCTTAGAGGAAGTGAGGTACCGAGATTAAATGATGTGCTTGAGTCGTGCAGAAGATCTAACAACGCTTGGGTGGCGTGCTTGAGGCGGTGAGAGGAACTCTGGGTTGAGGTTTACAGTTTGTGATGAGGCTTAATGAGCATTGGCTGGACGAGCTCAGAGGGAGAAAGCAGCCTCGCAGAGGGTGCTAGCGTGGAGCCCTGAACTAAATCTAGTCAGACTGGCTTGTGTCACGTTTTGGGCCAGGCCACCCCAGGCCAGAGGCTGTTGAAGCTGAGAATTGAGCCCAGGTTCTGCTGAATCCACTTAAGGAAACTCTGCTCCTGGGTGTTAGTGTTCCCAGCGCTGCTGTCGAGGTCGGCACAAGATGGGCTTCTGTGACAAGGGACAAATCTTCCCCCGCTGCCAGCTGGCACACCTCCATGGAAGTCAGCGAGGACAAGGGATGTGTTTCCCAGTACAAGGGCTCCAGGAACCGTGGCTGTGGGTCCTGACGTTGCCTGAAACAGGAGGAGAATTCCCATCGCCCACTTACAGTGTCAGTACTGCTGCCAATTGATTTGTGTTCGTTTACGTGAGCAGCCCCGGATCAAAGTGGGCTTTGGGACTTGACGTGTGAAACGATTTCCTGTCTTACATGGCTGTGCAATTATTTCCAGATCTTTCCCCTTTACAGTTGCACAGAGAAAAGTTAAGTCATGAGACTAGCGATATTACAGAAATAAATTAAAGAAATTAACATAGGAGGAGTGGAAGAAGTTCAGGGCTGACTTGGCATTATGATTAATTACAGATCAGCTGTTGCTGTGTGTGACAGGGAAGTTGTCTCTATTGCAGAAGGCTGCGTGCAGGCTGATGCCAGGCAGCACAGGAATGGCCTGGGACGAGCTGCCAGTGAAACAGGAAGGCATTGAACCTGGAAGGCATTTTCCTTCTGTCTTCCTTACTGCTACCCTCTGCTTTGGGCTTACCTATGTGCAAAAGGGCTTCTTGTCCATTAATAGAGCTTCCGAGAGAAATGAGGCACTTGTGATTGTGTTCTGTCCATCTATCCTACTCTTTCTGCCCCAGTAATCTTTTAACACATTAGCCAATTTGAGCCACATTTGAGAGAAGAATCAAGGTCTTGGAGATGTGCTATTTTGTAACTTGGCTCCGTCTTTCTGTTGACTTTTGTTCTTTTTTCAGTGCATGCTCCATTTACTCTTTCTCTATCCCTGATAAAGAGCAACAGAAAAAGAGGAGTCAATCACTGAGGTCGCTGGGACAGGGACAGTTTTCCTGTTCTAGAGTTGTTCCACAGCCAGTATGAAGCCGTACTAGTTGCCTGCTGACATCCACAGCCATATCTCAAAGCAACTGATAACACAAGGTCTAAGAAATAAGATAATCTAGGAATAAGAGTAATTTTTCCTTCCTTTGTCCTTTTTTCTTAGAGAGCCCTTACTTTGGGAATCACTGCCATAATATTTCCAACTAAAAACTGCTGACAGCTCCCAATCGAGCAGCCCTTGTCTTCTGCCCCCTTGTTTGCAGGATGAATGCCTCACTCCACAGCCTCTTTCCCTGGAGTCGCAGGCTGTCGTTTTTCCAGCTGAGCCCTTGTAAAAACCCAGAGAAAAGCATATTTTAGCAATTCCAGGTCACCCCTGCTGAGGAGGAAGAGGTGTTCCTCGGGGTGTCTGATTCCTCCCTGGAACGTATCAGTCTTTTCAGCAGGTGGGTTGGAGCTGGTGCCTGGATCCTGAAGATCCATGCACACATGGAGACTGCGCTCCTTCCCCGTGTCCCCAGCTTGCAGGGACCTGCCAGGCTGTGGCAGGGGTGGGAGCCTGGTGACTCAAGGCTTTGGCACCTGCCTCTCGCACAGATGAGGACTGATTGCGCAGTGCTGCAGAGGCGAGCCGGGGCTGACAGATAAGATGTGCTTGGAAGGGAGACCTTGAAAGAGGTGGAAGACAGCAGGGCTGGTAGCCTGTCTCCTGTGAGAAAAGGTTTGCCAGCCCTGCTGTATTGGCAGACTCTCCTGCCACTGAGGTAGCTGTGCCAGGAGAGCATCTTGCAACCCTCTGACCCGCTGCTTGTTTTGTTTTTGCAGATTATGTCCTTCGGGGGTTTTGTGCGAGCTGAGATGTTCTTTTGGGACAGGGCACACGTTGATGCTGACTGATGTCTCTGGACAGCCAGATAGATCATGCTGCCCATCAAGTCTATTACCAAACCACCAGTAAACTCCAAGACTTTTAGCTTTCTGTAGTCCTCCACAGACAGGAGACTTGCACATATATGTTTACCAGCCGTGTTAAAAAAGCACCACAGCTCATTGATTTAACTTGTGGCTATGGAAATGTTTGGTGCTGGTGCCTACTGTGCTTTTGCCTTCTCTTTTCTGCCTAAGTGCTGGGAAAGGAGCTGAGATGTGCTGCCGCTTGAAGAGAAGAGGATGGAGGCAGTGTTTATGCAGAGGGGACTGGCTGAGGCACTGTTCAGCTCGGCCTTGCAGCTCTAATTGTGCTGTTAATGGCAAGTTAAAGCAAATACCGCTTAGGAGCCTTTTCATTAAAGCGAACGCGTGAGAATTTATCCCTGTTACTAAATGCCTTAAAACACGCCTGGAGGAGGAGCGGGAAGGGCAGCTTCCAAATGGAAGTGTTGGCATGTCACTACCCCAGCTGCCTGCTGCTGGCTAGGAGCGTTGCGGGGGGCTGTGCCACCTCTTTAAGATGCTGTTCTGTATCGCAGCCCCGGTTGTTGGATCTGAATAGCTCTGAGCAATTCATGAAACACCGTGGCTGCGTGTCTGTGCTGTGTATAAGCTCTCCCCAGGGGGAGAAGTGTGTGTTTGAATGTCTTGTTTTGATATGGCATTGCTGCTGGTTTTTAGCATGCACAGAACCACAGTCTGAGATCTGCCTTTGTACGAGGATCAAGAGAGATGAACCAACATCATCTGTGAGCTTCAGAAAAATAGGCCTGCCTCTTTTTCGCCTTTTTTTTTTTGTGTGTATGTGGGAAGGGATTGCTGTTATTTTTATTTACTATTCCTGGTTAAGCACCGGTCAAAGATCTGGTTCTTTTTTGCATGCCTAGTCCTAATTACAGCACGGGCACGTTTGTTTTCTCTGAGAGGCTAAGCTCTAAAGCAATTTTCATCTGTGCCTTTGTTTTCATCACCCTGCAATGTGAGAGATCTGAGCAGCTGGCTCGGGTGCTTTGCTCAAAGTGGAGAACAAGCCCTAGTGAGAAGGGCAACAGGAAAGAGAGATTAATTAACCTGGCCTTGGTTGGCCTTGTAAACAGGGGGAGAAATCTCTCTCAAACTGCTTGTTGCTTATTTAGCTTGTAAAAAGCTGCCTGATCTCACACTCGGTCTTAATCCAATCCACCTTCCTGCAAAGCTAATTGCCAGTAATTTGCTTGCATGTCTCTAGTGCCCTTCTCTTCCTGGCTGGCTTTACCAGCTGCAGACCAAGGTGATGGAGAAGTACACTTTTTCCTTTCTTTGGCTACAGAACAGGAAGTAAAAGTCTGTTGGTTAAGTCCACTTATCTTGATAATCCCAGGAAGATACTTGTCTAAAGCTGGGGAGAGGGACACAGAGCAGAGGTGGTCGTGCAGAATGTCTCTCCTGCTCCCGACGTATTTACAGCGTGATCTAATTAAATGAAGGCTGGGTAGCTCAGATCCATTGATTTTCATCAGTGGCAACCTTGCTATGTTATCAGAAGTGAGTAATCCCTTCTCTGTAAAGCAGACATTGATAGATCAATAGGAGAGAACATGCTGTACCTCCTGGCAGCTCCATCAACCTTGGAGGGAGAGCTATCATCAAGGGCACCAGAATTCCTGTTTCCTTCTTCCAAAGCTTCATCGCTTCCTTCTCTGCAGTTGCTGCACCTGTGTCTTCTCCATCGTTGGTACAAGCTACTCATTGGCCCCCCGACTGAGATTCCTCATCTCCTTAGAAGAAGTTCTGGTATTTCCAGAGTTCCTACCCTATGGGACAACCTACCATTAAAGGAATCTCCCTCTTGGTTTGACTGTGCTAATTACTGTGTTAGAACCATTATTTCTAAGGGCACAGCACAGGAGAGTGCCTTGTAGATCAAACTTGGACAGGCTTTGGATAGTCGGTGCTTGGCTTTTTGGAGAAGACCTGTAGATAACAGGAGGGAGAGAAATTAACCATGATGGACCAAAGGTTTGGGACTGTGGTGGACCTGCTGCAGCATTGACCTTCTGTTGTGTGAGGCACTGGGTGGACCTCGACCCTGTCATGGTTTGAGCTGAGCTGGCCACTAAAACGAATGACAGATGCTCTCCCCAAACCAGGACAGGCCCAGAGGTCTCACCAATGACAAGACTCTGATAACAGTGAAAGTCATGGATTTTGTGTATGGTTTGAGCATATTCTGGCTTTCTCCTGGGAAACAGGACCTGAATGTGAGACTGAAGGCTTGTAGGACAGGGAATTGAGATGGGTAGCTGATTTTGATATTCAGTAAACAAACTTAAAGAGCAGGTTTTTCTCTAAAGGTGGTAGTCAGCAGAAGGTTTTATGCTGTTAAGTGCTAGGTACACAACTCGGCTGCAGCAGCGCGCAGTCAAAGCTCGGAGTAGAAGGCCCTTGGGACAGAAAGGAAAGGCGTTGGGGTGAGAAGAATTAAAAGCTATCAAGGCTGTTACAACCCCCTTTGAGCTCTGCTGTTGAGACTTCTGATAACATATTTGTTTTTGAAGATTTCATGCGATGCTGCTCCTGGCTGGGGAGTGAGAAGATGCTACGCTCGCTGCAAATTGTCTTGATAGAAAATAGTGGTACTTTGGCCATTAGCTGCATGAACAACCACTTTGTTCTGCTCTCTAATCGCTTTGCCTATACATAATTTGGTGCCTAACACACCACTGCAAATACTGTGATTATTCTTAACAGTCATATACAGTACATATAATTTGAGGGTGAACGTGGGAGCTGTCAGAGGGAAACGTCTAGCCTGTGAATAGCTGAAGGTCATGTCACTACAATGGTAACTCTTCCTCGTGTTTGCAGTTAGGTATGTGAAAGCGAATTTTCTGTGCCAGGAGGTCTCCATCTGTGTAGGACAAACAGGCAGGCAGGGAAAGGGAGAGCATGTGCGGCAGGAGCCCACGGGATGCTAGTGTCTGCTTCCATCAATGTTTGTTTTGGTAAATTCCAGCTTAATTTTAGTAAATTCCAGCTGTGGCTTTCTGGTGGGATGTTCTTGATCAGTTCCTGCAAGAGTGGCATAAGGACAGAGACCAGGTTGGACGGGGCTTTGAGCAACCTGGTCTAGTGGGAGGTGTCCCTGCCCAGGGCAGGGGGTTGGAACTCTTTAAGGTCCCTTCCAACCCAAACCATTCTATGGTTCTATGACAGGTCCGCACCCCTGCCTGGGTGGCTGATGGGTGGTGTTTCCCTTGCAGAGCACTGTCCCAACTTCCCTCTGCTGTATGAGAGCGTGTCATGAGCATGGGGAGCTGAAGCTTTCCCTCTGCTACGGGAGCCGAGGAGCAGTTGTCTGAGGCTCACCTGGAATTAAAACATGAAAAATAATCAGCTTTGCCTCGTCTTGAGTTTATAGGACACTCCGTGTGACTCACCTTTTGTGTGGTGATGGGGCTTGCTGTCCCTATTCCACAACCTAGTTTTGTTTTCTACCTGTATTCCTCCCTCTGTTCTTGGAGCACATTAATAAAACGCTGCAATCCAGGGGGTAGAGTCCTAGGAAGCATCAAAAACCCTACAACAAATAGCTCATGAGTGGTTCTTCTCTTGCACGTCTTATCTTCCTGAATTAGACACAGAGAGACAATCAAAGTCAATGCCACGCTTATTGTAAAATCTTTACAGCGTGTCCCTGCAGAAGTTACAGGAGGAGTGTTGACTTATTCCATGGCTAAGTGAGATTTTTTTTTTTTTTTTTTTTCCTTTGCTTTGAAGCTTGCCAGCTGGGACCCTGCAGCCGGTAGGACTCGCTGGGATCTGTGTTTCCCGAGCAGGGAAGGTGCTGGCCACACTTGTGTTACCTTCCATAGCTCTTTGTGCTTCGTTTCTGCCTCAGAGAGACCAAATGTTAGTAGTGAGCCTATGAGTGCTCGGAATGAAAAATCCAATCTTTTGCCTTGATTTAGCCATCGCTGAAAAATGAAGCTTTGGGAATGTACTGGATACTGTGGCACCTGGAAAGCTGGAGGACTTTTTGGGAGGTGGGTGGGAGAGGAGGCTCCTACTGCGACTGAGACCTTGGTGTTTCTGTGCAGTGGTCTCTGAAGGTTCAGTTCAAAAAAAACCAAAAAATTCCTGTGCGTCCTGTGCCCAGCCCAGGGCTCCCGCCTGGACTCGGGACTTTGCTGTGGGACGTCGGTATGGGGTAGAAGGAGGCAAAGGGAAAACAAAGCACCGTGTGTGTGTGTGTGCAAAGCTTGACTGAACCTTCGAAACATTTCCCATGATGTGCGTGGAGCTGGGATGAGGAAAGAGCACCCCTTCCCCACACAGATACAGCCTGGGTGGAGAGAGAGGGTCCCTCGCTCCCACGTGCGTTTTGCAGGCAAAGTCTCTCATATGCCGAGGTGGTTTGTGCTGCGTTGGGTCCCCATGGCCGTCGTCGTCCCCCCCCCGGCTCCTCCAGGCCCCCTTGGCTGGCACAGGGCGGGATACCTGCTAAAATAGTGCTCCTTCAGCATCAGGGGTGAAGGGGAAGATAAGGGAAGGGTGGATGTGGAGACTGAGTAATTGGAGGCCAAGAGGCAAAAGTGTCTGACAGAACAGGATTGATTTGAAGCTTTTCACTGGAACACTTGCAAAAAAAAAAAAATCGATGCTTATTCCCTGGACTCGAGAGTGTGTTTACTGTATTCAGCAGCTAGCATTAAAAGTGAATTCCAGCAATTGCAATTACAGCTTTCTCCTTCGTTGCCATCCCCCCTTTCCCTCCCCCATTCCCCACTCCCCCTCTCTTGCTGGCTGGCTTTCGTCATGTTTTGGAGCCTAAGGCAAAGCTAATGCAGTCAAACTGAAAGTGGTTTTATAAATTGTAAAGCCCACCTTCCCCCTTCCTTTCCTTTCCCTTGGGATCTTTTCTTCCTGAGCACTGTCAAACTCGATTCAGCTCAGAGTCACAGAGGTGCCTTGCCGAAGAGATTGCGAGGTGCTGAGCCCGGCTGGAGCACGGCTCAGTAGCAAGGCAGCAGGCCAAGGCATGTTAGTCCTAATGCTCTCTGATAAGACTGTTTGATTTCCTACTGCCTGATGGCAGAAGTCTTAAATGTGGAGTTTCGGGGATGGGGCTGTGTGGGGAGGCGATGGGATGGTAATGAGGAGCTGGGAGGAAGGAGCCTGTGCAGTGCCCGGGGAGGACACGCCGCCCGCCCACCTCCGGAGTGGGTATCGCACCAACCTGGGCGTCCCAAGCCCTGCTACATCCAGCCCTTCTGCTGGGAGCTGCACAGGGTGCCCAGTGCTCCCCATTAGCCCTTCTGACTGGTCCCAGTAGAGGGCACTGGTGGCTGCACTCTGATCCTCTTCATTAACCTTTAATTAATGTGCAGGTCGTACAGGTCCCAGTTTTGGACAGAGTGTGGAGGCAGGGGTTGTCCTGCCTGGCATCTGGTGCTGGGGTGCCCAGGACCCGCTCCATAACAAGAGCGACTCAGGGAGTCTTCATCAAAATTAAGGTTTTTTTGCCTCCCCCCCCCTTAAATTTTCTTCTTTGTGGTTTGGTTGCAGCTGCAGAGGAGGGAGACAGAGCCTCCCCTGCCCTGTGTGTTAACGAAGCGGCTGCGAAGGCAGCGCTGATGGGAGGCTCTCGTGCTGGGGGTCTGGTGGTGTATGAAGTGGAAAGAGCTCAGCTTGACCTGCAGACCCCAGCCTGAGCTGGGGAGGGGGGCAAAACGCGCTTGCTCTTGCTTGTAAACTGAGTGGTTTTGATCTGGAAGTTGCTGGTGGGAAAAATAAAATATGGGAAATCAAGAATTCATTGTTCTTGCTCTGCTTTCCTGACTCTAAAGTTTTTTGGTTTGGATTTTTTCTTTTTGTGGTGGTTTTTTTTTTTTTTTTTGGTTTTTTTTTTTTTTTGCATGTGATCCTGTATGGAATAAGACAAGGCACTACTGGCTGCGTTTTGCTTGTGCTTTCTATCTGTGTATTGATCTAGTCCGCTCTTCAGAGGAGGTGTTGCCAAAAGTGCATAAACCTGCTGCTTTTGGGTGCAACAGAAGCTTCTATTGGTTTTTTTATTATTATTTTTATGCTTCTGCCAGTTCAATCCAAAGGACGAAGCTGCTTCCCGCCGAGCCCGTGGGTTGCCACTTGCAGGGATTTCCAGGGTGTGCAGCCACGTCCCCGCTCAGCCCTTGGTGTGACCCTGCCCGCAGAGGGGGTCTGTGGCTCTAACTCTGCTTCTGCATGACCTGCTGCTCTCTCCCCTGTGAAACCAGGGTTTATCCACCTCCTGGGGAGCGTGGTGGTGGTGGATGCCAGTAATGCCTGTACACAGGCTCCGTGAACAGTGTTGGTGTCAGGTTTTGCTCCGCTTGTTGCTCTGGATGTGGCAGAACCCCTGAGCTGGATTTTTTTTCTCGCCGCCTGTGACTCGTGTTGCAAAACTCCCAGCAGCATCCAGTGCAGAAGAAAACGCTTTGCCGAATAAACTCCTCATGTTGAAGTGCCTGGGTTTGTAAATGCCTACGAGAGGACTGTTCAGCAGTAGCAGTATTTATCCAGCTCACTTTGATAAACCCACTTCAGGAACTTCCCTTGTGAGCTCTTGCTTCTTAGCCCTTGGCTGACCGCAGCCGCGTGGGACTGGGCTGGGGGACGGGAGCCTGTGGTACGAACCCTGCTGTTGCTGTGGACTCCCTGCACCGTCCATCAAGTTGTTTCAGCTCCAATTTCTTCCAGACCCACCTTCTACATGCATTTGGAATAGGACTCGTTACTGGGAGCTGTGTTGGGCTCAAGACCATGTGCCCAGCTTTTGGAAGGCAGTAACGGGTCTTAGCATTTCATAGCAGATCGCAGTGATGTCCATAGTGTGAGATAGTGTGATGTGTGGGGTCTCTGTTGGCCTCTGCTCCCTTCCTCTCGTGCATGCAGTAGCTATGAGAGTGGCATCTTGTCTTCATGGGGGCGTGTTGGCATGACAGTCACAATATGCTGGGGTTTTTTGGGTGTTTTTTTCTTTTCTCGTCCTTTCAAATTGGAAAGGAGGAGCTGCCTGAAGAATAACGGCTGGCCCAGCCAAGGACGGGTTCAGCACGTGTTGTCCCTCACTTGTAACTTGAAAAGTTACATGAGAAGAGGCTCAGAGCAAAAAAAAAGGGGAGATTTTAGTAAAAGGCTGGAGTGTGCTTCAGCCAGAGAAAGCACTGGTGGCTGCAAGCAACCAGTGTGCCCAGGGCAGCCTTTGGACAGGCAGCTTTCAGTAGAGTTCAGCCCCTTGAATTTGCTCTGGGTCCTGAGTGCTCTGCAAGATCTGGCACTTAATTCCAGATCCAGAGCTTGAGGGAAATGTTTGTCCTCTTGATTTTGAGGGACATTGAGCCAGGGACTAGGAAATAGACTCTGTGATGACCTGTCATGAATGAATTCTGTGCTCTGTTTTCCTTGGAGATGCTTTAGAGATGGAAAATTCATGCTGAGCTTTCAAATGAAGCCATTGTGCCTATTTGCATGTATAAAGCGTTGAGCAGGGCTGGGCTGGGGTTGTTCGCTGCGGACCCTTTCGCTCAGTCTAAATTGTCGGCACCGTGCGCAGAAACAAACATTATGTTGATCTTGCTGACTAAATTTAATAGCACACAATTCCCGGGTTGCTGGCGAAAGCAAGCCACGTGCTCCAAGACCTTTTCCGCAGCAAGTCATCGGAGACGTTGTGAAGTCTCTAAGAAAACCCGCTTTTCCCAGACAGTGCGGCGCGGGAGTGTTTGTTTTCTTGAGTACCTAACTAAAGTTGCCACATACGGCAAATGAATATTGACTCAGACACAGTTGCTAAGACAAGACCCTAGTGAAGCTGAGGAATTCCTTTTCCAGCTGTTTCCAGAAGCAGGCGATGAATATAGAGGAGGAAGAGCTGCTGCATGTGCCCTTTTTCACTGCTTTCCCTGGGTATTTGTGGCCGGGGACAGAAGTGCCCCTGTGGCTTGTCTCGCTGTCTTAGGCTGTGACAAAACAATGCTGCGTGAAAAAAATTTTAAGCTGGGGTAGTCCAGTGGTCAAATCCCCTTCCAGCTTGGAAAAAACATCTTTATTTGTCTTGAGAGGAAAAAAAAAATAAGACAGCCTCGGGACTAGATTGCTCAGCCAGGGCAAAACTGTCCGTGCATGGAGAAGGCGGCTGCCGACCTGCCACTGAATCTTCCCTTCCCGGAGATGTTCCTGCTCCCTCCTGGAGAAGTTGTTTGGTGCCAGACAGCACACAACAGACGATCCCCCGAGGAGTCTGCTGAGCGCACGTAAACATGATGTTTACTGGCTCTGGAATGGATCAGGGAGGGATTTAGAGACTCAGAGCTTGGCTGCGTGGCTCGGACATCCCCCTGCAAGGAAGCTATCCTCATTGCTGACATCGACTTTCTCTTCAGGTCATGCTACTAAACCTCTGGACCCCAAGATAAATCACTTCCTGCTGTAATTACAGAAACTCATTTGCCCGTGATTAAGCAGTTTGATGGAAGGTGTTGGAAAGGTGATAGCTGAGCTCTGCCAGGTTGTGCTTTAATTAGGATCAAAGGGCTTCCTTCTCTTCCTCCCGCAACTCTCTCTGGACCTTCCAGCAGGTCTGACGGAGGCAAGTTGCTGTTGGCTTGACCCATGGCTGACTTAAATGAAATGAGTTCATTCAACAGAGTGCAAGCTTTAGGATGTAAATATGCTTTAATTATGCAGCCTAGTGTTTGTACTAGCATGATTACCCCTGTCCCTGCTGAGCAGCAGGGTGTCTTGCACCAGCTTTCTGCAGGTTGCCTCTCCAGGAATGGGAAGAGGGTATAAAACACCTGATGGAGGTGAAGAAAGGATGACCTGGGGCTTTGAAGCTCTGGTGAGCAGGGTGTGAGGCAATGGAGGTTCATCCCTTCCATGTCAGTTGTTCTGGACGAATTTGGGCAGGGTCCTTTATGCAGGCCCAAAGCAGCAAGGGAATTTGAGGATGTATGATCCCTGTGGTCTCAATGGCAGCTGGTGTCTTGCCAAGGCTTAAGAACATGCCTGTGTTTTCTCTCTGCCGAGGATGGTAAACATACTGCCCGGTCTCCTGGGGTGGTAGCACATTGGATAGAGGCTGTGAGGATGGTCAGGCCTGACCTGGAGGTGATGGAAAGGGCTGAGAATCGAAGATGGGTCCTTCTCTTGGCAAAACCAACAAGTGGAGAGAGTCCCCTGAGAAGGCCTGCGTAAATGGAGCAAACCCAGCTCCTTCTGTGTGAGATTTCTCTCGCCTTCCCTGGGAACTGGGAGCAAACAGTCTCACAAGCGAGGAGAAAAACACTAATCTCCGGTGTCAACAAACCAATCTGAGTTTCTGTGCTGGCGCAGAGCATGTTCCCTCTAATGTCCCACACTCCCTGACAGGAGCCGGGGGACGCTAATTGCTTGCGAAGGCTCTCTGAAGTGTTTTGCTTGGTGGATGTATTTGCGTGATCTTCAAGCAGTACTGGTGAAAAGTGGCAATCCGTGTCGCCAATGAACCGCCTGATTCGTCACGAATCGATTTCCATTGGCGGCAGTACATGACTTAGAGACTGTCAGAGCCCGCAGCACGGGGGGAGAGGAGAGAATTGCTCTGGGTTGAGATGGGGAGGGAAGTTGTTAGAAACCAATGCTCAGAAGAGCCAAGAGAAAGCATGGAGCTGTAGCGGTCCCCTTGGGTACGCTGGCTTTTACTTCTCTCTTTCCACTCTCCGTGCTGCTCTTTGTTCAATGTGACACAACTTTATGCGCAAAAGGGCCACCGACCTTGAGGTTTTTTCGGTGTGGGGATCAGCCTGCAGCTCTGCACAAAGCTTCTTGGTGGAAAAGCTCGAGTAGGATGGAGAGCTTCTGGGGTGGGTAAATGCAGACCTCGGTTGTTCTTGGTGACCTGCTCCCAGCCTTTTCCCAAGGATGGCCAGGTACTGTGTTTCCGTATGTAACCGGGGTTTTGACAACACAGTTGCAAGAGGCAGGTCCAAGAGGACAGTCTCGGCACCTCTTTTGGGCAGATGCTGGATAATTTAGACTGAAAGAAGCTGCTGGGATGAGCAGAAGCGTGATCCTCTGTGTCTGGGACGCGCATCAAGGACTCTGGCGCTTTTGCAGCTTGTAGTTTACATCTGGACAGTGTGGGCAGCTTTCCCTGGTTTTCATTCTCCTGCAAAGCCATTTGACTTTTCTAGCTAATAAAATCTCTGTTTTATTAGATGGAAGCGTGTTGTTTTCCCTCCTCGTCTCTGTCCCTCCCTTCCTCACTGTGGCCTGGACCGGAGCCCTTGGAGGGCTTTGAGCTTGTGCTCTACCAATGTGCGTGGGTTGCTCCCCGTCACACTCTGTCCTTCCTCTGCATCACCCAGCTGCAGAGGGCTGAGGAGCCTGGACTTGCCCAGGGCTGCAAGGTGCTGTGCTGCTCCCTGATATATCTTCTCCTAGCCCGTGGTAGGAAGCTCTGGACCTGGGCTGTAAGGGTAGGAGAGGAGGAGAGGTTGCATTAGCCCTGTTCAGTGTCACAGGGCAATGTCTGGTACTTGCTGGGACCCGGGGGGAGTGCTTTAACCTTAAATTTCCCTCACCCCGAGTGCTGGGAATGAACTGTGCTGGGCAGGAGGGCAGGATTTATCCAGCATCTGAAAAGCTCTCGGGATTGGTTTCTCAGCTTTGAGGACACGAAGGTGACTGTCTAAAACCAGCCCTTTCTTGCTTTATCAGCGCGGGCTCTTCTGTTCCTGCGCCAGCCAGGTCTGGTGGCTGCAATTTGTTTGTCCCACTGGCCCTGCTGAGCCAGCTGTAGGTGCCAGCAGCGGAGCTGGCTCCCCGCGTGCCTTCTGCAAAGCCGCCGGAGTAACTTGCTTTCGCATGGCAGGATACCTGTTACAGGTGGCTGATCAGAGCCAGCGAGATCAGCCTTTGGCTTTCAGATCCCAGCAGGAGCGCTGGGCTTGGGCAGCAAGGCTTACAAATGCAGGAGGGTTTTAAAGCAAATCTGAGTTGGAGTTGCCAGGGCAAGGATGCCCACGGTGGTTCTTGCAAAATCTATTCTCAAAGCTGGGCTGCTTTTGAACACCAATTAGTCAGTAGTGAAGTTGCTTTTATCCCCTGCAATGGTTTTAGCAATTTGTGGTTCACTTCTAATTCATGTGAAGCCAGGAGCGTGTTTTCTGTATCCTAGTGTGCCTTCTGAGTCTTCCTCCGAGTCAGGCTGGATTGCCGTCTGCTGCTGCTTCTCTGGGATTGGGAACTTTCTGTTTGCTCCTGGCTGGTCGTGCAAGACAGAAACCTCCGCAGTTCTGCTGAGCTGCATAGAGACTGTGCCCCTTTGCAGGGCTTGCCTGGCTGCCATGGGTGCAGGGCTCTTCAGGATGGGTAGGAAACCAGTGGGAAGGTGGTTGTCCTTCCCCTCCCTTTTATTTTCCTTTTTACTTGTACTGATATTTCCATTCCAGAGGTCCTAACAGCGATTAAGCCTTCTTAAAGTGGAGCTATCCATGTTGGGGGGATGCGCTCTTTGTAGGTGTGAAAGATGCTACAATCTAAACAGACAAGTTGGGCAGGCAAAGGACAAGAGCAAAGCCAAGGGACAGCGGATCAGTGACAAACTGAGAACGTGCCCCTGAACTGTGTCTCGTATGAGTTCTGCTTCCATCTGTCTGCCATGGCATAGATGCTGGCATGGAAATCTCTTTGCTTATGCCTTGAAACTGGGGTTAAGCTGGCTTCCATCTCCTCCTCCTGCAATTCTGGCCTCATTTAATCTTACCCAGAAGAAAAACCTTTTAAATAGTGGATGTGCCTGTGCTGTTGTGGCATGTTCACGCTGTCAGCAAGGCGAGAGTGTCCCTTTGGCGCTGGAGTGGAAAGAGACCTCATTCCGAGTGTGGCTGAGTCACTGGTGCCATCTTCAAGCACCCTCCTGCATCCTTCAGAGCTTCTTCCCTGACCTGCTCTTGCAGTGAAGGGACATGGCAGCCACCTGCCTGGGGGCATGGGCATTGGCAGTGCTGCCCACTGCCCTGCGGTGCCCAGGACCGGAGGATGAGGTCAGCATGCCTCTGTCACCTAGCAGCTCTGGGAAGCATCTTTTGCTTTCCCCATCAGCCTGTGGGTCTCCTCATGTTCAGGGTTGGCAGGAGGGGATGGGACGTATCGGTACCTTGGCACAGGGAAGCTGGGCGAGAGAAGGCAGAGTGGGTTCCTCCCTCTTGCTGGTGACAGCAGTAAGAAGAGGGGAGGCAAGAGCTGTCTTGCCCACTCCCCAAACAGAGCCCTGGCACAGCGCCCAGGAGACAGAGCAGGCAGGGTGCTTGTCTCTGTATTCTCCCTGCCTCAACACCGACTTGATTTGCCATCCAAGGCCCGTCCAGAGAAAATGCCCACCCTTTCCTTCCCCGTGAGCAGGCTCCAGGCTTGCTCCAGCTCCTGAGAGGTTTAAAAATGCTCTGCTCTTCCAGGGAGAATCCCCACGGCAGCCTGTCCTGCTGCTGGCCAAAGCCAGCCCCGCTCCTGCCAGCACAGGAGCTGCCGCCCGTGCCAGGGCACAGGGAGAGGGTCCCATCTGTCCTCGGATCGCGGCCTCGTGCTGGCTCTGTCCCTCCCGTCTGCCGGTTCCAGAGGATGTTAGAACTACATGTTAAATAACTTTGTCTTTGGCACCTCTCCCTTTTATTGGCTGTAAAATGACGGCAGAGAGAGAATAGGTGGTTGTTTGCAGAAACAAAGCAGCACCCTAAGAGGGCCAATCACTAGAGGAACAAAGGGGCATATGAAATACCTATAAATCTCCATACTGTGTTGTTTAAATGCTGCAGGATTTTTTTAATGCCTCCCTTTTTTTTTCTTTTTTTTTTTTTTTCCTCCCAGTAAGGATTATATCCTAACAGATGGGCAGCATAAACTGGAACATCAGTCATCAGGCACTGGAGAAGGGCAAGATTTTTTAAAATACCTCGAAGCTGAAGTCTGCATCCTAGCAGCTCTGTGGGTTTTTTAGGGCTTTTTGGGGTTTTAAAAATTTATTTATTTTTTTTCTTCAGACTTGCCAAGCCTAGCTTGGTTGCCTGATGGGTGTGGGAGGGTGTAGGAGGAAATCTGCAGCAGGAATAAACCCTTGTTGAGGATCTGGCTGTACCTGGGCCAGTAGGGTACCTGCGGAGCACAGGGACAGTGGCTATGGAGTAAGGCATTGCTCCTCCTCGGTGCAGAAGAAGTTGATGTACCCCCCACCCCAGTTTTCCTTGGGATCAACACTGGTGCCTGGCTTTTGTCTTATCTCTACTCCTCCTTCCCTTGAAGCAGCAAAACCCTCCTTCATGCCTCTTGCTGCTGTCAGGGTGTTCAGAGCAGCCTTTCCAATTAGGCTCCTTGTCTGGCTCTGGGAGCCTCAAAGGTCCACGTGCTTTCCTCATCGACCTCCGATTATGTTCTGCTTCTGTGTCAGGTAGGGCTTGGGACGAGAAAGACTCTGGATTGCTTATTATAGATTAAAATGCCATATTGTGAATTTCTTTCTGAAGGGAGGGTGTTGGATGCCCTGGACTACCCTGTCTGTGCTGAGGAAGCATCCTCGGCTATGGCTGGAGTAGGGTTAGGGCTGGCATAGGGTACCACGGGTTGCAGATCCTGTGGTCTGATGCTATCAGCACTGCTGGGGCTGGTCCTGTTCAGTTTAAGCACCCTTTTTTGGTTTTGATTTTTGTTTTTTGCTGGTTTTTTTAATACAGAGCTAGGGGAGGCACCAAACTGCTGGCAGTCTCTGGCTATCTTTTCCCTTTTCCTCTTGCCCATAAGCAGAGAAGCAACTTGAGGCTCAGGCTTATTATGAGAAAGAAGATGAAATCCCTGTTGTCCTGGGTGCTGGGAGGATGCAGAGCTCGCACGCGGATGGGACAGGACACGTGGGAGAGCAGCACTAGCATCATCCTCACCCTGCATGTGCGCAGGTGGTCAGGTGAATTTAGGGGCTGGGAGAGATGCCAGTGTTTTTCCTTGCTGTTTGTCCTGCTCCCAAAGCTGCACGGGAGCCCTCAGCTGTGAGGAGCGGGTGGTTTGTCTTTGCTTTTTGGAGTCCTTGGCTCTCAGCCAGCCCTGTTGGGTTAGAGAGAGCCCAAAGGGCCAAGGGATGGAAGTGGTTTTGTCGTGTCTGTGTTTCCATCATTGCCTGTAACCGCCTCCTTCCCATCTTTAGCCACACGAAGCATCTCCTCTGAATCTGTGCTGTAAATCCCCAAACCCAGGTCTCTGGTTTCTGTCAGCTCCCTGCCTCCTGCCCCATCTTCCCTCGCAGTCTGTCGACGTTTGCATTGCTGCGAGGGAAAAGCTGCCTTTCCAGCCGTGAGCCAGGTCATCTCTGCGACTGCAGGGAACGGCAGCCAGGGACTGAAGCCACAAGTCCCCAGCAAATGCAAAACCGTGTGTAAACATGTTTTAATGTCAGGTTTTTATTGAAAGTGGACTAAGAGATGAAGATGTTCATCTGCCTTGGAGGGAGTGACTTTATAAATCTCAGCTTGTGTGTGCTCGCTGAGCGTTGCTAATCTCCAAGCTAGATCCAGATTGCATGTGCATGGACTGCTTGTTTGTGGAAACCTCTCTCTCTCCCCTGTCAATGAGAGCTGGGGCTCAGCGAGGCCTCCTTGGGCTTCATGCAGCTTCTCACTGACACGAAGCTCTTGAGTCTTCTTCCCCTCTTCAGACTCTTATGGTGGACTTTTATATGCTAGTGACCCCATGGTTTGAAGACCCTGCCAGGATCTGCGCTGGGGTCAGACCTGTGGCTGATATCTGCCATATCGGCAGACCCATGGCTTGTATGAGACCCTGGGATCCTGTACTGGATGTTCTTGGAAGATACTTTGAATGCTGCAAGGATGGCAATGGCCATTGAGAAGGGCTTTGAAAGCAACTGGAGCGTTACTCTGCCATGCTGAGTTGTAGCAGTGGAAGAGATTTAGAAGCATCCAAAAATCTTATGCTTTAGACTCTTTCTTAAGTATGGAATAGTTGTAGAAGGATTGAAGCAGCTTTGGCAAGAGATGGTTTGATTCCTGGCTTTTCTTTCTTCCTCTCTACTTGTTTTCTTTTTCTATAAGCATTCATCTAGAAATTCCCCTTGGCCAAGGTTGGATTGATGGCTCTGGGACAATCAGTTGTATTCTGCTGCTGTTAGTGGTTTTAAAGGCAGTAAAGTAGGGTCCTTGAAGTGCTGTCAGTAATCATTTTTATGATGGTCAGATTGCTCATTAGCACACTTGTTTTCAGATATTTAAGCTGGAAAGAAATCTATAGTCCTTGCATTTTTAACTTGATAAGCACTCAATAGAACAAATAGAGTTGGAAATCAGAGCAGAGCTGGACTGGAAGAAATAGTCCTGAACACTCACCTTTTACCCCAAAGGTCTATGGAGACAAAGGCTTTGAGAACACAGCTTGGGGGAACACATATATTCCCAGCCTACAGAGAGGTAATAACAGCTCAGGTTTACAGTGGTGATTAACCTGTAGGATGGTCGGGATTTGGAGGTGGACCTAAAACAGGTAGGTTGAAAGCTTCTGCTCTGAGTTTGGGACAAAACCAAGGGCTGGATCAGAGCATTCGTTTTCAGGTCACACACCGAAAGAAACAGCCCAAGAGGGTCTAAATGATGGTTCCCAGAACTTGGAAGCAACTGGCTGGAAAAAAATCAGAAGATGTGGTGCAGCAGTGGCTTTTCCTAAAGGCAGGGGTTTCACTGGCTAATTGGAAGCCGCTCCGTGCCCTGGTATGCCGTGGGGAGGTACAGGGGGCTCTGTGCTCTGGCCCAGAGCTGGGCACAGCTAAGCATCAGCATGAGTCAGTATTTCCCCACATACACACCTCCAGTTCTGGCAATAAACCAGTAAAGGCTTGGGGGATTGTGTTGGGATATTTTTATTTTTTGTAAAGCATTTTGGGATCCAGTTGGAGGCAAGGTGCTGTGCAGATGCAAGCTCGTTAGAAGATCATTATCATTATTTACCTGCTGTGTCTGTCTGTCTCTAAATAGCATTAGCTGTCAGGCTATTTATCCATGTTCCCCTCTTACCATTATAGTGGCAAAACACCAGCCTGCCCCATCTCCCAGCCCCTCTGCACCTCTTCCCTCCCCAGTTCCCATGCCCAGAAACACTAGGCGACGCTGGGCTGTGTGTCGCCCAGTGGCGACACTGGGCTGTGTGTTACGGGAGCCCGAGGGGCATGAAGCCAGACTGTGCCCTGGGTTCAGTCCATCCTGTGCTGCAAGGCAAAATTCAGATTATTATTTTATTTTATTTTAAGCCTTGAAATGCAATGAGTGTGACCAGGCAAAAGCGTGATCCCCCTTGGCGTCCCTGCGCGTCCCCTTGGCAGCCTGTGCGGCTGAGTGCCGCTCTGTGTAGCGTTGTGGTCGTGTTGCTCAGAGAAGATAATTAATATGAGGAAGCTAAAAATTTTGCCTTGCACTTTTTACAGCCTCTAACCCTATTAGTCAGGCCATTTGGAGTCCGGGGAGGGCTGTTTCTTGCCAGAATAGATTGCAAATGGATTGAGTTCCATTACGTTGGTAATTAAAAGGAATAGAATTAAAAAAAAAAAAGAAGGGGGAGGAGAAGAAGCAATGGAGTTGTCTGAAACTTTGGAAGGAAAATTAAAGCCTCTTGGGTATTTTCCACGGGTGCATTCACGTGCATTGCCTCCGTGCTTTGTCTACCCTGGGTTTCTTTTTGCTCTTGAGCACCACAAGTGCTTGCCTGTCCCATTGCCGCCCCATCTGGGCATCTGGGCACCCAGACGTCCTGGCTAAAGCCCAGGAGGGTCTGTAGCCCAGTGCAGAGAAGGGTGGCAGGGCTGAGTGTCCCCAGCAGGCTGGGGATTGCCACAGAGGAGCTGGAGGAGCAGGCAGCCAGCCCAGGTTTGGAGAGCCCGGTCCCACAGCCGGAGGGGGGAGCTGCAAGGGAGCCAGCCCCCCCCCATACATCAAGGCAGCTCTGTTAGACTTTCATGAGCGCTATCGCTTGCCCGAAGCGCTCAGTGCACTTACTTATTTTGTACCACGGTCCCGCAGCCTGTGATGTGCCAGACGTGGCGTGTCTAAGAAGCCGGGGCTGTTTCTTATCAGCCGTTCGCACTGTCTCAGAACCCTTCTGCTAAGTGTCTTTTGTCCCCTAATAAACTGATAAGCTCCTGGTAATCCGCCCGATCGCTGATAGGCAGGGCAGCCCTGCTCTCCCGTGCCTGCACAGATAAGGCAGCTTTTTGCCAGCGGGCAGCGGGTGATACAGAAGCCACAGCAGCCTTCGGAGCGCTGAGCTGCCCTCCAGCAGCTGGGAAAGGGTGGGCTTGGGGGGAGCATGTGGCCTGATCCAGCACGTCCCTGGCTTGTGCTCAGAGAGGGGACGGGACTTGATTACAGAGCAATGAGGATGGACTTGTCTGGCCTCTGTGTTAGCCTGATACGGGGGTTTTAGCTTCGCTGGGGCAGGGGGGCTCGTGTCTTGGGTCCGTCCCAGAGAGCACGGGCACAACTCGCCCTCCCAGGTCTGCTGGGAGCCCACGGTGGGCCAGGGCATGGAGCCCTGCCGAGTGCCAGCGCGGCAGCAGCTTAGCAGAGGATAATTGAAAAAAAAACGAAAGGAGGGAAAGAAAAGGGGAGAAAATACATGTTTTCTCCTCTCCCCTCGCTCTTCCAACGCTGTTTTGTTCGCTGCTCTCGGGAGACGGGCAGGAGGGAGCTCTGGAGCTGTTTTCGGGGTTGATTATCTGAGCTCTTCCCTGAGCTGCTGCAGTACAAACAGCTCCTGTCCCAGGATTATTGGCCACCTGGCATGTGGGGGGAGCAAACCCATGTCCAGTCTCCCTGCACCCAGAGCCAGCGTGAAACGCAGCAGCGCTTCTCCTGGGGCACCCCATCCCAGTACACGGCTACCAGTCTTCCTGGGCCATTGGAGGGGAAGCACCCCAGCTCGGGCAAGGGACCACTGTGCCTTTTCTGGCTGTCTGTGCACCAACCAGCATCATTTAATTTGCCAAGGGATAGGGAGGAAGGGAAAGGAGGGTTTAATTTCATGGTCTTACCATCTTGTCGGCGTTCTCCTCAGGGGTGGCTGCTCTTTGGCCTGTTGTAGCCACAGCTCTTGTTTAGCAGGATCTGGGCTTGTTCTTCTTTCTTACAGTGGAAAACAACTCATTAGCACAAGGTATGCTGGAGCCCTGGAGACTTTCCTATTCTCCTATTTTTTCACGCAGCACAAGCACGGAGTGTCTTTCTCTTGGCACTGAGTGACATTATGGGCTCACCTCTGTGTCTTCCTCCTCCTCTGCTCCTGTGTTTCAGGGTTAACGCTGGCTGCACCCCTCTCTTTGATACAGGGTTTGGAGCTAGGGGCATAAAATAAAAAGTAGGATCAATTTTCCCCCTGCCTTCTCTCCTTAATTGCCTGCATTTATGTATCTGTTTGCTGCTGCTGGAGTGAGTGGGCTCAGCCCAGCAACCTGCTGTGTGGGGATTGAAAATGAAGTATCAAGAAGGCGCTGACAGCCTGCTCGCGAAGGCTTGGTCAATCAGTATGTAATAGAAAAATGGCTCTGGCTCCTAAAGGGAAAGGGAAGCAAAGGATTTGATTAAAAAGTAAGACAGTAGCTGGTTGGAGGGGCCATCTCTTGGAGGCGGATGAATCGGCAGGTAGTTAGAGAGAGAGGGGTTTGGGCTTGAGAGCAAAGTAGGGGGGAATCGCCCGTGCCCTTGGGCTGAGGAGCAGCCCATCACTGAGTTTGTTGTGGGTCTCGCTGCCCTCTTCCTGATGGGGGTCTTGGGGTAGGAGAGGCAAAGCTGTGTGTGGAAGATTTCCCGGGGGTGGCGGGCAGAGCCAGGGATGGGTCTGGACCACAACAGAGTGATGCTGCCTGGGCCGGACCCTGGGAGCAGGGCATGGACATGGGCATTTAAACTGGGAAACTTCAAACCCAAGGCCTGAATCCACTTGAAAAAGAAACCGATTGGACCCAGATGGCAAACCCTGAGTTGTGTTAGAGACCTCTGATGCCTGTGAGCTCCAGTGATGGAGCCATGCTGGGCTCTTCTCGCTGCAGGCAGCCCCGGTGCCTGCCCCGCTGGCATTTCATGTGGGCAAACAGGCACTAAATAATCGGCAGCCTATCGATCCAAGGTCACCCATGCCAAGGCGTGATCGATAGAAACGGACAGCTGAGTGGTTCTGTAATAAAGTGCCTTCACCTTAGTGGATTTGGGAGAGAGCAAGGGTATGGGAGATTAAATCCTCCTGCCATCGACAGCTCATCAAGCAAAAGATATATTAGTGAAGAAAAATTATGCTTCCTGAGCCCTGATGGGATGAATTGAGCTGCTGGGAGCTGTTTGTGCTCTTTGGGGGAATATCAGCAAGGAGAGCAGCTCTGCTGCCTCCCACCACCCCGCTCCCAGCACCGACTGGCAGGGAACTTCCCAAGCAGCAGCAAAGCCTCCCAGGGCTTTGAAGGGATTCAGGAATCTGCAAGGGAATTTGCTATGGCTGCTGCTGCAGCCCAGTGCCAGGCTGCTGACCAAAGGGCTCGGGTGGATCTGGCTGTGACATGCTAAAACCCAGCCGCCATCAATGCCCTTCCAGCCTGATGGGCTGTGACAGGCAGTAAAGGGCATCACACCGTGACCCCGCAGTGCCTGGGCTGCCCTGGAGCTCATGGAGAGAGACAGACTGGGAAGCACTGTGTTCCCAGTACGTTCCAGGACTTGTCCCCGTCCCTACGTGCGGAGGGAGGGGAAGGCGGTCTCCGGATGCCAGCAGGGTCTGGTGGGATCAGGCTGATGATGTCTGAAGCAGAGAAATGGAAAGTGCAGGGTTAGATCCTGCTGTCCTGACCAGCTCTTACCTATGAACATTCCCCCTGGAACCTTCCAGCAGGAAGGAGAGAAAGTGAATAATACTGAAACCCATGCAGGCCCTGGGGTGACAGCAGCCCTCTGACATCTCCTCCACCTGTTTTTCAAGACAAACTTTCCGCTGTGATCCACACGCTGCTTTATTGAGCTCTATTTCCTCCAGTCTAACTACAGAAAGAAATTGGCAGCAAACGCTCTCGCGGGCAGCGTAGAACGGCAGCGGCCGGCTGTCAGGGCCCCTGGGGTTTTATTGCCCTGCCAAACACCTACATCATGGTGACACGTACATAATTACATATCGGACCGGGAAGGATGAAGCGCCCGGCACCTCCTAAATGTGTCAACATGATTTGAGAGGTTTGGGCTCGGCTGGACTTCGCAGGCATTAGATTTTAGACTCCAATCACACGGGCATCCGGAGGATCAATAGCTGCACACCTTACAGCAGCTGGCTGGAGGGTGAGGGACTAGGGCGCTGGGTGTCAGGGAGGACGATTAAATTGATGTATGAGTTGGGTTTGGGGTTAGTCACTCTATCTTCTTGCTGGGGAGAGGAAATCTTGCGGGCAGACAGTGTCTCAGCATCTCCATCCCGTGTCAGCAGTCATGAGCTGCCCGTGGATGCTGCGTGACCCTTGTTACGCAGAAGAGCATCTCCCAGATCCACGGGTCTTGGATCCAGACTCACCACCTCCTGTCAACAGCAAAACAGCAAATTTTGGTAAGATAAGCAGGCATCTGCTGGCTGAGCTCCATCCCATGGCAAACAAAGCGTTACAAAGATGATGAGGGCCCTGGAGCATCTCTCTGATGAGGAAAGGCTGAGGGACTTGGGTCTTTTTAGTCTGGAGAAGAGAAGGCTGAGGGGGGATCTGATCAATGCTTATAAACACTTAAAGAGCGGGTGTCAGGAGGATGGGGCCAGTCTTTTTTCAGTGGTGTCCAGGGACAGGACAAGAGGGAACGGGCACAAACTTGAACATAAGAAGTTCCGTCTAAACATGAGGAGGAGCTTCTTTACTTTGAGGGTGGCAGAGCCCTGGAAGAGGCTGCCCAGAGAGGTGCTGGAGTCTCCTTCTCTGGAGACATTCAAACCCCACCTGGACACGTTCCTGTGCGACCTGCTCTGGGTGGACCTGCTCTGGCAGGGGGTTGGACTGGATGACCTCCAGAGGTCCCTTCCAACCCCATATCATTCTGTGATTCTGTGAAACGCAGAGGGCTCGGGGAGCGTGGCACAGCAGCGGGAGATGCCCCAGGTTGTCCTGTCTGGCCTGAGATTGAGCAACGGGAGGGGACAGACGGAGCGGCGATTTCGGGCCCTTGTGTGGGTTCTTGCTGAAGCTGCGTGGGATGGAGCTGCCCTGCTTTGGGCAACGCTGCCCTCTATGTACGCTCTATGATCTGCCTTTGAAAACGGGGGGAGCTGGGGGTGATTCATGTTATTGAGGCTGGGTGGGAGAAAAACAAAAATCAGAAAATTCTTTAACAAAACAAGTGGAAATTTGCACTGAGTTTGCTTGCGGAATTCTTTGGGAATAACTGATTTGAGCTCTTACTGCAAAGAGCTGAGGTTCCTGGGGAGTTCTTGTCCCCTCTAGCTCAAACTCATGGCACTAGGCACGTGGGACTTTCTAGTGACTGATGAACAGTTAATTAAAATATCCATTGATTATTCATTAACCCTGCACGCTCTGCTTCGGGACAGCCCTACTGTGAGCCCCCTTCCCTTCTCTCACCTGGGGCAGCTCTCCCCTCTTTGAATTTTCTCACCCCCTGGTCTCTCAGATGGATGAAGATCTGAACGTCCTCCGCGTCCCTCACTGTCTCCGTGTCCCTCGCCTTGTCCCCAGGGCCAGGGTCTCCCCTCCATACCGGGGAAGGTTTGGATGCACACACATGGGTGCTGGGAGGTGGTTCAGCCCAGCCCGTATCTCACCCCGTTCGTTTGACGTGATGAATTAATTTCCCTGATGCAGAAGCTCTGTTTTGGCCCCGTGACTCCTGTCACGTCTTCCAAACCGTCCCCAGCTCGGTCTGCGTCGAGGTTTGTGGCATCTGTGTGGGGCTCCCCTGCGCGCTCTGCCAGCCCCAATTACCCGGCGTGACTTAAGGGGAAAACACCTGCAAACAAATTGAATCTTTCTAAGTGCAAATTGGTTTTTCAATTGCTCAAGATTTAAAGTGGCACTACTGCAAAATAACATTATTTTTAGGGTGGGTGTCTTTGGAATACTGATTTTTTTTTTTTTTTTTTTTTTTTTGGGGGGGGTGTGTGTGTCTTGGGGGAGTGTTTTGTGCAGGGAGGGTGAGGGAGCTGGGAAGAAGCACATGGATTGGGTTGTTTGGGGATGCTGAGTGAAATGCAGTAAGTTTTAAGCTGGCTCCTGACATTGTACAAGGAAGGCAGGTCCCGGGAGGCTGGTTGTATTGGGATATCTTGGATTGCAGTCTGGAAACAGCCAACGGATGAGTCTCACACCTGCACTCCCTCACCCCCTTCCAGTCTGATACTCACAATGCAGGGAAGGGAGGAAACACAGTACCCTGGCATGAAATGAGCTAAGAAGTGCCTGTGCGGGGTCTCTCTCCTGTTCAGGGCGGGGGGTAAGAGCATCTTCTGCTCTTGAGGAGCCGCTGTCTGGGGGGGTGATCTCGGACCCGTACCTGATAGATACAAACCCATGGATGCCAACGCCGCAGCTCCTGGCGAGGCTCTGAGCGGAGTTCAGCACGGCTCCAAACTTCCCCTTCTCCTCTGCGGGCTCTCTGCAGTCTTCATTTCCACTAAATCACCTTCATCGGTTTCGCTCAGCGGTAGGAAAGCCATGTTCGGAATATAATGGTTGATCTTTTATGACATTTACCGCCACTCATGTCAGAGCGAGCGCCTGTTTAATTCACTTGTTGCTATGCCATCCGTCAATCACTGTAAATGTTATAACAGCAATCTGTCACTGGAGGGGGGGGGGCACGCGGGGATGTCTGCGTGGGGCGTTGGATGGGCCCGAGAAATCACGTGCCACCTCTGAATTCTTTTGGGGAGGGGGACATCCGTGGCTCACCGGCTCTGTTGGCTCCCCTGACACTAACGACCTGCCTCGGCAATGGGCTTGCGCAGCAAGCTTAATTATTTGCTTACTTATTTGCTGTCTTGGCTGCTCTGCTGCTCGCCCCCCAGCCCAGCAAACGTCCTCCCCCTCTTCTGGGGAGCAGGAGGCTTCTGATGAGATTCCAAGCGGTGAAAGTTTGCCTGGTTTTGTGGCAGTTTGCATCCCCAACAGCCCGTGTAACAGCAGCCATCAACAACAAAAAGCCCAGCAGCAAAACAAATGAAGACAAAGTAACCTTAGTTTTCACTTCTTGCCCTTTGCAAGAAATTATATTAATATATCTGCGGGCTTGTGTGTAATAACAAAGATGAAATTCCAGTGATACCTTGTTTGGGTGAAGGCAGGCTTGCAGGAGGCGTTTGAGCTCGCTTTTCCTGCAAGGAGTCAGCGTTTTGATTGATCTCTCAGCAAAGATAGGAAAATGCACCAACTTTGTGTGACTCTATTTTTTTTGCGGTGACATTTCGTGCGGCTTCCGTGCGCGCCGGTGTAAAATAAATGACATGCCGTGATTCCCACCGCACATGGCTATAACTCCACGGGGTGATGCTGCTGACATTATAAACACCTGCTTAAAGCTCAGTATTTCCTGCAGCACCGAGTGAGGATCCCAGCCAACTACCAGTGCCGAGCTAACTGGGTTAGGGAGAATCCCAGTGCGGGTGAAGGCAGGGAACTGGGCTTTCAGCCCTGAAGTGGGACGAGCCACAGAAGGAGGATCAGAGCAGGGTCTTGCTGTCAAAGGAGGTGTTGGAGCCCAGTGTGACAGGTAAAAGCCCTGTGCTTTCCCCTCCAGACTTCAACATGGAAAGTCTTTCAGATGCTCCTTTCCCCGCCTTGCACAGAGCCCTTTATTCATGACAAGTCTAAGAGCGAGCAGAGAAGTTTGTAAATAGTGATTGCCCCCAGACTCACATCCGTGCTGGTCTCTTGTTGCCTGGTGAAGGGATGAGTGTCCCCCAGAGCATCCCTGCTCCCCAGGGAGAGCTCTGGCTGCTGCCCAGGGATGGTGAGAAGCTTTTGGGTGAAAGGCTGGGGAAATCCTGCAGTTTGGAGCCAGCAGACTCTCTGCTTTCTCCTCTAACCCTCATGGGTGTGACTTTGGATGATTTTTGACCTTGATGGGTCTCAGATTCCCTGTCTGTGAAATGGAATGAAATTTTCTTTCCTTCTGCTGCGGTGACACCAGCTGCTCCAGCCCCGCTTGGGTTTTATTCTCTTCTCCACAGAAACGCTGAAAGACGCTCTCCCGTGTCGCAGGCGGATGGGTGGCACCGCTCGGTGAGCAGGGACAAGGCTCTTCTTATTGAAGCATGGGAGCACAAAGGCAGCTCTCCTCTCCCCCGTTATTCCCCCGTTATTATCCTGTATTTCCCACTTCCCTCTTCCCTCTCTGCCCTCCCAGATGATGCTCAGCTCTGCTGTCCCTGCCGTGCCCTTGCAAGTGTGACCAAACGGAGGAGCAGGGCTGGAAGATGCTGACTCCATGCAAGCAAGGAGATGCTCAGCCCTGTGTTCCCACCAGGGTTGTGTCTGCACCCCAAAATCCCCTCTCATGGGGGCTTTGTGGGCTGGTGGCTGAGAACTGAGCAATGCTTCTGGGATTCAGCCCCACGGGAGCTGCTCTGAAAGCAGGTGGGAACTTTGCTGGGCCAGCTGCCGGGGGCTGCCGGGCAAGCTCCGAGTCTGCCACGTCTCTTTCGGGGCAGGAGCAGGTGTTTTGTACAGTTGCAGATGTTTTGAGCAAATCTCTAGCGCTCACATCTGGGCTTTGAACCTCGAAGGCTGTTCTTAGTCACTGGCAACTCAGATGTGAGGCTGGCTTGAGAATGGACTAACGGGCGCCTCTCCTTGGGTTTGGGGTCTCTGGTTTTGAGCCTCTTTGGGCAATGGGTTCTCCTTTGCTCCCCAGTCCCAAGAGACAGGTTCACCACCTGTTCCGGAATGAAAGCCGAGTCCCTCGTGCCTTGTCTGAGGTTTCACACCATCCCGGTTTCACGTGGCCATGCCAACGTCGTGCCGCTGGGCAGTGGCAGAGGGCACGGGCTGCTCCAGCATGGTGCTGCCATGGGGATGCTCTTGTCCCCTTGACCCATCGCCTTCAGGCCAAATCTGCATGGGGAGAGCCAGGCAGCCAGGATTTACCCTCCAGAGCTGCTGGTTTGTGGGTGCTGGGGAAATGGGAAGATAAAGGGAGAAGAGAGCATTTACAGGAGGGAGGAAGCAATCGCCAGCCTGGGTAGAGGGCGGCACTGGGCTCCAGCCGGGCAAAGGGGGCTGCTGGACCAAGTGCTCACGGCTGATTCCCTAAACCCTTGAACATGAGGATTTATAACGGAAAGGCTGCTGGAGCAGGAGCCTAGCAGGGTGAATGGAGCTGCTTTAATGGATATTAAGTGATTTGCAAGCCTGCTGCTTGCAAACACAGCTGTAAATAGAACAAGAGGAGGGGGGAACAGATGAAAAGAGGCTCAGGCTCTTTAGCGGTGTAGTGTGAAAAATGGGGAAAGGTTCCTGTGCAGGGCTCGGGCAGCGGGAGAAACAAAAGCCGCAGCATCTATTTTCATATCTTTTATGTCTTCCTTGCACTTAATCTTGTTTAGCTCTGCAATTAAATTTTAAGATGCATAAGAGTGTTCGCTTACACACTTGGATTCTTCGCAGATTGAATTATTTAATAGAGTGTGGAGCGGCTCCATGATCTCGGAGCTATGGCACCAAATGCAGCCAAGCAGAAAATTAATAAACACTGCCTGCCGTCTCTGCGCCTCCCGCGCTCCCCTCTGCCATCCTCCCTCTCCGGCACGCTCTCCTCCTGCCAGCCGCCTCCTCTCCACCCCCTTCTCCAGCCTTTCCTCTGGGGTTTCCTCCGCGCCTCCCTCTGCTGCTTTCTTCTTTAGTTTTGCCATTCGTCCTCCTGCCCCCCTGGTGTCTGTGTTCAGCCCCTCGGTTGGGTCTAGGGGCTGCTCTGCCCATGTGTCCCGTGGGCTTGAGGGACGTGTAGGGGGAGAGGGGATATCCAGTTCATGTCACTGGGAGTGGACAGGCTGCCATGGACACATGGGCTTGTTGGACCTTGCCTGTGCAGCAGCTGAGATGGCTCCATCCCCATCATAGAATTACAGAATGGTTTGGGTTGGAAGGGACCTTACAGCCCAACCAGTTCCACCCCCTGCCCTGGGCAGGGACACCTCCCACCAGACCAGGTTGCTCCAAGCCCCCTCCAACCTGCCCTTGAACCCCTCCAGGGATGGGGCAGCCACAGCTTCTCTGGGCAACCTGGGCCAGGCTCTCACCACCCTCACAGCAAAGAAGTTCTTCCCCACATCTCATCTCCATCTCCCCTCTTTCAGTGTCAAACCCTTCCCCCTTGTCCTGTGGCTCCCCTCCCTGATCCAGAGTCCCTCCCCAGCTTTCCTGGAGCCCCTTTAGGGACTGGAAGGGGCTTGAAGGTCTCCCTGGAGCTTTCTCTTCTCCAGGCTGAACCCCCCCAACTCTCTCAGCCTGTCCTCGCAGCAGAGGGGCTCCAGCCCTTGGAGCATCTTTGTGGCCTCCTCTGGCCCTGCTCCAACAGGTCCATGTCCTTCTGTGCTGGGGAAACCCCTTCTCTGCGTGGAACGGGACTAGCCTGTGCTTTTCTACTATTGCGTGCCTTGGCGTGGAATGAATTGCATTTCGAATGCCATCAGCTTTCTCTCTCTTCTCCCTTGCTCCCCAGCCAACAAAGTTGTTCTTTTCTCCCTTCCTTTCTTTTTTGGTAACCTTTCCAGGCAACAAATTGCAGGGGGCAATTATGCTGTGTGCTAAAGAGAGCATTAAACCAGCCACAATTTCCGTAGAGGATGTTGCTCAGCAAACAGCAATACAAAAGCAGTCTATGAAATTCATCAAATTGCCTGTTGGATAAAGGCATACATTTACAGTGCACTTGGAGCCCTTGTGAATTATCTGAAGAGAAATCTGTTCGTTATTTCTTTTCCTTTTAAGTTCCCCTTTTTACAAGGAAGCAAATAAAAAGGTTTGAAAATTGCTGCTAAAGAGGGGGTCTGGCCTCTCCTTCCTTGGAGACGCCGGTGGTTTTCCTCCGTTGATTCTTGGCAGGGATGTGCCTGGGGTTTTATGGCTTTTAATGCGAGTCTCCATCACTCTTTTCCGCAGAGCTTCCCCTCCCAGCTCCTGCTCTTCACGCTGCTCTTGTGACGGCTGTCAGATGTCGCGGTGGCATTTCATGGGGCCACCCAGTGTGCGTGATGGCAAACGGAGGCACTGGCAGGTTAAACTGCGTGTGCCCATGGAGCTGAGTGGTTCCTGCCTCCCGTCCCCATCCCCATCACCTCAGTGGAGCCACCGCCTGCGATCCCCAGCACTGCCCTCCTCATTTAGGGGGGTGTCAGCTAAAAATCAGCCCTTCCTTCTCAATAGCCAAGAGGGGAGGCTTCTCACTGGACTGAGTTGAGATTCTTTCTTATCCTTTCCAGAGTATTTTTCCAAGAGCTCCCCTACCCGCTCCTCCCTGAGGCTTTCTGGCAGGAGAGAGGGCTCGGACGTGGAGCTGTGGGGTCAGGCGGTGATGCTTTCCCGGCCCCACCGCAGGGTAGGAATAGGTCTTGTGCAATTGAAATTCTGGAGGGAATAACAGGGACACAGCAGAGAAGCAGCTAAAACACCTCTCTAATTGCTAATCAATAACCTAAAGAAATGTTGCCCTGGCTGAAACCTGCTCCCGGAGGAAAAAAAAAAAAAAATTCCACATGATTTGTTTCGTGATTAGAATGAGATTTTATTAGTCTGCCTTCTGGTTTGGTTTTTCCCCATTTCTGTTCTTCTGGGCACTCTCCACCCCCATTCCACTCAGGTTTATGAAGTTATCACCCGCTCCTCGGTTCAAAACCTCACCGAGAAACTTTTGGCTCCACAGACAGACCGACACTAATCTTCTGTGTAATTGAATCATCATCGTGGATATTATTTGGCTGCTTCAAAACAGTTCTGTTTCTCAAGAAATATTTTTTATTAGCTTTTGGTGCGGTTGCAGGGTGTTTTGGGGTGGGTTTTTGTTTTTTTTTTTTCAGTAGTAATATTATTTCCTTGCTTTCAAATGCTCTCTACAGCGTGGCTTTTTATTGATGTGTTACGAGGATTTCTCTCTGTCTTAAAAAATTCTTGGTGGGTGCATGGAGCTGTGACTCCCCCCGCTCTCTAAGGGAGGCTGTTGCCTCTCCAAGGACAAGCAATTAAGGGACATGACCAAGGAGAATTTGCCTACACTGAGCTGCCTCTGATTTCCTAAACCAGTTTACAGCTTGTTTTGGGCTAGTTTGCAGCTCGGTAGGGGTTATCACCATTCCCTGGGTCCTGGGTGGGATTTCCTTCATCTCCCCTAACCTGCCTGGGGCTCCCCTAACCCCGAGGGCTCTCTGCAGCCTGGATAAACCTCTCCCAAAATCCAGCTGCCATTCCAAGGGAGGGATAATCCAGACACCAGCTCCTGGGGAAGAAGAAACCCTTGATGAATGCAATGTGCTTTGACCCGAGGATGGTCCGTGGCAGCTTGGAGAGAAGAGTGGGGAAGGGGCCAGGCGAGGAGCTCGGGGGGTCGGGCTGAGCTGCTAGGGGGTACGGGAGGGATTTCTTCAATCCTGCAATTGCCTGAATTCATGTCAATTATTGGCAGCCCTTCTCTACTGAACTAAATAAAGTAAAATAAATAAGGAAAGCAGAAGGCAATATAAGGCAGTTAGAGAGGATCAGTGGTGAATTGAATAATTCATTCAGGAGAGAAAAAGAGCTATTTGCTATGTCAGTCTTATCTTGATTGTATTTATAGACAGGAACTTTTGACAAGGAAATTACCTGTAAATTCTTCTTTTTATTTTTTTTCCCCCTTCTTTCATCCCAGAAAATAATGGGCAGGAAGATTTCCTGCAGAGTTTTTTTTTGTTTTATTTTGTTTTCTGAGGCAGTTTGATGGATTTCTGTAAAGAACATGAAATCTCGTGACCTCCCTGCGAGCCCAGGGGAAGCTGTTGCTTTGATGGAAACCAAGATAGCGGCAGCTGGAAACTCAGGAGGAAAAGGAGACAGGAACGTTCCTTGGTGCTTCCAAAAAAGGGATGGAGGCCACATGTTTGTATTTCTTACACTGAGTTTTGGAGCAGGAGAGGTCTCAGGGTCTCTGTTTGCTGGTGGGTAAATGTTGCTGCTCTGAGTTTTTATCTCTTGAAAGTGGAGATTTTGGGGTTTTCAGGAGCATTACTGGAGGCAGGGATGCTCCAGGTGGAGCACCGGAGCCAGCACCCATGGCTGCCAGCGGGACTCTGCCTGTGGCCCGGGTGCCCGGGGTGCGAGTATGGCTCTTGGTGTCCCACAGCCCTGGGGGTGCTGGTGGGGAGGAGGAGTGGGAGACGGGCAGCTGGGGAGGCCCCAACACCTCTGCGAGCACAGCTTCTCCTCCTGCAAAGCTGCAGCCTGCCAGAAGTGTCGTTTTATTTCAGAAGACATCATTTGGAGTGAAAGATAGCTTGGAAAAAAAAAATTAATCCTGCTGAGTTCCTTTGGCAGAGAGAGAACCCAGGGGCTTTAGAAATTTATTTACAGCTCTCGTGCCTCATATTTGCTCTTCCCTTCATTGAGAGATGGGGGACTTCTGGGATGAAACTCCACTTTTCCACCTTAAAAAGTGGCCCTGGAGTGAGCTCACAGAAATCTAGCCCAGGACAGACTCTGCTGATGTAGAAGCTCCAGTTCTGCCTCTGAACAGCCGTTGTTGTAATTTGTTTTCTGAGCGGTGTTGGGGAAATGTGTGTTGTTCGCCGAACCTCCCATTTGCATTGAAGGGAAGTTATAATTTGAGCGAAGCATGAAATACTCGCGGCAAACTTCTTGTCTCCGCGAGCGCGCTGGAGCTCAGCCTCGTGTATAATTGAGTTGTTGTAATGAAGTCTGGGCTTGGTTCTTCAAGAAGGAATTTGTTTCGAAAAGAGACTCTTGACTTAATTTAGATTTCATGCTATTTCCCAGTGCTCGTTTGTCAGTATTGTAGGTCTTATGGGCCAATTTCTCCCTGGGGTAATTCCACAGAGGTCAAGTGGTGCTGGGATGTGGCTCTCCGAGGAGCTTAGGGATGTAATAACCCACAAGTGGTCCCTTGGCAGTAATCACTGCGCGGGAGAGGATCTGAGCGCAGGCAGAGCTGGCCACAAACAGCGGCGTGTGGAGCTCCGACCCCACAAAGCGCTGGGAGCTCCACGGTGCTGCTGTGTGCATGGGATGGGGACAACCTGAGGTCCCCGAGGAGACTAGAGCTGGGGGTTGCCCGGTAGAGCATGCTCTCGAGGCGGACATAGGGCTGTGGAAAAGAAGAGTTTTCCCTGTTGTGTTAAAACTGAAACGGGTAAAATATGGGGATGGAAGGAGCGGACCCTCCAATGCCTCCTTATGAAGGGAGGCACCACACCACCTCCAAAGCACCAGGCTTTTTTTCACTCCGCTGCTCTTCTGGGAAAGTCCCCCTCCTGCAGAGCTGCTGGTGAATACTTTACAGGCTCCGTAACTCATTAGCATCTCTAAGCAAATGTAAAAGTAAGAAGCAAACAAGCTCCCTTTCCTTCATTTGTGCATTTTGGTTTTTAAATATTACGTTTCCAGGGATAAACGTTGGCAGCACTTGAAATAAGATGTATTAATTAATGAACGAAGCACTTAATTTAGGTTTAATAGGATAATCCTTTGCTGCATGTTACATAAATAGTAATTGAATATTAAGAATGCATTGAATGAGAATTAACTACTAAGGGAGAGCTGCATTCTCTCATATTGCATTCTTGTTAAAGGCGTAGCCCCAGCCTGGGTCTCCAGCGTGGGAAAGCCGGATTCAAAGGCTCTGAAAGTCAATGCAGAAGCTGCTCTGAAATGTGTGTGGAGCACGGGGTGAGAAATTCAGGTTTAGGCTTTTGTTCTTTACCAATCAATGGCCTGACACGAAGCTCAGCTGAACAGGAGGGACCTCCTGGCATTGACTTTGAGAGCAGCTGGATCACTCGCCAGGTGAAATCTAGCCATCTTCCTAAACACACACCTAGGAGATATATAATTACTAGTGGGGGGCATCAGCAGGTCTGGAGGCAAAGGGCTTCTTCATTATCCAGAGCCACGGGGCTCTCGGCCACGTAGAGCTCAACAGCTTTGCTAGGTCTGGAAAGCATCCAACCCAGCAAGGAGAGGGTGACTGAGCACCGGCAGGATGGGACCTTGTCACCTCTTTGGAGCTTGAGCTGGGGAAGAGCTTTCCCTGGGCAGTGTGTCCCCTGGCCCCTGCGTCACCCCAATCTCCTCCTGACCCACTGACTGCAGCAACCACGAGAAATGCAGTCCTGCATCCTTCCTCGCTCTCTGAGGGGAATCTGCCACCTACGTTTTATTCTGGGATTTATTTATTGCCACTCGCTCAATTACATTATTGCAAAGAGTGAGTGATAAAACCCTTAAATTACTTATAGCTCATCCTTGTTTAAGGGAATAATTAGTGTGCTTCTAAACAGGGAGCAATTCTTCACAATGGGAAATTTAGTCTTTAAGGCTATTTCCCCTGTAACTTATGCTACATAATTTAGCACTGATTACACAAGTATTTTATTCTGTCTAGCCCTAAAACTTTCCCTCCTTCCCATACCAGTTTACCTCGGCGCTGCGGGTCATTGCACGCTGAAGGTGCTGCAGATCCTTCTTAGGGGACTTGCTGAGGGCTGTTCAGTGACTCCTGGCGGGGCAGAGACACAGTATCGGGTCCCCTAAATTCTCCATCGATGGAGCAGCAGACCCCAAGGTCCATCCCCGTGCTGTGCCCACCCTCAGCCCTGCCAGCTCCACCAAAGCCCCAAACACATCTTCTCTCGGCTAAACCCTAGCCTGGCACTGGAAGTCAAGTTGACCACAGAGTTTTTCTAGCCCTTACTTTAATTATTTTTATCCCTGGCCAGAAAAAAAAACTGCCTCAAACCTCAGTTTGCCTGTGTCACTTCAGCCCGTCTGGGTGATTTATGCAGCCGAGGAGAGGGAGGTTATTTAGCAATTGTTTCAAAACCAGGTGCCGGGGAGTGGGGCGGGGGGGGAGGTGTTTTGGAGGGGGATGGAGACATATTTCATTTGTGATTGGGATGCTGCCACCTGGGAGAGGCTGGGTGACAGGTAGGGAAAGCTGGTATAATTCATCTCCTGGGCTGGGAGGAGCTGGAGCCCCAAAGCAAATGTTGTGGCAGGAGTTTGGAGCCATCTCCATTCCGGCTGGGGACCACGGTTCAGCTGGCACGATGGGATTTTTGGGTGGGAAGAGAGGTGACAACCCCACAGAGGAGGGGACCGAGCAGGGGGGACCCTCTGCCCTGCCCTGGTGCTGCTGTTCCCGCGTTGAAGCCGGAAGCAGGAGACTCGTGGCAGCTTTCTGCCATGTGCGGTGAGGCAGAGCGCAGCGATTTCCAATGCAACCCAATTCTCCCTCTATGTTAATTAAATGGGACAGGAACATGGACCTGGCTTCTCTGAATAAGAAATCAACTGGAAGGTGGCTCCTTTCCCGAGTCCTGCTGCTTCAGCAACCGGGCTGGGGGGGGGGGGGGGGGGGGGGAGGGCAAGGCAGGAGGGGAAGACTATCCCTGGATTAAATTTAATGAAAATAAATATATCAGCTCTGCTAGCAGCAGACGGGGCCCCGTTTAGGGAACAGCGAGTCCAGCTCATTCTTCAGGAGCTGGAACTTTTTGCGCTGGCTCGGAGCCCGCTTGGTGGCTTTGCACAAAGTGTTTTCAGGAGGTGCAGGAACGATGGCTTGGAAGGGAGGTGAGACAGCCGGGGAGACAATGATAGATGGAGTAATGCTTCAGGAAGCTGGCATATGCTTGACGGTGAGCCTATTATGCTGGATGCTAAATACCTAATGGTGATTAAGTGGCGGTGGTGCGGAAGGAAGGGGGCGGAGGACGGAGAGTTTGACTTGTCAGGCAGCTCCTGGGGCTGCAGAGAGGTGTGGGGGCTTCACAGGTCCGTTTGGTCCTTGGGTTTGTTATACGCAGCTTTTTAAATAGCCGCAGCAAAACAGGTATTTCCATAACTAGTTGAAAGTAAGAAAGTTGTTTTCCTGTGGTGTTCTCCCAGGTTGGGTTTCTTTAAGCATCCCAGAACGGCTGGCTCGGGCTCCTCTCCGTGGTGGGGAGACCAGGACCTGCCTTCTCTCCCCCATCACTCTTCCTACAAAAGATGGAAGTGGTGACCAGGAAGGGATCCAAGCATGGCCAGTCCCTGCCCCGGCGGTTTTGCAGCAGGAAATAAAGACATAGCTGGAGCTGCCCCTTCCTGAGGTCATTAATTAGAGGTTTGATCATGCCCAGTCGTGATCTGCTGGACTTGGCTTGCTTAGATGCACCCTGCCAACGCTCTGGGCTGTTTACATGTAGGAATTTGATTTCAGGTCCATCTCCAAGCCTCGCAGTGTCTCGTGGTGACATTTCCCTTGCTAAATATCAGAACAGGGATGTTTGAAAGCGAGAGCGAGGAAGGACAGAGCGAGAGATGCAGGGTGAAGGATGGGAAAGGGCTGGAGGAGAGGATTAGGGGAACAGTAATAGGAAGTGAAAGGAAAACAAAGTCCAAATCAGGCCCCATGGAGGAATAAATACCAGGATGGTTGGGTGGTCAGGCGAGGCTCCTGCAGAGGCTGTAGGATCATTCAAAAAGCAATTAAATGCCTTCCTGGGGGAACCAGCTTACTGGAAAGAATGAGCCACTTTGGACCTTTTCCAGTCCCTGCTATCTTTAATAATCTTCCAGTAACTTGAGCCAACTGGTGGCTGAAGGCAACAGCCAGGACTTCCTAGAAGAGTTGGGCAAAGTAGCAAAGCGTGGGGTTGTGAGCGGGTTGTTCGGTCTCGCACAGCTCCGTGAGGACAGGGTGCTGTGGGGAAACGCTGCAAGGGAGAGACTCCCCCGTGAATCTCTGCCTCGGTCCCTATGTGTCCCAAAAACCCAGACCCCACGGTGTCCCAGCAAAAAGCAAAGTGATGGCCTTGCTTGAAGCCATGTGGCGAGTGGATGGAGGGTGCTAACTCTCCCACTGTTCCCAACCCTGCACAAAATGACTGTGAGTTTTACTCTAAGAGCCTGGTTGCACCCCAGCGCTACGGGAGGTAACTGGGGGAGACGGGCACTCTCAGCCTCTGCGAGCGTATTGTGGAGAGGGTGGAGGGTTGCACGGATCGCTGCTCGTGCATCGCTGGAAATCCAGTCTCAGTGAGGCTGGAGACCTCACTGTGCCTGTGATTGTCCCCCCTCTCCTTTGCTGACCTGTGTAGGATGAGCCCTTCAGGTCTACGGGCTTCTTCCAGAGGTAACTCATGGGCCCAGTGGCTCTGTGATACAGCAGTTGTGAACCAAACCCAAGGTCCTGGTCCCAAGGGTGGTGTTGGCCCCAGATCTAACCCTCCTATGAGATGAGGGTGCCTCTGTGTTTGCTGGCATTTATCCTGGTCACCTTCCCCGCCCCCCCCCCCCCCCCCCCCCCCTTTTCTGCTCCTATAGGAACAAATTAGCTGAAAAGATCTCAGGAAATGTGAAAACAATAATTATTCACTTCAAAATAGCAGTTCTGGGACACCCGATCTCCACATCTCGTTAGAGAATGAGGCTGTGGCAGACTGACACCTTTCACAACACAGAGCTCGGGGGGGAGGCAGCCGGGCTGGGAACCGCGCCGTGTGCTGAAAGTGGCTCTTTCCTCCGTGCCACCATCACTGGGGCTGCTCGGCTCCTCCAGAAAGGCCCAGCTATGGCACGTCATCCCCTCGGCTGTCACCGAAACGCCGGGGAGGTGGCAGCGCCTGGGAGTCCCGGGGCTTCGGTTGGAGCGGCTGTCGAGCAGCCGGGGGAGACGTGCAGGAGGCAGCAGGCTTGAAGTGCAATTTGCATTTTAATAAAGAAAGTTGTATTTTTTTCAGTAATTTGCATTTAAATCAACCCTGTTTCATAACTGAGCATCCCTCTTAAAGGGATGCTCTGAGCTTTACCTAACTCAGGGGGAAGGTTAGAGGAGGCTTTTACTCACCCGGCTGAAACCGGGGGGTAATAATGTCACTTTTTTTGCTCACAGGTGATACCTGTTGACCCTCACCAATGTGTTTCAGTCTGCTGGAGCATCCCGGAGTCCTCCATGGTACCAACAGCATCTGAGCAGCCCAGGCAGGAGCAGGCAGTGTGGAGGTAGCACAAGGGAGAGGAGGGGATTTGCCCAGGCACAGAAGGGGGGACCCTGTTTGCACCCTAAGCAGAAGCAGGGTTGGTGCAGACATGCCCAAACCTGGGTGAAACTGTGAAGCAGGAGCAGAGGAAAACATTTGTAGTGCAGAGAATGTAAGGAAATAATGAATTTTTAAAACTGTTTTGGATGAACTGGAGTATTCTGTTCTTAACAAATTTGAAGCTTTTCTCCTTTCAACTCCTTTTTGTACTAAAACCTTTCACGCTCCAGCACAAAACACAGGATCTTGAGAAATGACACTTCTGAAGGCAAACAAGAAGGAGATGTTCTGTTCTGAGCCTGCTGGAAAGCTTCTCCCCTCCAAACGTAATGAACTTTTACTGCTGTTGAGAAAGTTTCTGTAAAGAGCCATTTTCCAATGCAAAAACCATTGCGCTGGAGGCCTGTTTTGCCGGGTCTCAAAGTGATGGAGCTGAAGTTTCTCAGTGCTGCCTGTTCCGCCTCCTGAGCCCACCAGCAGCAATCTCCCCTCCCCATCACCCAGGGATGCCC
Source organism: Numenius arquata (assembly GCF_964106895.1). Classification (NCBI taxonomy): domain Eukaryota; kingdom Metazoa; phylum Chordata; class Aves; order Charadriiformes; family Scolopacidae; genus Numenius; species Numenius arquata. The sequence goes on along the minus strand of NC_133599.1, from coordinate 4,224,588 downwards.
GCAGCCCCCCCTGCATCCCCAGGAGAGCACTCTGCGCGGGGCCCTTTGCTTGTAGGCGCTTTTGTTTGCAGACTGTGAGGTTTCCATCAAAGCCGCTGCTGCCTTTCATCCCTGGGGAAAGCTGGTTGTGAGAACAGCCTTTTAACCACAGCTGATTTAGGGGATGGGGAGCCTTTCATGGTCCTTCTTTTATCTCGGGAACGGGGATGGGTCTCCTTGTAGGAGGTGGATTCAAGTGCTTGGAGAGGGAGAGACCGATGTGGCGTGGGCTTTGTCCTGTCCCCTTGGATGCTCCAGCCCTTGGTACCATGAAGATGGGCTACAGCACTTTCACGGTCTTCCCTTCGGAGCAAAACCTGCCTGTGAAGAGGGAGCTGGAGCTGCTGCTATTCGTTCATTGAAGGGCAAAAAGCTCAAACGTTAATTTTAATGTTTAATGCTTTTCAACGAGGTGAAAGGAGAGGGAGAAAGGGGATTACTTCCAATTCAAGCACCTCTGTCGGATGCCAGGGTGTTCAGGAGGGAAGGTTGTGGGCTAAATCCCATCCCAATTAACTTCCACGCCGCAGAGTGAGCCACGCACCCTCCAGGGAGATGGGTTCAGGGGAGGATTAGGCAACGCAGCCGCTGAGCTGAGCCCAGATATCTCTTATAACATGACCTGGACGGGGGGATACGCATTGCTGCCGACAACGCAGTCTCTCTCCAGGAGGTGATGGCCACAAAGATGTGACCTGGCTGTTCCTGCTGAGCCGGGAGATGCCGAGATGCCGCAGGGTTGCTGTGCCACCGCCGCTCCCTTCCATAAAGGATGGGAGAGGCACGAAGGGGAGGTTGAGTAACAGTGGGTATAATTCAGGTTGATTTCTTCCCAGACTCTTCATTTGCTGAACATGTCACCAGCCGTGTAGTATATGGGGTGTTTCGTATCAATTTTCTGCAATGCCAGGCCATAAATAAAGAAAATAAATGTTGCGGCTGTTAATCAGTCGCTGCTCACCCAAATGACTTCCCTATACGTTTTCCTGTTCTATAATTACTTGTCACCTATTGCTAGTTTGTAACTTTTTGCTCTGTGATTCTGTTAGGTGGCTTTTCCCCCCTCTCTTGACAGGATTAATCTGTTAGTTGTGGGGTTGTTTTTTGCTTTTTCTATGTTGTTTTTTTTTTTTGCTTCCCTAGGCGGAGGGAGTTAAACACCTATTGATTGGTAGCAGAGGTTTCTTATGGTTTAGAGCTGAGGGAAAAGAAGGTCCAATCAGAGCTGTATTTTTAATGTCCAGAACAAATAGTCGATGATACCTGGCGCTGGCACTGAGCAATTCATGCAAACAGACTTTTTGCAAGCACGCGTTGATTTAAGCCTGGCATCGTTGCTGGGAGGTGGCTGCAGTGGTGCTATAAAAGCAAGAGCAGATGCTGAATGCTCTCCCCTTTTTCTTTCCGTCTTCTTTTCTACAGCTTTCCAAAGCTCTGGAGACAGTCTTTCTTGCAGCACTCGCCTCCCTGCCCTGTCTGCATTCACAACCCTCCCCCCCCCCGCTGCCTCTCCGCTGGGATTTGGGTCGGTCGCCCCATTCTGCAGGTGGGGAAGCGGAGGCAAGCAGCCTTCCTCATGGCCATCCTCTTCATCAGCCTCCCGGACAGGAATCCTGACTCCCCATCCAGCAAACTGGGCCAGGAGGCAGAGGAAATCCCCCCCATGAGCGATCCCTTCTGGTGAGGACCGCTTTAAAATAGATAAGTCTAATGGATGAGAGACAGCTGTGAAAGCATAGCGTGATTTTTCAGCCAGGCCCTCCAAGCCAGAAAATAGAGCTAACTTCATTTCCCTTCCTCTTGCACCGAAAATAATTGTAATTTACACACCAAAGGGACAGATACGCTGGAACATCTTGTGGCAGGAAAGTATTAACTGCAGCTGTCACGTGGAGCTGCCCCAGGGATGGGTATATTAGGGGGGGAGGCTGCCGAGATGGCTTTTTGGGGAAAGAGTGTAGGGAAAAGGAGCAGAGGTTTGTGGTGAACGCACTTCTCGTGCCTCCCCGGGCTGCCTGGCAGAGCTGCCAGTCGCACGCGGGGATGCCTTGCGCTTTATATCCATTGAAACCTGCCCTCACGTTCATTTGCCTGGCAGCCTCTGCTTTGAAGGCAGAATAAAAGACTAAATTTCTAATGCAGTAAAGGATAAAACACAATGGGGGAGTCGGTCTCCTATACAGGAGGAATAATAGGTCTATTAGGTGAATACATTTTCTGTGCACCCAGCCAAAACGTTTCATTAAAACAACGGGGCTCCTCCCTCCCCTGCTAATAAATTAACCTCTGCGGAGGGGATGGATCTGCTGAAAGGATTCATTTTCCGAAGCGAAACGTGAGCTGGCATCTCTCGGAGGGAGGGCTGCCTGGTTCTCCACTTCGGAGGAGGGATTGGATCCCAGCTGGAGCCCCCGGCACGGGATGCAGGGCGCTGGGATGGAGGCTCATCTCTGAGCCTACGGTAATTCGTGTAGGAGGATTCCTTCTTCTTTTTTGTCTCCTTCCCCCACCTGAGATCTGCCCTTGGTTTCAGACAGTTGAATATCTCTTATCTTTGCCCTGGGTCTGTCCGGCGTCCGGCAGCAGCCCCAAGGCAGGAGCCCGAGGGACTGCAGAGCCCATCCGAGTCTCCAGCAGGGAGCCAGGACAGCATCCTTCCTCCGATGGCTTATAACCTTGCAGGGTCCGAGGATGACAGATGTGGATTTGGGGCCTCTAGTGGGACTTGGAACATCCATCTGGTCATGAGCTCACCACCGTTGCCCAACCCTCAAACCGCCTCCGGGCCTTGGCACCTCTGAAAACAAGGCATTTTTGTGAAAGGCGTGTGGGATGGAAAATTGTTGTTTGTGTTCACAGAAGCTGGAGATCAGATGCTCTGGGCTGTAAACCAGGCTCATCGCTCAGGGCAGCACTGGCAGAGGGAGAAGCGGTTGCAAAAGCATCTTCTGAAAGGATTCAGGTGCCTTTCCCTGCCGGAGCAGCTGCTGCTGCAGGGGTTTTGGTAGCTGGGCTTGATATGGCAATTCCTCTACCTTCCTGCACAGACGGTCCCGGGGCCACCAGCAGCTCCCCGAGCCCAAAATGCACAAACAAACCCAAACCTCCTACAGGAGTTTCCATCATTGTGGACGTTGCCAAGGTCCCCGTGTACCTGGGAACAGTCACCCGCCTTTGGGGGAGCTGAGTGGTTATAAATAGAGATGAGGCTTTGCAGAAAGCAGGCTCGGTCCAGTTGTTGAAAAGATCTTATTGCAAGTCTAGTGCAGCCTTATATTTCTCCACAAATTATTTATCAGGATAAATAATTATATATTAGGGCCATAGTGGATGCAAATGATTTAATTAATAATACACGCTTCAAGAGTAATTTGCAATTTAAAGTGCTGTATAAAAGCCCGATATTAGCAATACTTATTTTTATTTATTAATTGCTGGCTCTCAAAATCTCCATGGTGAATAATTTCCCATCTTTTTCATTTTTATTATTTATTTCTGTGGCTCTGGGGAGAGGAAAGGCGACCTTGCAGTGACCTTGTACAGAAGGTGGTGGCCTGGGAGTCCCTGGCCCTGGCGCACCCTTGGCTGGGCTGTGGCTTGTTTGTTTTAGCTTCGTTGCTGGAGACTTGGGAATTGGAGTCTGTGATTTTACGAACGGTTTTTGTTCACTGTTTTTAGCTTGTACCTGTTACCTGGGAATATCCTGCTGCTCTTTCGAGGTGTGCATTTGGCTAATATTTGGTGGAACTCTTTCCAAAACAGGGATGTGGTGCTTGTGCCTGTTCCTTTAGCACAGCAAAAATGAGTCCCTGGGTGGGATTTATGGCCTCAGAAAGCCCCACCATCTGCCTGGCAGCAAGTGCTGTGCCCCAAAAACCCAGTCTCAGCTTCCCCCTCCAGCTACCGTCTCTGATGCACTGAGACCAGGACTCCAACTCTGCCTTTCTGGTCTGGGAACTGCAGCCTCCCCCCGCTATTACATCTGCCTTTGCTGCTGGAAGGGGTTTCACTGGTTTTCCCATGGAGGCAGAACGGTGCTTTGCACCGGGAGGGCCATGACGAGATCAGAAGGGGCAGGAATGGGTGCTTTTCCCCTTTTCAAGGCATCCAAGAGCTGGTCTCTCTCTGTATCCCCCTTGGCTGAGCATCCCAGTGAGCAGCGCCGTGGGCAGGCTGACGGGAAGCGCGTGGCAGCTTTGTCCTCTTTCTGCTATCGAAGCATTTCATGTATAACATGCCAGTCCTGACACTTCGCTGACTGTTTCTCAAAAGCCGGCAGAACCTGGTGGGTGCTGGGATCTGCAGCATATGGTGCAAGTCACTCCCAGTGCACCCAGCAAAAGCATCCCGGGGAAATGGGTCGGGGAGCGGAGGAGGAGGGAAGTGGTGCCGGCACTGCCGGAGCCGACTCGCTGGCACCCGCCTGCGGTAACGGAGCTGCTGTGGGGCTTCATCAGTGGGTCCGTCCATTGCTTTGACCGTGGGCCTGCTGGGGGTTTTGCCAGCTCCCTGGGGTGGGAACCCACCTTGGCGATGGGTGCCAGCCACCACTGCTGACCAGATGCCAGGAGGTGCCAGCTGGTGCCTCCGGGTGCTGCAGTGTCCCCTTGCTTGCCAGGGTGGCACCGGCAGTTGAGGACAGTGTCTCTGAGCATCCCCCCCCCCCCCAGACAGAGCTGCAGCCTGACCTGGCCTTTGCGACCGAGACCCAAAAAAGCCATGTCCAGGTGCTCTGTGTGTCACAAAGTCCCCCGGCCTCTGCAGCAATGCTCTCTGCAGGAGCCGTAGCTGCTGCGGTGCGGAGGAGCGGTGCCGGCTCGGCATGGGAGCTCGGTGGGACTGCCAGTGGGTCGGTGCCGAGCGCGGCGGTGGCGGGGATGCAGCTGCTGGCCCATCTGGCAACGCAGCTGCCGGCGGGAGCTGGGGCTTTGCACGCAGACGGCTGGAAATAGAAACTGGGGAGGGAGGAGGCACCCGGTGGCGTGAGGCCGGCCGGGGAGCGGGGGGAGGCATGTGGACCCAATCCAGCCATACGTCGAGCCGGTTCGGTACTGGTGATGTGCTGACCAAGCTGGTGGCTGTGGGGGTGAGCGAAGTCACCCCAGGACAAGCAACAGCAAAACCCTCTTGGAGTTTTGGCAGATCATAGGAGACCTGGTGGATTCTTGGTGTCTCTTAGGATTCTTGGTGTCTCTTAGGACCTTGCTGCAGCTGCAGCACCAGGGGGATGCGATGCTCCGGGCAGGGCGACGGTGGGACCAGAAAGAGCGTGTAGCTTGGACCTGAGGCATACCTGCGCTCTCATCACAGCGCACTGGGGGAACTGGTCTGCCCGAGGAGCGTATGGCAGGCTTAATTAACCTCATCTGGGTGCGTGGGTTAAATAGCCCTGATCTGGGCTGAAGTGTTTTAATGCTGTTTGTATTGGCAAGGAAAAAATGGCACGTCCTTGTGTTTCCAAAGCCCTGCCATGGACACAGCTCTACCCATGTGTGCCCTGTTAGAGGCCAAAAGCCATCCCTTGCAGGCAAAGATTTCCACGCGAGCGGGGTGCAGTGCTGCAGGTATCTCAGCAGGGGCCGATTCCCTGATCGGGAAAAACCACGCATGGTGCACAATAACATCCCCGCTCGCTAGCGAGGATGCGGGAGCAGCGGTGGACCTGGGTACCCAAGGCCAGCCTGCTCATCCCGTTCCCTCCGCGGCTCCTTCCCCTGTGCCTCCGCAGCACTTCGGGGCACATGTGCCATATCACGGCATGACAAGGATGCCCGACTCGTCTCCACGGGGCACGGGGAGAACATGGCAGGCGACAGGCCTGTCAAAGCGGTTGGGGTTAGAGCCCGTCACAGCCGGCGCGTTGATGTTTTCATTTTAGGCAGCTGCTCGCAGCCCTGGGAGCTGGGGCTGGCACCCTGTGGGCTGTCCCAGCTCCGGGCTGTCCCGGCTCGGGGCTGGCACCCTGAGGGCTGTCCCTGCTCCGCAGCCCGGCTACTCGCAGGGCACAGGCAGGGCAGGACCCTTCCCTGATCCAAGCCCCTGTGTTTCCCAGAAACTCAGCTCCATCAGTTCCTGTCATACCAGGCAATTTTTTTCCTGCTGCCGGCAGGTCCATTAATCCTCCAGCAGCTGAAGCATGGCATGATTTTCCAGGCGGAGTTTGGTCTGGGTCGTGAGGTCCTGATGGAGCCTGGAGGGATGTATCTGCCCAAGACTATCCACATGCAGAGCTCCAAAATTCCAGAGACCATCTCCAGCCATTTGCCAGGCAGTGGGGAAGGTGATTTACCTTCTGCCGCCGGTCCAGCTGCTCCAGGGAGGCCAGAGACCAAGGAAAGTCTCTATTTTAAAGTAAGTTGGCTTTGCCCGTCCTAACTTTGCCAAGTTGGAAGCTCAGTCAGATTTTTGCAGGGATTTGTCTTCTGCAGCCTGTCTTCTAGGAGCTGGGATCTCTTGGCTGGATCCTTCTTGCAATTCGTCATCACAAGTATCATTTACCCTCCAAAGTCACATCTTGCTTTTAATCAGTCTTTACCATTCAGGCATGCTGCAAACTGCTCCCTGGGTGGCAAAGTGTTATGCTTCTTAATGAGCAGGACTTGGGGGACACGGGAGAGCAGAGCAGCCCATTTCTCTTCATCACCACCAATAGATCAGAGCAAATCAGTTTTGCAACAACTTTAATAAATTGATTCAATTTGGTGAGCCAAAAAAAAGAAAAACAATAAAAAAAAAAAAAAGGAAAGAAAAAGAGAGAGATTAAAAAGTAAAGGAGGAAATAACATGGGATGATGCTTCCAGCGATTGTGGTGGATGGTAAATCTCTTCTTTATTACTTCCTTATTATTTCCAGAATCTGAAGTTTAAATAATTAAGTAGAATAAATGGTGGATGAATATTATTTTCAAGTTTTATTTATTGATTCTCAAAGGACAGATGTGCACAGAGACCCAGGCATAGAGGAATCTAATTTCTCCGGCGGTGTAAATCAGGGTAAGATCATTAACATGAACACCACTTAAAGGAGATTTACACCAGCTGAGCATCCAGCCTCCTAATTTTAGGTGAAAAATATGGAAGACTACATAGATTGTAATAATTTTTTGTTCTGTCTTCTGTGCAATTCATTTATTTTCCAATTTAAAAGCACATCAGGTTTGGTTTGGTTTTTTTTTTTTTTTGTAATTTAAATACATTTGTTGACAGTGCTGCTCACTCTAAAGGTCTTTTCAGGAGCCTGAGACTGGAAAAGCTCCGTGTGCCTGCGGGTTTGTGCTCACAGCATCCCTGTGGTCGGGCTGGTACCCTGGAAGGGGAGGAGGTGCTGCACCGTGTGGCCAGCGCTGGACTCTTGATACTTGCCCCAGTCATGAAATGCCGGGGGCTGGTGGAGGCAAGTCGGGGCTGGGAGCGCCGGGGGGGCTCTCGCCTGGGCAGGCTGCGAGGGTTGGGGGCGTTTGTGATGCCTGGGCAAGGATTTCCCAGGCCCAAAGGCTTGATTCCTGCTCAGGTCTGATGTGCAGCTTCTTGATAATACCTACTTTAACAGCGTATTTTTTCTCTTAAAAACTCCAGCCGCCTGGAGCGCGCTCTTCTGTGCAGCCCCCAGTCCCAGACTCCTGAGGCACCGGGTTGTGTTTGGGGGTGAACATCTCATCGTTCCTTCTCTGTTATTAATTGCAGCTTCAATCTCAAGTCTCTGCTGATGTGTCACATGCACGGGGTGGTCTCACCTTCCACAGGAGATCTCCGGCACTGGGATATTTTTGGCAGGCGAAGGAGGAGGAGGTGGAGGCTGCTACAGCAAGAGCAACAGAGGCCTCGAAGAAGCAGAGGCATGCGAGCTGGTATGAACAGTGGGGCCAATTAGGGAGACCAGGAATTAAGTCAATCTGACACCTGTAAGTAAATTAACCCAAAGGAAATACGACGTTACATAAAATTTCTGCTACACGGGGACTGACATATGGATAAAGCAGCCCTGTGAGCAGATAAATAGGTGGTTCTTTTCATTATCCAACCTTGCCTGTGTGTTAAAACCTAATTGGACCCATCACCAGTGCAGTTGTAGCTGATGGTGACGGACACCGGAGCGGGAAGCGCTGTCGGTTTTCAGGAGTCCCTGACTCAGCTCACTCCAGGCGAGTTTCAGCATCATGAGAAGGAGTTTCTTGTGCTTGAGAGAGTCCTGAAATACAAACACCGGGAAGGCAAGGCTGGGTGTGCGGCTCTGGCTTTTACGGCTTCGTTCCCCACCGATGAGCTCGGATGGGGCTGTGGGAAGTTATTTTGTTCCAGCAAGACGGGGAGAGTCTCAGGCGTCGGGCGCTTGGCTTGGGTCCCTTCTCATCTATTACCAGCCTGGAAATGAAAAATCTGGCTGTGATTTGTAGCGACTGCAATGGAGCAGAAAAGCTGTTGACACCTCTGATCCATCGCCGTTCATTTTATTTCTGTGCTCCCTGATAGGGCTGGCAATGGGTGTTGGGGCATTGCGAGAGACGTGGTGTTCATGGCCTTTTTGGCTCCATCAGTAGCCCTTGCACTGCGACGTCCTGTGAGGTTTGTTTGGGTAGAGTGAAAAAAAAATTAGGGAGTTTATAAGATGTTTCAGAGGAGCACCTGAAATTCGGGAACTGCCATCGCAGGGTACGTTTGCGACAAAATGAAGGAGGAGTCATTATTGCCTTCAGAGATGTGTGGGCCTCGTTATCTCCCTGCCTGGAGAGCCAGGAGGATGGGCTGCCTTCCTTGGCTCTGCCAAAGTATGTCAAATTAATCTATCTAGCATCTTCTCTGCGACAAATTTTTACCCAGCTTTAAAATGGGGACAGCCGTCACCTGCCTTTTTTGGAGGAGGTTCGTGTGTTTAGGAGGAACTGTGTGTGGGACTGAGTTTTGCTCCCACGCTCACAGCGCGGTTGAGATTTGGTCCTTCAAAATGTCACTTGATAAACAGCAAGTAATGATAAACACTTATTGTTATTCTCCTTTTTTTTTTTTTTTTTCCCCTCTGTGGGAGTAGATGATATTGCTAAGTGACCGAATACTCATTTGACCCTTGAAAATACAAGAGTCATGTTTAATTCATATCTTTTATTTATAGATTTGGGCTCCTCCAGTTTCTCTCCTGCGACGTGCGGTTGTTGCTCTGGAGCCGAGGGAGGATGTTCCGCCGGAGCCGGAGCCTGTCTCGGGGAACAGCCTCCGGGACCGGGCTGTGGCAGGAACGCCATCGGGCGCTGGGTGAGCTCCCTGCACGCTGAGAAGGGCTTGTGAGATGATAAATACGGCACGTTTTGCAGCCAGATGGCGTGGTTGGTTTTGGTGGAGCAACCACAGCTCGCTGCCATCAAATCAAGGGTTTTCCAGTGGTATCGACATCAAGGAAGTCCCTCCAGGAGACCGTCCCAGCAGGATGGGGAGGAAGGGAGCCACGTCTCCCTGTCCCTCGCCCCACCAGCCCCACCGTGTCCTGCTGATGTGGGCAGCTGAGCTTAAGGGTTGGAGCAAAACTGTGCTGGGGGGAAGATCTGCCCCGTGACCGCAGTCCAGCAAAGCCATGCAGGGAGCAGAGTGCAGGGCAGAGATGCGTGAAGCCAGGAGACCGTCAATCAGATTAACAAGGACATGATCTAAAAGCCACATATCGATGACAAAAATGACTGAGTGGTGCCGGACAGGGGCCACATGGGCAGGGCTGGCTCTGGCATGGCCTCTGGGACGAACGGTTGTTGGTAGCAGGGAAAAGCGTTCCTGGGATGTGTGGGCAGGGGCACCCCAAAAGAAGGCAGGGACACAATCCTTTCTCCCAGCACAGCGCTGGTTAAACCACTGTAATGCAGATAGCTGTGGGCAACGCATCACAGAAAGGAAATGGAGAAGCAGCAAAGGGAGGGAATTGCAGCCTGAAGGAAGATAAAGGCTTTAGAGAGGATGGCTGTGAAGAAAGCGATTAGAGGAAATTAAACATGGACAGGCTGGAGATGGAGGCTTGGGAGGGGGAATCTGGCCGTGCTGGTGCGAGGGCACATTGCAGAGCGAGGGAATTGCTCTCATCGCTGAACCGTGCAGGCGCTGGGAAGAAAGAGCAGCATTAAACGGAGCAGGAGGCTTATGCGCATCAAAGGCCAGCCAGACACCCCGGCACTGGGACCAGTTCTGGGCTGAAACCAAGTGGCACAAGAGCAAAGGGGTTGGAGGAGGGAGGAAGATGTTAATTCCTGCCGGGTGAAGCTGTAATATGTACACTTCATCAATCCAAAGGAGCCTTTTGTAGAGCTCTTTTGTCTCAGTTTTTTCAACCTAGGGATTAAACATCCAGCATGGACGTGCCTCTTCCCTTGGACAACCCTCTTGCAAGGGACAGACAACCTGAGGGATTGTTGGTTGCCTTGAACTTGGTCGAATCTTCAGCCAGGAAAAGCCACAGGAGATGGATGTACTTTGGTGCACTGGCTTGAATCCTTTCCCTAGGATCTCTAAAGATGCTGGAGGAGTGATCCTTGTCGTACAGAGGTTGAGGGCAAGATTGGAGTTTGGGAACAGCTGAAGGTGCTCTCGTGTGCCCCAGCAGTGCTGTCAAATGTGCTGCTGTTGGTTTGGTGAGGGAGAGGATGAGACCGGCTCCCGGGTGCTCTCCAGCTCACTGCTGCAGCTCCTGGGAGATGCATGAGGGCACGATCCTAAATTTTCTTCCTAGAAATTGCTGCCAACCTGTGGGACCTCTGACAGGGGCAGTGTCCCACCAGCAATGCTGTTGTGCTGATCACAGGCGGCTGCGCCATATCTCAAGAAGGACGAAGAACAATGAGGGGAGTTGAGAAGTTCACCACAAGCCTTGTCTGAAAAGGATGCTGTGGGAGAGGAAAACGCCAGATCGTGGTTTGAGCCCTGGTTCTCCTCTCCCACTACCCCTTTTCTTCTTAAAAATTAGGGAAGAATTAAATCCCATCAGTGGCTTTTAAAAGCCAACTGAAAATGTCCTTTATTAAATTACCACCCTATTGATCTAGCAGTCATCCGAAAGGGGATTGATTGAGGACTTAAACAGACGCGCAGCCGGGCCAGACGTTCAATTAATGTGCATAAACGGGCAGTGGAGAAGCAATTTTCAGAGTAAGTCAAGCAAAAGATCAATCCTGGTTTGCCTTCCATGCCAAAGTTGCTTCTGTATTTATTTTTATGTTATTTCATCTTTTTTTTCCCTGTCCCTCTTATGATAAGCATGTCGTTGAGAGGCAGCACTGGAAGCACAGCTCACGCCACTCATGGAGCCGTCACTCCCTTCTTTTGGGCCTTGGAGAGGACACGTTTGTGGAAGGGTTGGGGAAAGCCATGTCCTCTCAAAGGACTCACACCTGAGGGTGTTTTTAGTAATGTAAATCCCAGGTTCTCCATTAAATGCCTACAGAGGAGGCAGTAGGCAGCAGAAGACCTGTCACTTGCTTTGAGTATTCGTGTCTAATGGACCTTGAGTTGCTCTTCCAAGTCTGGAGAAGATTTGGGGGGAAAAAAACCCATCTTTATTGATTGTTCCCTCCCATCTCTTCACCATGTGATAATTCCAGCTGGCTGCCAGGGGCAAAGCAACTGTGATGGAACTATAAATATTCAGCTTCGCTCTGGCCTTTTCTATGAGTGCTCCAAAGAGAGCCCATGGACATGGCTGAAGTATGGGACAGAGGAAACCATCTGAAGGCAAATCACTCCTCTGTGTCTGGTTGCTCTGTGAGTAAACCACAAGAAATACTCTCGGTGTTTTTTTCTCTGGACTTAGCAAGAAATTCTAATAAGAAATTCTGCTCTCTGAAGGCCTCCAGCCCAGCTCCGCTGGCTCGAGGGCTTTGCTTCTGATCTCCCTTAAGTCAGAGGTAGGTGGCATCACCCCACGCATGTAAAGGAGATCACCTGTGGTTTGAAGCGGTCTAAGGAGAGCGCAGGGCCAGGCTCCCAAGCCCCGGCGCACGGAGAAGCCTGAGCTGAGGCATTTTGTGGCTCCAGGCAGATCTGAACCACGGACCTGGTGAGCTGAAGGTGCTGAGGTTTCCCTGTGCCTGATGCACCATCAGTGCAGACCCACCGGGTCCTTCCCTGGGGAGCCAACGGGACTTCACAGCAGTGATGCTGGGGACCTTGATTGTACTGGTGGACACACTGGGGCAGAACCGGAGCCCAGTCCCCTGCTCTGGTTTCTGTTCATTCAGCTTTTGCTGAGCAGCAGCTGAAACTCCTGCATCTGTGTCAAGGAGCAGAATGGGAATTTGCTGGGGTGAAGGATTCTAGATCTACTGCACTCGGGGAATATGGACTTAAAAACAGCCGAGTGAGCTCTTCCTCCTTCCTTTCATTCTTGTCTTTGTCCTCTGCTCCTCCTGGTTGGGTGGACATGGGGTCCCCAAGATCTCCACAGTTTGGGCACATGGAGAAGGACACTTTCCCCTCGCTGACCTGAAGACGAGCAGTTTCTTCCTGCCCCACCAGACTCAGCCGTCCCCTCCTGTTGCTGCTGCTCTGTGCGACAACGTGACTTTGTGCATCTCTTCCTGCAGGAAGTGGGGACTGTGTCCTGACCTGGCGTCACCGGTGAGTCACCGTGGCAGGTAGCCTCCCCTTTCCATACCGGCATGGCCCTGGCACTGGCAGCTCCTTCCCCAGTGCTGGCAGGAGGGAACGCGCTGGGAGCTGAAGCCATAATTAGCAGGAGCTCATTGCAAAAGCTGGGACCGAGGGGCTTTTCCTGTCTGTTACGTCTCGGGAAGCCTTTCATTATGTGGATGGAGAACTGTTATTCCTCTTCCCCTTTTGCTAACTTCGAGATTTCCTCTCCCAGATGGGCTGTGCCAGTCGGAGAGCTGTGCCGTGCGGAGCGGTGAGGGTGCCCTGGGGTTCTCTCTCCTCCTCCTCCTTCTCCTTCTCCTCCCTGGGAAAACATGGTTGGAGCTGCTCATGGCACAGGGAGGAAGGGATCTGGGGGGGGGTCTGGCAGGGGGGACCATGGGAGGAGAGCTGGAGGGATCAGTTCATTCCATATCTGTTCAGCCCAGTGACTTAGGAGCCAAAAAAGAGCTGGTGGAGCAGGAGGAGCGCAGCCCCTCGCCCAGGTCTGGGGTCGGGGAGGAGGAAGGGTGAGCGGAGTGGGGGGCTCAGGGATCCCGACCCATCTCCCCTCTCCTGCAGGGCCCGTGGGGAGCAGTGGAGAGGAAAGGGAGCTGGCGGCTCCTTTCGCCTCTCTCAGCTGTGCGATACAGCCACTTTTGAGGAAGATAAATTATTGAATGGGGGAAATCTTCTGTGAAGAGTAATAAAAATGTATCTTCAATTAGAATGTGCTGGGGCTTTTTACAGCATCTGAATGGGAGCTGCTCCTGCGGCAGATAGAGACCTCTCATCTCCTTTTCTTTCCTTTTCTTTCCTTTTTTTTTTTTTTTTCTTTCCTCCTTTTTTTCTCCCCAAGATCATTGTTTCTTCCCTGCTCAAGAATTAGCTGTGCAGACATAGATCTGCACCCCAGCAGCAGGCAGGAGCCGTGCCAGCAGGGGGGAACGAATGATCTCTTTTAAACCAAGAACTGGTCAGCAATGAAAAAGATACTTTGTGTGTGTGTGTTTGTTGTTTAATTTTTAATAGCTTTGCTTTTCGGATTCTGGGAGTCAGTAGCGAAGAACATTTTAGCGTGTTACTTTGTCCTTGGTACTACAGGCTATAACTTAATGGGATTCTGTGTTAATAAAAACAATATTCATTCTTTGTCTGTTACTTCTTCTTCCTTTGCTAATAATCAAATAAGTAGAGCATATCATTAATGGGCTGGGAGTACCGGAGCGTGCCTGGGTGCAATGGGGCCCCCATCACTGGTGCGATGCCTCGCTCCAGCCGATGCTCGCATTCCCTTTTCCTGTGTCTTCACAGCTGTTGGGTGTTTTTTCCTCCCCAAAAGGTGGTCCCCGTGTCATTCCCAGCACTCCAGGACAGAGACACTGAGCACTTGGCTCTGCTTCTTCACCAGGCGGCTCCTGGGATTGATCCAGTGCCTTTTCCAACCAGCTTGGGCAGCCCGAGGCATGGGACGGTGACTTCTGGGGTGCTGGTTTCGATGCTGCCCATCACCCAGCAGCCTGGCAGAGGTCCATAGCTGCAGGAGCACCATACTGAGGGCAAACCCTTCTGCTAGGGTCTCCTTGGGGTGCTGAGATCATCTCGACTGCTCCTGTGATGGTGAGCAACTCACCAAAGCTCGTCCAGAGCAGCATCACAGCCCGCTCATGACTGTAAATTTGGGGGGCAGGGGGAAAGAAGTGATTTATATGTATAGTTGGGATTTTATTTGCATTTTAAATCACAGTCTCTGCTAAACTAATGGACCCCCTATTTATAGATGACTCCAACATAAAGTGACTGCTAATTACTACAATTAATATAGCGTTAAAGGCTTGCCAGCCAACTCCACTGCAACTTGTATCGCCTACTCATTTTCAATTAAGGCACATTGACAAGTAAAATACGCAGTTATTAAGAGCAGAGCCCTGTTGTGTAATTACATTTTTCTAAGGTCATTAATCTCCTGCAATATTCAGTTTTGCACCCGATGGCCGGAGTGGGGGCAGTTTTGAGGACGGCCCATCAGAGGACAGTGGTAGCATTTATGGAAAGTAAAAAAAGGTGAGATCTTTTTGTTTCATTGTGCCCTGAGGTTGGGGTGTGCACATCCTTGGATGGGCATCCTTGGATGACCCAGAGGACCATCGCATCCATGGCCAACGGGTGCCCAGCTCAGCATGTCCCTGCCGTGCTGCACCCCTGGATGCTCTGGCTACCTGCGAGATCTTTCTGCATTAGGGTCAGGCAGAAAAGCCCCGTGTGGAGCTCTCAAGTGGGCACTATCCTGCTTTAATCAAGTTTCCACAGTTCATCCCCACATTTTTTGTGTTATTTCCCGAGCTCTTTGGAGACACCCAGGCTGGGCTGCCTCTTGAATAGGGCTTTTACCTCCCCCATGAGCAGGGCACAGGACGGGAAGGGCTCCGGGCTGTACCCTGTGCACTTTCTGGGGCTGGAGGGAGAGCAGAGGAGCTGGAGGGGATGGAGTCCCTGCTGCTCTCTCCCTGCTGGGGACCCACAGTCTCCTTCTGGGCCAGAGATTACGGCGAATGCCAACAAGGCTGAATCCTCATGTGAAGCCTGTGTAAATTAACTCAAGACCCCAGCTGTGAACAAGCAAGCAAACATCAGAGCAGCGAAGCCTCTTCCAGCCTCTCCTGCCCTGGGTCCAAGCCTTGGACCTTGGAAGTGTTCAAGACCAGGTTGGACGGGGCTTTGAGCAACCTGGTCTGGTGGGAGGTGTCCCTGCCCAGGGCAGGGGGGTTGGAACTCAATGATCTTTAAGGTCCCTTCCAACCCAAACCACTCTGTGAGACTGTGATTCTATGATTGTTTGATGTTTTGTGTACTTTTTTTAGCTGAGCGTTGGTAAAGGCTCTACCGGCCACGGATGGGGCAACCGCTCTGTAAAGCAAAAGGAGAACAAATAAAGAAAAGTCAGTATAGAAAGAGGCTTAACTGCAGACAAGCGAGCAAACACCCAGAGCAGCGAAGGAGCATCAGCTCCCTAATGCCTCCAGCAGCAGCTGGTGAAATCATGCGCAAAATATTGCAGCATTAGGGCACACGCGGCGACAAGGTGTAGTGCTGTGATTATAATAAAGACAGACACGGGCCTTTAACACTTTCAAGCTGATGCTTTGATTGACTGCCTGGGACTCGGCGCTGGCAAAGCGGCTGGAGCCTGCTGATTGCCGGCATCCGCCTGCTGCGGGCAGTGGGGAGGGGGCCGGTGCCCACATGGGGCTCCCCCCATCGCTGGGTGGGCTGCTGGGGGGAGCTTGGATGTGCTGCGTGAGGCTCAGGGTCTAGCCCATCTCCCATCCATCACATGGGTGTCCAAGAGCTAAAACTTTTGAGCTGCTCCTCGGCCCTCCTGCAACAAAGTCTCTCAAAGGCTTTGAAGGTCTTGCCTGGTTTATGGGTGATTTTTGGTTTTCTGGGAGCTGAAGATGCTTCTCTGAGCTCCGTCTGCTCCCTTTAGTCCATGGTTTGGGTTTTGTCTAAGGATGCTTTGGGGTTCTGTGTCTCGTCTGACTCCCTGGGCACTTTCTGAGCTAGAACTATTTGTCACGGCAGCTGCTCATCTGTGTCTAGCCAGGTATTACAGCACTCCGCTGATTCCCGTAACTCCGGGGTTTAAGCACCCAGCATGGCCCTCAGCACTGAACAGCAGTAAATCTCCAGGTCCTTGTTTGCCTCTGGCTTTATTGACACAGGGAAGAACGGCCGGGGCCACGTGTGAGGAATGAAGATGTCTGAGGAGCTTTGTGCAGAGGGATGGCTGGCAGCACATGGTGTTTGTTTGGGCCTTGGGACGCCTTTCTTCTGCTCCCTGGAAGGGGATGACTTCTGCCTCGGATGGCAAATGCAGGAGCGGGACCTCATCCAACCCTTGCTCACCAGATGGGGATTTTTTGATGTTTAGATCCTTGCAAAAGGTGAATGCGGTGGACATTTTTAGGGACTGAACTGCGGGGCCGGACTACTTGTATGAATGAGGCTGGATGCTCTAGTGTCTCCCCTGCAAACCCCGTGTCTTGCAGAGATGTCCCATGGGAGCTGGACACTTGGCTCTCACCACAGCTCAGCAGAAACCCCCCCCAAACCACATGGCTTTTCCCAGCTGCCCCCTTCGGGACTTGCCTCCCCATCCCCAGTGCGGTCCCAGCCATAGGCGCTGTGGCCGTGGTCTCCCCCCGTGCCCCCTTGAGGTTGCTGTGAATTATGGATGAGCCAAGGAGAGGAGCAAGATGGGCCTGACATTCACCATGCTGGGACGGGCTGCTCTCTAGTTGGTTTGCCCAGCATTTTTCCTTCTGCAGTGATTTCCTCTATCCCTCCCATACATGTAAGCACGTTTGCTCTTTCATAGGTGGGAATGAAGTCCCTCCATGGGTTATAGCAAGCCCAGCTTTTGAGGTGGGGGGAACCAGACCCGAGCCAGAGGGGCAGTGCCCCCCGGGAGCAGCAGCACAGATGAGGAGCAATGTCCTGATGGGAGCAATGAGGCAGAAAGCCCCTCCAGCAGCCCAAAGGATGGTAGGGTGCCCCATCCATCCCCATCCCTCCTGGATGCATCCCTTCTCGCTGCTTTGTAGTAGCTATGGATAAGGTTTACTCAAATTTAAGGCACTTTTGAGGAGGTTTTTAGGAAGAGATGCCTTTTGCCCACTAAATTACCAACATGTCTCTCTCCTCTCCCCAGGGCTCAGCTCCATGGTTTGACTGACACACAAGCATTCCGGCGTCAGAGGCTGAGAGAGACAAATGAGCAATTTGCCAGGAAATTATCCTTTGGGATTCCTCCTCTCTCCAGTCAGTTTAATTGGGTGAGCTCAGGGTGGCTTTAATTGCTGTGCTCCATGTGCAGCTTCACCCCCTCCTCTGTTTTTTGTCTCCCGTCTCTCTCCTTCCCCCTCCTCCTTCCCGGCACCATTTATCTTCCTCCTCCTACAGCATCTCCCCATCTTGTTTTTTCCCCAATATCTCTTGGAAATGGTGACAAGCTGAAAGCTGAAATGCAGTTCGAGTCCCTCACGGATGACAGGTTCTTTAAGACTTTGGTGCTTCCCAGAGGGTGATGAACTGGTGCGGAGACGCCTTGGATTTGCCTGGGGGATTTGCGAAGGCTGCAGCAGCGAGCGGCAAAGCATCTGTTGCTGGTTTTATGCCGTTTGGTGAAGGTGGTGATGTCTGGCAGGATGGGGGCTGTATTTTCATACATTTGTGTGCTTTGGGGCTGGCATCTCCCAAACGTGCCCTGGCACAGGCTGAGGTTGCAGCAGAAGCTGTAACAGTCTGGCATGGGACTGGGAGCCCCTGGCTGTGACTGGAGACTGGAAGATGCTTCCTTATCCCTGCTCCTGCTTCCCAGTTGCTCTTGATGTTTTCAAGGGGTTGGAGACCATGCAGGGTTCATGGTCATATGGCAACTGCGGTTGCCACTTCATTTGTCTTGGCTTTTGCCAAGCATCAGCATCAGCATCACCATCCCTGAGTTACTTTCAGGGCATTTGCAGGGTCAGATTCTCAGTGGCGTGAATCAGGAGCGTCGTGGAGTGCTCCCTGGTACACGAGGGTGGGATGGCAAAGGGCTTGCCTAGACAGCTCTGGGGAGGGCTGTAAGGACAGGGGAGATGGAGACAGTCATAGTCCATATTCCCCTCCTTCCTCTGTGGCCTGGGGGCCTTCTACTTGTTGCCAACATCTCCTTCCTCTCTCCTTCACCTTCACCAGAAGACCCCCTGCTCCCCCTGCCCGGCCCAGCTGCAGTGCTCTGCTGCCCAGGAAGGCAAAGCTCATTGCCGGGGAGTTTGCAGTGCGTTTCAGATCCCTGTCTGAATTTTATGTAGTGTTTGGAAACAAGAGGGAATAAGCAAGCCCGCTCCCTGGCCAGCAGACACCAGATTTGTGGCTCACTCGTGGTCCCCAAGGACGCTGCACGAGCATCCAAGCAGCACATGCAGCACTATGATGAATGAGGGATAATTTAAAATGGCAGCTGAAGTCCAAATTCTGTTTGTAATAAATACATAAACCAGTTAAAAATAAATTGATTAGCCAAGGATATCCTCTTAACACTCTTTAAACTCTAACATCTGTTTGTAATAAATAATTCAAACGGTAGATATTAATGAGGAGGCCAGGCACGGCGGGAGAGAAGGCTGCTCAGAAACTCCGCAGAGATGCAGGGCTGCTAAAAGCCACGAGCCGGAGGAGCGGCGGTGGCTGCGGACACGTCCCTGCGCTTTCCTTTGGGTTCCCCATCTACATGGCAGCAACACACGTGTCCAGCCGTGTCCGGATTGACACAGGTATGATTGCATAGCAGAGAATTGGTGCACGCAGGGCAACACGCGTGTGCTTGGCGTGCTCCTGCCCAGCCGTGTGCTCACACCCTGTGCTGGCACAGCCAGCCCAAGCTGGCCACAGCACAACATCGTCCTTGTCCTGTGTGGTGCTGTGTCCTGTTGATCATGGAACTTGTTGCATTTAGTATGTGTGCACCGTGGGCAGAGCTGGTGTGGAAGTTGCACATGTGTGTTTTCATAGAATCAGAGAATGGTTTGGATTGGAAGGGACCTTAAAGCCCTTCCCTGGGCAGGGACACCTCCCACCACACCAGGTTGCTCCAAGCCCCCTCCAACCTGGCCTTGAACCCCTCCAGGGATGGGGCAGCCACAGCTTCTCTGGGCAACCTGGGCCAGGCTCTCACCACCCTCACAGCAAAGAATTTCTTCCCCACATCTCAGCTCCATCTCCCCTCTTTCAGTGTCAAACCCTTCCCCCTCCTCCTATGGCTCCCCTCCCTCATCCAGAGTCCCTCCCCAGCTTTCCTGGAGCCCCTTTAGGGACTGGAAGGGGCTTGAAGGTCTGGAGCTTTCTCTTCTCCAGGCTGAACCCCCCCAACTCTCTCAGCCTGTCCCCTTAGGAGAGGTGTTTTCTGGCACATCCCTGTCCTGCTGTGGGATCCCAGGGAGCAATTGGGTCCCCACCGCTTTCCCTCTGGCAGCGCTGGCTGCGGGCAGCAGAACTGGCTGTCACGGGCTGATAATTGTTGGGTTTCTCCTTTTTTAATCAGTGCTAACAGCTGCTGTGCCCAATGCACGAGGGGCTGCTCCTGGCACTCGTCGTGAGCCCAGGGCCGTCTCCCCAATCAGTCACGGAGCCAACTGGAGTCGAACCAAGGCTGAGAGTGAGTAATGCACTGGAGGGTGGGGGGGGGCACTGGCAGCTCCAGATGGAGGGACAGGGATGAGGGATGGACCCTCTGGTACCCAACCAGGCTTCTCGTGGTTCTCCAGCTGAGCCACTGCTGATGGCATCACTCTGTCTCTGGGAAGTGCTAATCTTTCAGTGTGGATACATCAGGAGAGGCTCTCCAGCTCCCAGTTTAGCCAGTTCTGTGCCAGTCTTGCAGGCAGGGCCAGAGCTGGATGGGGCCAGAGGCAGGTGAATGCCGGAGCATCAGCCCAGGCGAGGAGCCACGTGTGGGGGTGACGGGTGCCCTGGCACAGTCTGTCCTGCTGCGGTCTCCAGGGCTGTGTTTCGGTCCCCTCCCCTGCAAGTGGGGAGCAGGCGGGTGCCCACGGACAGGGACACGCTGCAGGTCGCTGGGGCAGAGCTGGCTGTTGGTGTTAAGGGTCTGAATTGCCACGGTAATGAATTGCTCAGTCTGACAGTTGGTTTGTCTGGTGGTTTTGCTGCTGTCGCACAGCTGTGCTCTGGTCACATCCCGCCCAGCATCTCCTGCATCTCTCCCATGGGGTCAAATCCAGTCTTGGTGTAAGCTTTTATTGCTTCCCACAGTCCCTGCTCCCGTGGGCTCCAGCTGCCGTTGGCTTTCAGCTGAATTAGCCAGAACCAAGTTTGCTGCTCTAAAAACTTCGTTCAAAACACATTGCCCTTTCCCTCTCCAGGCTAGAGGATACGTTGCCTTGTGAAGAGAGGACATCCAAGGGCTAGGGTGCTCTGCTGTGGGTTGTGGGGACAGGACTTTCCCAAACTGCCTCTTGGTGATGCAGTGGGGCTTGCACAGATGTTTCCTCCTTGTACACACGGACCTTCTTGCGCAAACCTGGTCATCGCTGTGCTGTGAAGCCACCCAAACCCAGCAGCAGCAGCAGCAGCTGGGGCGGTTTATTGTTACTGTGAAATAGTGGCTGATGATTGCAATGTTAATCAGGCTCTTTATGGCCCTCTGTGAAACTACCCGCATGAAATATTTTGCCTCCTGTATTTTTCTGCTGCTCTCTCAGCTGCTCAGTTTCAGCCATAGGGCCAGCCTATGGAGCAGGCCATCCCCATCGCTTTGGGTGGCTTGTCCCCTGGCTGGCATCTCCCTCTGAGAGTGACAGGGTCCTGGCATGAACGTGACCAGCCCCAGACATGCCAGTGTGTGTGTTTGGCGAGGGGAAGAGGGAGAGACCAGGGCAGGAGAAACGAGTGAAGGGTCTCAATCCTGCCCCTGAACCTCCAGGGAGGACCCAGACTTGGGAGATGGTCAGAGGGATGGCGTGGGTGGGAGGGAGATGGACTTTGTGCGTGGTTGTCACCTCCTGTCCCATAGGTGTGAGGCTGCTCTCTAACTCAGTTTCCAGCCTGCCACCGCCGAGCATTGGTCCCTGCTGCTCTGTCCTCCACCAAAACAGCTCTCTGAGCTCCCGAGGCTGTGACGAGGTGCTCCTCCCATTAATCACCCCCTGCCGTCCATGTCTGCCCAGGAATTAAACTCATTTGTCACTGCTGCCCTGTTCCCACCCGCCCCTCTCCCAGTGTGCTTGTCTCCCAGGGCCGGCTGCTCGTGGCAGCCCCACAGCCTGTGTGTCCCGATGTCCTCAGGCATGTCTCCATCTGCTTAGAAACATCCTAGGGCATGCACGGAGCCATTCCTTCTGGCCCCCACCTCTACAGCCCCATCACAAGCTGGGACCCCCCCGAGAACTGTCTGCGTTCAGAGCCAGCCCCTGAACCCAGCGCTCACTGATGCTGATGCACCAGGGCTGAGCGAGGCTGAGCCGACCCATTTGCTCCACCAAAACCCACCGGGAAAAACCGACGAGCCTCTTTTATCCTCTTTTTCCCAGGGCTGAAGTGGCAATTCGGCCAGAGTTGTTCTGCAGCCCGACCCTGGGTGTCTCAGCCCCCCGTGCCCTACGCGAAACCTCGGCCAGGAGCATCGTTCGCAGAGTAACAGGTCCATTCCCAGCCTCCTCCATCCCCCCGTGCTGTGATACCTCGATACGCTCGCTCGAACCCGCTCTGCTGCTCTCTGGCTTCCAGCACGGCCCCTGGGAACGTTCCCCCGACAGCAAGCAAGAGCTGCTCGTTAATTAGCCTCCCGTTACTCCCGAGCATCCCCTGCAATAACACGCAGCTCCTGCCTTTTAACTACCTACGAGTAATCACTCAGCCTCCAATAAAAAGGGAAGGAACAAGCCCCTGGTCGTGTTGTTAGCAATAATTTTCCTGGCTGTTAACCTGCTCCCGTACTCTTAATTTTTCTCTGCGCAGCCCCAGATGCGGTGGGGAAGGACGGGAGCCAAGCGTGGCTCCAATCCTGCCGCTGACTTGCTGCCAGCCGGCCACAGCCACGCATTTAGCTGTTCTTTTTCCTCCCTGCCCATCCCACGTGCTGATTTTAAGGGCACGGAGGGTGCCACCACGCGGGTCTGTGCAAGGGAGACTTCCCATTGCCGGGCGCGTAGCTGAGACTCCCAATTCCAATGAGAAAAGAATGGAAAAATGTGAATGACTGTAGTTGAGTTTTTTTGCGTTAGTCCTAGGAATCCCGTATCGGCCTCGGGAAGGCAGTCGCTGCCCCTAAGCATCTTAGAGCACAAGGGAAATACAGCCCTGTCTGAGACGTCAGCCTTGCCGGGCTGTTCCTAAGGAGCTGGCTGTTTTCTTCTTTTGTTGCCTGTAAATCCCCGACACGCTTAAAGCCTCTCTCCTGATAGGAAGCCTAACGCCTGAGCCCTGAATAAACCTGCTGAAACTCTCTGGCTTAGCATGCCCAATGTAATGTTCTTAGCCAGCCTCATCGCGGCAAATCTCCATATTTCTCAGGGATAAACACTCACCTCTCCTCCCTCTGTCTTCTGCTTTATGACTGATTTTTCCACCGTGGATGCGGTGTCGGGCTGTAATTGCTGAGGGGATGCTGAGGCCACTGAAAAAGTCTCCTTGTTTCGCCGTACCCCCTCTCTTGCAGAGGGGGGGGGTCGCACACCCAGCGTGGTTTGCAAACAGCTCTTTCTTTAACGGGAGAAGGTTTTGCAAAGAAAGGAGCTGGGGGAAATACCCCCGAGCGCCTTTCAGCTGGGCTGGTCCCATCCGGTAGTGGAGACGGGAGGAGGATGGTGAGGCCAGCAATGAGTGACGGCTGCTGAGATCGTTGTGCTGCAGACATGGTGATGCTGAGTCGAGCAGGGGACCTCCGAGGGCTCCCGAGCATCACTGCAGAGATAAGCAACCATCGGTGGTGATATGAAAGGCTGTCCTGGGCGGGCTGCTCTCCTCTGAGGTTCATACCAAGGGTTTGGGATCACTTGTGCTGGCTCAGGCAGGAGCTGCTGAGTTTTACATTAATTCACCTGCATTTCTGGGGCTCCCTTTTGAATTTCAGATGCAAACGGAGCCAAAATCCCCACCTTGGCCAACACCACTGCGTTTCCACAAGTTTCTGGTCCAGAAATCCAAACAGGACTTGAAACTAGAGAGAAAGCTGCAGCTAAGCAGGGCCAAGCTAAGCAAGCTCGGAGCCGTTCTAGTCTTGAAAACATCTGAAGTTGTGCTGTAAAACGAGGTACGTTGGGGCAAGGTATGTCTGAGGCTGTTTCAGCATCGTGGGTCAGTCCTGAGAGAGCTGCTGGGCTAGCACAGTGCTACCAGGGGCTAGCAGTGGTCTCCCTCTTGCTGCATGGGCTTGTGCTGTGGCCCAGCTGTGAAAGTGGTGGCCACAGACTACGTTTGCCCAAGGCTCTATAGCAGCCCAGAGGTGCCAGATGTTCCTCTCCAGGCCAGTGATGCTCACAGCTCTCCAGCCCCATCCCAGTGCAGAGTGTGGGTGGACAAGGGGGAAAAGAGCTGGTGGAAGGGGAGAGATTGGGGAGCTGGTGGGAGGAGGAGAGAGATGGACAGGGATTATTCCTAAAACACTGGGGGGAATGAGGATGTAAATCACCAGAATTGGCGAGGGACAGGCCATAAAGTAAAAATAAAAAGGTATTATAATTTAAGATGCACAGTAAAAATATCCTGGGAACTGGGTTATGAAGAAGAATTCGTTCTCTCGCCAACTCTGCGTATCTTTAAAGATGATAAATGACATTATGATTCTTCCTTATATCTGAGAGCTGGAAAATTCACTCCACCTTGGAGCTCTGTCCACATCCTCTCCATGCTCCTGGTCCCCGGATGAGCCAGGCTGCTAAGCCCTGACGTGGCACAGTCACGCTGCGGGAACGGTGCAGACCTGGGCTGGTGCTGCAGCAGAGCAGGGATCTGCCCACACAATGCACTGAGTTGTGTGTGGCCTCAGCATTGCGCATGTATGTGTTTGTGTGTTACAGGGCTGCAGCCAGGGCTTCTCCCAACGCTTTTGGGGGGCTGCTTGTCCCTCCCAGACACAGGTCTTCCTGCCCATCTTCCTGCTGTTGTCCTTTGCATGGTGCAGGTGGTGTCCAAGTATCTCCAGATGCCACGGCAAAGCCTATCAGAGGAACCCCTGGATTGCCATCCCGTGCAGGGTGAGTATTTGGGGTGAGAGGGAGAAATTCCCTTTATCACGTAGAGCCCTGGGGCCTTTGAACCCAGACCCAGATCCAGAGCAAGAGGAGGGTGAGGACCACTGTCGGGTGATGGAGCTGCTCAGCCACGTGCTGGATTTGGCCCTGACTGCAGTGTCAGGAGTTGGCCTCTACCCAGCTGAACACTGTGGAGCAGCGTCTAAACATGGATTAGTTGTTCACAAGGTGGATTTAAAGAGTTAGGAGAGGAGAATGAAGCCAAAACTTTCTTTAAACCGGCACAGGCAGCCTTGGCATCTCTTCCCTCCCCTCTGCACAAAGCCAGCCCGCTGGGTTTCTTCTTTGATAAGAGCCCTTGATGCCTCCGTGCCTCCAGGCACTGAATAAAAGGCTTTAATTACCCACTGCCAGGCACCGGCAGCGCTGCTGACAGCAGGGACGTGCCTTCTGCCCACACCTTGGGAAGGAAAACTTCCTACCAAAGGAGCCATTCCCGTTTCATGTGCAGCAGCATCTGCTCCTTCGCCGGCTGCTCTGGAGCCGGTGGGCAGAGCCCCTGCTTGGCCCTCTGAACCTCTAGGATGCATTTTCCGGGGAAGTGCTTTCCCTCTGCTCGCTCTGTTCCACCTCTGGAGCAATTTCTGGTCCTTCCTAAAGGATGTGGCTGCAGCACAGCAGTTTGTGCCAGCTCCGTGCATGGTTGGGGCATGGGCTCTGGGGGCTTCCCCAGCTTCGGGGGGCTCTTTGTGGTGGGGTTTCAAGGCACCATCCTGGAAAGTCCACAAGTATTGATGTCCTCCGCACAGTGGTGGAGGCTGGACCTCTCCTCCTGGTGCTGTCTGCCCCGGCACAGCATCACAATGCCTCCTGCTCAGGGGTGAGCATCCCCACGGAGGGGTTTTTTGGCAGGACAAGTGGGATGAGATGGAGCCTGCAACTGCATCACCCCAAACTCTCGCACTGCCCCAGCGCAGGGAACAGCAGGTCGCTTGTGCCTGGCCATGCAAACACTCAGGAGACTCCTGTCTTTCACCAAAAATTCGGATTAGGAAGGAGATAACGAATCTCCTTTTTATCGCTCCAGCTGAGCGCTGCAAAGGTCAGGCGCTGTCAGCTGCCCACCGGCCGATCCACCCGCTTGGGCTGGCTGCGAGGATGGGCTTCCTCGGCACCTGGAAATTTCCAGCCTTTCCCAAGCCCATTGGCAATGCAGCCGGCTCCTCTGCCATCGGCAATCCGGGAACACCTCTGCGGTGCTTCTGCTAAAGCCCCTCTGCGGGATGTGGTCCCCGTGTCCCTGCAGGGCAGAGAGGGGCCAGGAGAGAAAGCAATCGCTTCGAGCAGCAAATCCTTGTGGGGACTGACAAACCCTGCTGCTTCCAGGCACCCCGGTCTCTCCTGGATCCCCTTCTCTGCTCATGCAAAACCTATTAAGCAGAGAAGAGCCTCGAGTATTCCCCAAATGAGTCATTAACCAGGTCCTGGTAACAGGTGTTCCTTTAAAAAGGCCTCCGAAGCCTTCAGAAACAAGGGGAGCGGGAGTGCTTGGCTTTAATCATACACCAAAAGCAGATTCATTTTCACAGCGGGATGGCAAGCTGCCTCATCCGATAAAAACACACGGTACCGCGGGGAGGTGTGTGCTCCGGTCCCAGCTGCAGCGGGACCGCGTGCCCAGCCAGCGCTCTGCCTTCCCCGCTCGTAATTTCTTAATCTAGTTTTGGAATATTTTATTACTCCCGGCTCTCATCTGCTTTTTGTTCGGCGCGGCGCTCCTTCTTCCCTCCTCCCTTCTCGCTCCGATTAAATTATGTGCTGCAACCCGTTGCTTTCGCCCGGGGCTGCTCCACCTTCTGCTCTGCCATCTCCTCTGTCTCGGCACGCGATGCCAGCGTGCCCGGGGCTGGTGGGCAGAAAAAGGGGCTGTGTGGCACCCCCCAGGCCACCGTCCCTGATGGAGATGCTCTAATCTTAGGCATTTCAAACTGTGAGAATCCCGGTGCTGTGCCTTCATCCCAAGCCCTGCTCTGTCGGGCACCTTCACCCACCTTTGGGCTCCCTGTGCCAGTCCAAGCACCGGGGTGAGTTCAGCCCCACCGAGGGAGTCGCATGGGTCATCTGAAAGCAGAATTGGTGTTTTCGAAGCTGTATCAGGGAATCTGCTCCTTTCTCTGCAGTTCTCCTCTAAAAATGTCTTTATTTCCAAGCAAGCGATGGATGTGACAGCAGGAATGTCCCCCGCTGCCACCCCTCCTGCTGCCTGGCTCTGCCTTCCCTGCCCCAAGGTTTTCCCATGCCTTTGTCCATCTGCCGCACCGAGGACGCTGTTGGGGACAGCGAGTGACGCTGCTGTGGCTGCGAACTCAGCTGTTGATCAAACACTCACCATCATCCTGGTCCTTCCCCAAGGACTGCAGCCCACGGAGCACGAGGGACCGATGGGATGTGCCGTCTCCGGCTTCTCATCCCAGCAATTACTGAAGTATCCGTGCGGTGGGGGAAAGATTTAGGAGCTGCAAGTCAAGAGGGGAAGGGATGGCTCAGGCAGGGAGGGTGGTTTTAGGGCAGTTCATGCCCCTGCAAGGAGGTAGTGGAGCCAAAATGTCATTTGAGCCCATCCGGGCTGTCCCAAATGATTTTGGCTGTGTTCCCCATCTCCCGCTGGCCGGGAGCCCATCCCCGAGGAGTCGTGGCTGGGCTCTGCTCCCCTCTGGCCGTGCAAAGGGGCTGGATGAGGCCCCCGTCCCCTTCCCCTGCAGCCGCCCGTGCGGAGCTGCTCCCCAGCTCCAACGTTTTTCCACTTCGCTGCTCGGTTTCTGCAGACACCGATGAACCGATCGATTCCCCGACGGCTCCAGCTCCAAAGAGCAAGGTCCTTCCATGCAGCCGATGCCTGAAGAGCCCCAGTAATACCCCTGCCACCCCCTTCTCCACTCTCTGGGCCATATCCCCGTGGGATGCACCCCTTGAGGGCTGATTTAAGAGCCACGAGGCTGCCTTTGCATAGAAGTTATTAAGAAGTTGCCCAAACCCACCCATCCCGCAGCTTGTCATAACTCCGGGTGTCCCTTCCCAGGGTCTGGAGCCTCTAAAACTGATGATGAAGGTGGGGAGCAGCTGAGGGAGGTGGCAGGGAGAGGCTGTTGCAATGCACCGGCTTGTTTTGGAAAAGGGCTGTGGCCACTTTTCTGCGGAGAAAGATGGAGAATTTTCTGCATTTTTATTAACTTGAATTTTAGCTGGAGAAACGAGAGGGGTAAAGACACTAAGGATGTTCGGCAGCTGAGCGCACACCCTCAGCCACAGAGGTTTGGGCCCTTGATTTCATTTTGCTGCCACCAATAAAACACACATCGAAGGGGAATTGCGGGGCAGAGGGAGGGAGGGAGGAGAAGCATCACAAGCTGGGAACCAGTGCAGAAGTGGAGGGTGGGGACCAGTCCCATCGGTAACGGTTGAAGAGAGAGTGAGTAATAAACAGGGGTGGTGGATATTTGGCAAGATAAATGGTGCACAGAAAATATGCTTCTTACAAACTTCATGGGGATAAAAATGATTTAAAGAGACGCCGTCAAGATAAAAATCATATCTGTTCAAGAACAACTCCTTACAAGTGTTATTAATAGTACCCGAGATACTGTTACGCTGGGAAGGACTTTAAAATATTGTGTTTGCTTTTCGCTGTGGGTGCTGCCTCTAATTTCTGCAGCGTGCTCGGCCGAAGAGTACAACGATGCCTGGGCAGGTCGGCAGCGAAGGCGAGATGTTGGGGTCAGACGAGCCCTGGTTGCCCTGAATTCAGCTCCTCAGCATCCTTGGGGACATGGTTTTGGGGGGTGGATGCATTTCTCCACCCTGTGCTCCAAGCCATGAGCATCTCCTGCATCCGGAGCTGCACTTCCATGGTGATGATGAAGGCTGGGTAGAAGGAGCGGGTACTTTGCTGTGTTGACCCTGATGCTGCTGGACTGTTGCGAAGAGCTTCTCCCCGTTGCAGCCCAGAACCAGAGCCAGATTGGGGTGAGACATCAGTGAAAGCCTCCAAGCCCTGGTGCCTTCCCCACATCCCTTGGGAAGTTGCGCTTTGACTGTGGGATGAAAGGCTTCAGTGGCATCACAGACCTCCTCCCTGGGTGTTTAATTACAGGCTGTGATCTGCTTGTCTCCTAATCTTCTCTTTGCCAACATCAAGGCGCCGCTCACTGGGGTCCCCCAGGCCCCTCTCGTCAGCGCTTGCAGGATCTGGGCCTCCATCACGGTGGTTCCTCCCTGCAGCGATAGGGACAGACGGGGAGCAGAGCTGCCCTGGATACCGTTTGGAGGCGTTGGGGCCAGCAGCGGGCAGGGGGGACAGGCTGATGTCCCACCATGTCCAAAGAAATGTTGGGGGGGGGGGGGGTCCCTGCTGCCCCTCAAAGCGATTTCATGGCAGTTTGGCAATAGGGAAAAAAAATGAGTTGTCCCCAGTTTCTTCTGCTTCCCACGGTGGCAGGGGTGGGTGGCCAACTCCACCACCCCGTTTGCAGCTCCAGACTTGGAGGCAGCTCCTTCTTGGGGCTGGGAGGGAGCTCGGGGGGTCGGAGGGATGTGATTGGAATGGGCTTTGCTCCTTCTTCTTCCCACAGACCCCAGACTTCGCCGTCTGCCTCCTTCCTCTCTGCTTAACCCTCCGCAGAGGGAAGGTTCTCTCCCCTCCCCTTCTCTTCCCTCCCAGCCTGAATCTTTCCATCTCTGACCCCCGTTACTCCTTTCCGTGCCCCCAGGGGATGGATTATCCCTTTATTATTATTATTCCTCTCCCGCAGCGCCCCTGCATCTTTGAAAATTGTGATCGTGTCTCCCCTCTGCCGCCTTTGAACCACTCAACCCCGGCGCTCCCCGTCCCTGCCCGCAGGTCTCGCTTTGCAGCCACCCCCCCCAAATCATTTCTGTTGCTCTCCCTGGGCTCATTCCCAGCGCTTGACATCTTTCAGCCATGTGAAGATTCATTTTTTGCTGCCTGGCCTGCTGCTACGCCGGGAAAAGGTGGATCGCTGCTGTATTTTAAGCCGGCTGGTTTGAAAGCTGTGAAAGCAGAACTGAGAATTTAATGGCACGTTAAATATACGGCTGATTGTTAGGTCCAATTCTGATTTCAAAGCAAATATGGGCTTGGGAATTAAGGATGAAGATGAGTTTCACTACAAGGTAAATAAAAATTAACTGATGGTGATATAAATATACCCGTGTATTAAAAGCGGGGATGTGTTTTTTGAAATACATTCAATTAGAGAAGTGAGAGTTTGGGGTTATTTTTAATAAAAGCTTCATAAACATGGCAAAATTTTGAGGACTTACAAACAATAAAAATACCCCCAGCTCCAATATCTAACTCCGGATGTTTATGACTGTTTAGTGCTCCTCGCATAAAATAAAAGCACTGCCACAAATTAAGCCAGTTGCTTTTGCTGCCTCTTGTCCCTGATCTCTGCAGGCAGCTCTAAACCCTGCCTGGCAGTGAGGGACACCGGAACTTCCCTGGGGATAATTCCTGACTCACTGCAGGATGGAGGCATAGCCCAAGCTGGGAAATGGGGTGGAATGGAGTAATTGCAGGAATTAATTAGGCAGGGCCATCCCTTGCATGCAAGTCCCTGGGTGTGGGTGCAATTAAGCATCACCCTGATGATGCTCCCATGGGGTTTATTTATACTCGAGGGTGTTTGGAGTGAGGACTGGCGCTTCCCAGCCTGTGCTGGGCTGGAGCATTGATGCTGCAGTAGCACAAGTGTAAAATAATAAAAATTGGCTAAACCAGCTTTTTACCAGCTAGATTTGCAGATATCACATGCAGCGCCTCTGGAAACCTGCTTCTGGTTTGGGTACTGAGGGGGTACCCGGCCCTGGCTCGGGGCTTGCGGGGTCTTGCCTGGCTGAGGGTCTTTCTACAGCTCCCTTCGGTCCAGAAAAACATCCCTGAGACGAAGCAGGAGAGAGAGAGAAAGAGAAAACGAGAAAGAAAAGCTCCCGCTTCAGGGAACCGTCGCCTCTGATTGTTACCAAACTTCTTGCAAACACAAAACAACAAAGAAGTGAAATGCGGAGATAATTAAGGACGTAATTGTACACACACAACTGCTTAATTAAGCTTTTCCTCTTTAAACCTGACAGAATCTGCTTACAAGGTGCGAGCGCGAGGGGAGGCTGCCCATATGCTGGGCCATCTGCACCGCAGGCGGGGGAGGCAAGACAGCCCCATCGCCGCGGCCTGGAGAGGAGGAGGTTGCCCGAGAGCCAGGAAAAAGAGCCACGGGCGAGGAGGAGGTTGCCCGAGAGCCAGGGAAAAGAGCATCATGGCCCCGGTTTGGGGGACGTGGCGGTGGCTGTCCGTCGGTCCTACGCCTGTGCCTGCCTGGGGTGCCGCTGGCAGGTTTCCATCTCCTTTTTGCTGCTGAAAAGCATGGAGCCATCCCAGCTTCGAGCTCCTTTCCTCCCCCCCACCTCCCCTCCCAGCAGCATCCTCCTTCGTGGGATGTGGGGGACAAGGACAAACAGACGGCGAAGATTAATAAGTGAAAGAAAAAGGGAGGGGGACACCTGACCCGAACTCCCTCTTTCTGAGATTCAAATTAAAGTCATAATGCTGTTAGGAACAGGATTCAGAGTTCATGAACGTGTTAGTTATATTGATTTATCCCTGCAGCCCTCAAGACTTCTCAAAAATAATTAGGGTTGACATTGCCAACGCTAGAGCTAAGTGTTGATATCATCTAATGAAAATTGCGTGCCTTGGCTCCGCCTGGCAAACACAGGGCGTTAAAGCAGATACCAACATCTGCAGATCGTGCCCCACACGCCTCCTAAATCAGACACTGCAGCTGGCGGTGACACCCAGGACCACACATGGCCACAGGACAGGGCACCTGGAAACCCCGACTTGTGGCTCCCGCTGCCCCCCAACACACAGGAGCCGGTTGTCCAAGGGGCTGGGGCAGCCCTGTTGCCACCGGGATAATCCCGTGCCTCAATCCATCCCGCATTCCCACCGGGATGTGCAGCCCGGCCCTTCCACCCGAGGCTGCGCTGCCTGGGCAGACCTCGCCATCAAGCACTGCCGCTTTTTCTTTGCAATATAGTAGTTTTATTAAATTTTTTCCTTAACATGGCTTATAACAAGATAGGACACATGTACCCAGAGTAGGAAGGTGTATTATGACCTAGCCTGGGGCCGGGATACACGGCTCCGCATTTAGTGCACGTGCTCTCCCTATTAGGGCGATATTTGCTGGAGCTGCCGGGGAAGCGGCTCCTCGGGGACAGCCCATCTCCTCCGGCGATGGAGAGGGGCTGAGCTGCATCGGCTGTTCCTCCCAACACAGAGGATGCCCTCCCTCGAGCTTTTAGATAAAAACCCCATCAATTTTTCCAGCTCAGGGATATCAGTTTCTTTCACCATTACTCTTAGCTGGCACAATCCCCATTTAATGGGGATCGTGCCGGAACTCAGCCCCTGTGGAGGGGACACGAGCACATGCTTTGTCCCCATGTTTGAGGTGTCACATCTCACTGTCCACCCCATCCTGGGCTGATGCCAGAGGCGAGAAGCCAGTTTTGGGATTGCCGGGATGGCCATACACACAGGCAGCCGAGCAGCACATGAAGAATTAAGATTCCAGCCTGGGCTTTGCAAGGTGAAGCCAGCGGGATCCAGGGACCAATTCAATTAGGCACCTGATGAGGCAAGGAATAACGAGGCAGGTTGTGGCTGCACCGGAGACG
Source organism: Numenius arquata (assembly GCF_964106895.1). Taxonomy (NCBI): domain Eukaryota; kingdom Metazoa; phylum Chordata; class Aves; order Charadriiformes; family Scolopacidae; genus Numenius; species Numenius arquata. The sequence continues at coordinate 4,192,438 of NC_133599.1, read as the reverse complement.
AGCTGGGAAAGGCAGAGGAAAAGGCCTGGATCCTGGGAATAGACATCTTTAGTGGCAGTAAGTGGTAGCAGAGGTGACAAGCCAAGCAGCTCCGCTTGCCTCCAAAAAAGCTTGGAGGAGCCAGTGTGAAGCTGGTAGGGAAGGGCACAAGGAGAGCAGGGAGCCAGGAAAGCCCAGCTGGGGGGTGAGGGATGGGGCTGGCAGCCCCAGGGAAGGTGAGAAAGGGGCTGAGCCCCAGGTGGGATGATTTGGGGATTAGCAGGAGGCAGGGCACACGCGGGGCTTCACCATTGATAAAGGGCTGGTTGCGCCATGGGGAGGTTTTGCAGGGAGAGGAGCTGGTGGAGCTGTACGGAGACCTTGGGGCTGGTGAGATGCTCCTTTGGGATTTAGAAGAGCTTATGTAGGACCCTCACAGGAGACTCCAGTGATGGGGTTTGGGAATCACTCCTCCTGCTGAGCCGAGGCACTTTCTGCACTCAGGGGCTGGGGTTGAGCGTTTTGGTGTGAGCTGAGCTTGGCTCCAGAAGTCGGCTTTAATTACGTGCTGTGCTGGGTGCCATTCCTGCAAGCAGGGCTGTCGGCAGAGCCATCGCTCATCTCGCCCAGGTTAGCTGCGTTCCCCCACGCGCCTGCTCTTATCTTCCTGTTTATTGCTGTAAATTATTGAAGTCAGAAAGGCTGACTCAGCAACGGAGGCTGGAGGAAATTTTTACACATCTATCAAAGCGACGAGTCCTGCTCCCGTCTGTGTTTATTGCTGCCTGTGTCACCTTGCGGTGGGCTCTCTGGGCTGAGACCGGTGGTGGTGGCTGCACGAGTGACTTGTGCCTCTCGGGAGCTGCCCAAAGTGGGACAGAAATCAATGTGTGGATCCAGCTTTGCATCAGGCATGAGCCCACGTCGTGCTCTGTGGGATGTGGGGTGGGATGGGTCCGGAGCGGTGATGACAGACTGGTGCGCCAGGGCCAGGAGCATGGATGAACTGGGAAGCTGGGGTGGGTAACTCGGTTGTGGGGTGTTGCAGCTGGGTGGGGAGAAGGGGTAAAATTTTGTATTATTCCTGCAAGAAGAGGGGAAAGCCTTGGCCTGCGAGGGGAGGGCTCTGCTGGAGCGCCCCCCCGCCCCAGCTCGATTTTGGGGGTGCTACTGCCCTGAGAGCTCAGGCCTGAGTGGGTCTCAGGGGAAATCAGTTGCCTTGAGCCAGCTGCAAAATAATCCCTCTTTGTCTTGGGGAAATGCGTCTCATCCCCAGCACCGTGGTACCTGCCCTGTGCCTGTCCAGTCCTGGCACCCACTGCGTGCTCCCATCCTGGAAGTGCCCTCCTCCAGGGATGTGACGGCTCAGTCTCCTGGGGGCTGGGGAGAAGTCCCAAGGAGCGGAAAGCTTTGTTTGTGTGTTTGTTCCACTTTAATTTATTGAAGTGGCGTGGGGACCTGCTAATGAAGTGTTGAAGATGGATTGTGGCTGGCTTGTGTTACATGGGGCTCGTAGGATACTTAATTACCTTGGGAAGCTTGAATGCAATGAATACTTCATAAAGCAAAAGCCAACAGTGAATTATTCATTATCCATCTATCGGGGGCAGCTACGATAAACCCTCTGGGACAGGGACTGAGTGAGGGCTCCCCTTTCCAGCCCTATGCAGACATGGACCTGCTCGTCTTCCCCATTGATGTGGGACTTATGGAGCAGGGACCCCATGGGGCTCCTCAAGGGAGAGATTTTGGGGGAACCTCTTCCCTAAAGCATTGCTCAATGTGTTTGATCATGTGCTGAGCCACATCAGGCACCCCAAAAATTCGGCAAAGGGCTGGGGAAGGGGGAGTTGGAGACATAGGGAGGGAGTAGGGTTGGTCATCTCCCTGCAAGGAGACAGCAGGGCAGGTTGTCCACAGGGAAACACCGTGTGGTCCCCAAAAGGATGGGCACTGTCCCCCTGTGAAGTTGAATTCAAGGTGGCAGCTTGACTGTTGCTGTGGGGGTACCCAAGGATGCCCTGCTCCAAGGGGGAGGCAGGGAAGGAGCCAAGGGGCTCAGAGGCTTTTATATACACCTGGCTGGCTAATGGGCTTGACACAGCCCAACCAGGGAGAAATTAAAATCCAGCCTCAACTCTGAATCGTGCTTAAGGAGAGAAACCTGGGGAAAAGGAGCTGTGGTGGAAAACTCAGACGGTGGGGAAAGCGGAGGACTGGGCTGTCTGTAAATACCTGCTCGGGGCCTTGGCCCCCAGGGCTGGATGGTGTCTGAGCAGGGACCGGGCTGTCGCATCCTGGCTGCAGCAAGAAATAGGCTTTGCTGCCATCTACCTCTCCCGGGCTCCCTGGCAGCTGGGCCCGGTGCCGTGGGGAGGCTGCGGGGCTCGGGGCCACCCTGCTGCTTTTGGGAGTCCTGAAACATCCTGACCTGAGACCGAAATGGTGCTGGGAGTCTTGCAGGGGGAGTGCTTTAGTTTCTCCCCTCCATCCTTCTGCTTTGGTCAGTGGTGGCTCTTGCACCGTGGTCTTTCTCCAGTGCCAGCTCAAAGGCTGCTCGCTCCCCTCCAGCGCAGGGTGTAAGTGTGTGCCTCGGCAGGATTCCGTGGGGGAGAAAGAGCAAAAAGTGGGGGGGAAACATCCCCTTGACATCCCTTTTCATCAAGCATCTGCTGCCAAAATGCCATGTCCTTCCAGCGTGGCCCCCAAGGGTACCAGGCTGTGCCAGGCATGTTTTGGGGCTGCTCTGAGCATCAGCATCACCCAAAGCCAGATGTGGCTTTGCTTGAGCCCTGCCAGGGCATGCAGCATCCCCTGCCCACATGCCCTGGGCACTCTCCTCCCACTGCTTCCCTCCCTGCTCCTCATTTAATAATTTTTTTTGGCACAGGGAGGGCAGCCCATGCTGCACATCTGCATTGCACAGCTGGCAGGGCACATCTGGGTGGGATATTCCCATAATAATCCCTGGCTAAGCCTGCTCCCTGCTGTGTCTGATCCCGCTGGATGGAGGTGCAGCAGCGATGGGATGTCCCAGTCTTTCCCCTCCCATGGCACAGGCTCTGCTGCTGTGTCTTAGTGTTTCTTCAGTACTAACCCCATGGCAGTGCCCAGTTCAGGCCATTCCCCGCCCCCCCCTCCCCTTTTTGTGCTCAATTTGTAGTTTTGTGTTATCCCCCGAAATCTGTGCTCCTGCTGATGTTCTCTAGACCTTAAAGAATATTTAACCACCTGTTAAATTATTTATCCTTCTGAGGTTTCATGCACGGGGCAGCTCACAGGCCTCCTGGAGAATTAACTAGAGCCATAAATCAAAGAGACGTTTGAGAAATTTCCCATTGCTGGTGCTGATGGCGGCCTGGCCCCTGAAATGCCACTTGCAGGTTGGGAGCCGGGCGCTGCCACTTGCTGCTATTACTTGTTTAGGAGCTTGTTAAATTTAGAAGTTAAATAGACTCCAGGAAACAGATGAGACACACCAAGTGCCAGCTACGGGGGGAACTGGGTGGCTGCCACCCCCTAATACTGCTTTTTTAAGGTGGGTTTTTTTCAGGCTTTGCAAAGCACTGCCATCAATCCAGCTGCGAAGGCAGCCGAGGGTGGTTTGTGGGCTGTAAGTGGGTGTTGTGCTGTAGGGAAGGGGGACAGCGATGCCACCTGCTCGGTGGGTGGGAGATGGGATGGTGGGACCACAGAAGCTCCACTCCCATAAAGCGCAGGGGATGTGCCCTCGGGGGTGGCGTGATCCCCCGAGGGGCTGGCGGTGATGTAGAAAGCTGATGGCTTTTACCTGTTGTGGTACAGACCGGCTGGGGTGGGGACGGAGGAAGGTCCCTGCCATCCTGCTTCCATGCTCGAGCCACTTGGGAAGCCTATCAATAGGCTTGTTGATTGTTATATCAATATAACAGCCTATCAATACCTGAAGGGAGCCTACAGAAGAGCTGAAGAGGGACTCTTTGTCAGGAAGAGTGGTGACAGGACAAGGGGCAATGGTTTTAAATTGGAAGAGAAGAGATTTAGATTAGATATAAGGAAGAAATTCTTTACTGTGAGGGTGGTGAGACACCGGAACAGGTTGCCCAGGGAAGCTGTGGATGCCCCATCCCTGGAAGTGTTCAAGGCCAGGCTGGATGGGGCTTTGAGCAACCTGCTCTAGTGAGAGGTGTCCCTGCCCATGGCAGGGGGGTTGGAACTAGATGATCTTTAAGGTCCTTTCCAACTCTAGCCATTCTATGATTCTATGAAGGTCCCTGCCATCCTGCTTCCATGCTCGAGCCACTTGGGAAGACTGTCTGCACTTCCAAGGGGTCCGGTGGCTGGTGTCAAAGCAAGAAAGTACCACTGTCCAAAGTGAACCTTGTCCTGGGCATCCCCGACGGCTGCAGGAAAGGGTTAGGAATGAAGGGAGGCACAGGGAAGAGAAACCCAGCGAGGGATCAGGCTGCCGGCCTCATCCTTTCACTCTGCACCGGCACTGAGCTGAGGATGGGGATTTGGGCAGTCTCAGCAGGGCGCTGCAGTGGCTTTTCCACGGGGTGTTCCTCCCTGGGTGCTGCGGCAGCAGCCCTGCTCGGGCACGCATGCAAAAGCTGTTCGACGAGGCAAAGCAGGGGACAAATCCCAGCTCCCTGATGTCTCCGTGCAGCATCATAGGGAGTGAAATGTGTTTAGGAGTCGCCTCTGGGCAGGGCCTCTTGGTAAACAAGCTGTCACGGCGCTGGCATGTCCTCGGTGGGGAGCTCTGGGCAGCAGAGATGCCGCGGTGCCCGCAGAGCTGCGCTGATGCCAAGCGACATCTGGGGGGGGGGAACGACTGCAGGGACATTCCCATCTTGCTGAAAATCCTACAGATTGCCCGGTGCCCCGAGGTCTGCAGCTCACTCCTTGGAGTGGCTTTGGTGGTTTTATGGCTCTTTTTGTGCTCTCTACTCCGCCTCCCCCCCCCCCCCAGCCCCGAGCACTACTGATTGGGTTGAGGGTGTGAGTGTGTGTGTGGGGGTGTCTCTGCCCTCCTGCTCCGTGCCCACAGCAGAAGGGATGTACGTGGTCCTGGGGGCTCAAAGGACCCTGCGTTTGCAGGAGGAGGCCATTTGGCTGCAGTGCCACCAGGACACCCTCCCCTGCCACCCCAGCCGTGCCAGTGTGGGCTCTCCACCTCCCAGAGCTCCCAAGCTGGACATGGTTGTCCCAGTGTAGGTGTGGGGTCTCCATTCGTAGCCTCTTCCTTTGGGTCCCCCGCTTTGTCCCCATGCTGGCAGCCTTCTGCAGGGTGGCAGACAGGTGTTTCACCTTTCCCGAGACATCACGACTTTCTCTGCCATCAGTGTTTTTCCAGCAGAAGCCACCTGCATCCCTGCTGCTCCCCGGCAGAAAGAAGCTGCCTCAGGAGGCCACTTTCGCTGCTGACCGCAGCACGAATCACTTCGGTGATGCCTTTCCCTCTGCCATCAAACCCTCCTGCACCGTCTCGCTGAGATTTTAAGCACTGTTTGTCCTTATTCCCTTCCTGTGTTAAATCTCAGGCCCTCCCCAAGGAGTGTGGTGTTGCCTGGGACCAGCCCAGTTGCACCCAGAGCACTGGGGTCCCCGGGGAGAGGAACCCTCCTTCCCCTCGGGACGAGGGTAGGGTGTCCAAAAAGAGGACACGAACCACTGCCAGACAGTCAGAAAAGCCCCAACCCCACCTTCCCTAATAAATGAATTCATTTGGCTCCCCGTGTGAAGATGCAAAGCTGCAGACAGACCCCAGAGAGGGGTTTTTCTCCCCTCCCGCGCTGCCCCCAGCCCTTTGCAGCCCAGCTGGCTCAGTCCTGCTCTTTATTCGCCCCCCAGAAATGAGAATTTCAGTTTATCACGTCTGCCTGGCGGGCAGCAAGCCACCAAGCGAGCGAGAGGGAGCCTGCAGCAGCCAGCCGGAGAGAGCTGGGAGAAAGTGCTAGGTAATAGAGGTATTTATTAAAGGAGGGAGGAAATTTATATGCTATTCCTGCTTCTTCAGCTCTCAGTCACCGCCAAGGGGAGAGGAGGAGTGGGCAGCTTACACAGGAAATAGCCAGAAGTCTGTTTTCTGCCCATTTGTCAGTCTGATGAACAAGAAAAATATAGGCGGTCTTGATGAAGGAGAAATAGAGAGTCTGGAGGAGGGTGGCGGGTGTCTCTCCACGGCCGTTCACAGCCACGAGCAGCCCCGGGTTCATGGAGAAGCCACCCTGGACTCCCCCCCCCCCCCGGCTCCCTCAGGCTGGGGGCTTGTGCCATGGTGGGGCTGGGGGTCCCAAGGCTTCCAGTTGGTGACAGGGGGCTGTGAATGGGAGGGGGCAGGGAGGAGGAGAGGTTGGATGAGGTGGGAGAAGGGGCCATGGGGAGGAGAAAAGGGGCTCTGGAGGGGACAGGCTGGGGGAGAGCCCTGGCAGCAGGATGGGGATGGTCTCAGGGTCCAGAGCCATCCCCACAATCCAGCATCTCCCCTGCACAAGCCCCCCCCCCCCCCCCTTAGTTTATGTAAAGTGCTTGGCATCTACCAGAGAAGAGCACTAGGGAGTAAAAAACCCACCAAGTATTAAGTGCTAATAATTCCCTACTTTTATTTGCAGTTATCCACCTACATGAAAGAGGCTGGGTTTTTGCTGACACTTTCTTGCTGGGAATTGAATGCTGCCTGAATCATCCATCCAGGGCCATTTGTTCATAAAAGTAAGGAATTGCTGTTTGAATCTTTTTATTGCTGCTAACGTGACACAGGCAGCGCTGATGGATTCGGGCAGCCTTTGCGCAGGCTGGGGATGTCTGTGCTGGGAAATGGCAGAAATGGGGGTGCTCGTGCACCCTCCCCGGGGGGTGCAAACACTGCTGGGGTCTCCCTGGGCTCAGCCTCATGGTGGAGGGACTGTGCAATGTCCCTCTGCCGCTGACAGGGGGAAATCTTTTCTCCTCCCAAGCTTGAACCCCACCAGTTTTCCCCTGAGGGGCAGCTTCTCCCTGAGGCACCAGGGTCCATGCACCCCGGAGAGGGGCTGGGGTGGGATTTGGACCCCAAGCTCTGTGAGTGTGATGGCACAGAGGGAAGAGGGAGTTTTTTCAATCTTATCTTATTGTTTCCAGAGCTGCTGGCATGGCCAGACAAGGAGATGCTTTTCCTTTTGGCAGAGACAAATAGACGGAGCCAGACCCTCCGGCATCCCGGCTGCCGCTCCTGCACTCAGATGTGATAAATATGTCCCAGGAGAAACCCAAGAAAGCCATGTCCCAGCCTGAAAGGGATCAGCCCCAGGGCAGGATGATGCTCTATGGCGTGGCACCGGGCCAGGACCCTGTCTTTAAACCTTGCAGCCCCACACCCCCCATCTGTCCCCGTGTTTTGGTGCAGGACCCCGGTCTGTGTCCTGCAGCCACTGTGGGGCGAGGACCAAAGATCAGCCCCTTGTTGAGATCTCCCTCCTGATCCCTGCGGATGTCTCCAAATTAGGGATGTTATTAACTACAAGCTACTTTTCCCCCGACTGCTGCTTGCACAAACGATAACTGATTTAAAATGAATTGAGCCAATTACTGCAGTTTCCCTAAAACAGATGACGGCAATACTTGGGTAAGGAGGAGCAATCCAGCTGCAACGGGGATAAGAGTTAGACACTGAAATGCCCTTTGGGCCCAAATTTCCAGCTGTCTCTGTTTCCTGATGGAGTCTGGCTCCTTTCCTCAATTGCATGTGGACTTAGGTGGTAGCAGCCAGGGGCACCCTCAGGCCAGTGGTGCTGGAGAAGGTGATGGTACCTGCTCTGGGTGCAGTTATCCACTATGAATGAGCGATGCTGGAATGGTCCTTGCTGACTACAAACAAGCAGTGCCTGAAAATATTAATATATTTATGGAAAAGTGGAAAGAACTCCTGAATGATTTTTTTTCAAGGGTGGGACCTCGGGGCTGGGGCTGGGATCTCCCAGTTCCATGGTGCAGGTGGGGATTTCCCATATGGGAAAGATGTGGGTTGTCCAAGGGCTCCTACATGGTGGCTCCTGTCCCAGGATATTTAACCAAATGGTTATTCAGAGATATGCCAACCTGGTCTGCTGTCCCCAGATCTGATCTGCGTATGAAGTTTATCAGACTTTAAAGAACACTGTCACTGGATGTCTTGTCCTTGTAATATGAGGCACTTTAGTGAAAAGGAAATTTTAATGAAGATGGATTAAAGCTTAACTGTGTGAACATGAGTTAAGGAAATCTTGAAATCGGGTTCCCATTTGTCTGCCTTTCCAAATCATGAGAAATATTGATTTACTTACGCCAGCAGCAGTGACAGCATGCCACGGTCCCAGCAGAGAGGGTGAGGAGTGACAAGTGCCACCAGCTCTGTGGGATGGGGACAGATTGGATCCTGCGCTGCTCCTCAGCCAGCTCTGTTTGCCACAAGATCAGAGCCTGTGGCAATTTTGGCTGGGACACACAAACACGGCAGGCTGAGCCAAGGAAGAGGTCGGGCATGACTTCCTCAAGGGTGGCAAGTGGCTGGTACCCAGGGTCTGTCCCACTGAGGTTGGTGGGACCAAGCTCCAGCTCTTCCCTGTGCCAACCCTGCTCCCTGCTTTGGCTGCAGCTCCTCCCAGGTTTCCCTCTGCCCGCAATTGCCCCTTCCATGCAGCCCACACAAAAGCCTTTAGAATTGAGATTAGATGAGCTGTTGCAAAATCAATTAGTGATAAAAGCCTGTGGGCAAGGCGCGGGATTGTATCGTTTTATTATGTTGCCATCTGAGCAGTAAAAATACATGGATGGACACGTATAAAACAATCTGAAACACTGGGTCAGAAATCTGGGCTCCTGCTGCTTCCCTCTTAATCTCTTATTAAATGATATATCTTCTGATTGCTTTTGTCAGCTCTCTAAATTTAATAACTGAACTAACCATTTTCTCCTATTGTTCGCATATAAATAAGTGTTGGATCAATAAAGAACATCTTTAAAAGCCCCTGGATTTGAAAAACGAGGGGAGCATGGCCTGGCAGGCAGCTGCAAGAAAATTACAACTTCACACCTCCAAAAAAATGGTGTTTGAAACAAGGAGGAGGGGAAAGAAAAAGAAAACCCCGTGAATGAGCTGCTTTCTGCCATGGAAAGGGTGGATCGATGAGGGCTGGATGAGGTTTTAGCTTTTGGTTGCAGATTGCCCGGCGGCTGCACTCCTCCCCTACCCCTGCCTGGCCAAACTGTGTGATTTTAGGGAAACCAGCGCTTGGATGCTGTAATTTCTCAGAGGGGTTTGCTCAAGGAGAGGTGAGCACCATCATCAGCTGCTGTGGGGTCTCCTGGGCTAGAGAGGGGCTGGTAGCAGAAGCGGAGGGTTGCTCTTGGGATAGGTTTCTCTTTTTATTCCCATTTGCAGCCTTGACCCCAAATAAAGCAGCTCCTCCTTTGTATCGTGGCTGATTTCAAGCTGCTGGTACCTCAGAGCATCACTGACCATCCCACGCCTGCACCGCCTGGCTGGGCAACATCCACCTGGAGAAGGCTCCTCGCGGCAGGGCAGCTGCACCAAGGAGGTAAAACTATCGTTGAGGGATATTCTTCTCCTTTAACGTTGTTCTGCTGGAGATAATTCCCTCTGCAAAGCGTCCTTGGGGCTGCAGGGCCAGGCCGGGTGCTCCTGACCTCCGCCGGCTTCGAGAATGATGCTCACTCGTCTGCCGCGGTGTCATGGGTGGTGACACATCTGGCGAGGCAGCTGGCTGCTGGGCACAGGTGGGGGTGGCCAGAAGGCATTAATACCGGCTTCACTGCCAACATCTGCTATTGCCCAGCAAGCCGGGGCATCGGCTCCATCCCTCTGGTGCCCTGGAGGGAAATTCGGCTACAAAGCCTCAACCTACCCTGAGGTGGTCCCCGGCTCTCCAGAGCTCCCCGTCATGGGCTGCTGTCGTCCCCCTCCAGGGTCTGCTGCATCATTGTGAATTCTTCCAGCATCACTGCACGGCAGAGGAAGGCGACCAGCCCTCACCTATAACTGCAGCATTTAAAAAACTCAAGTGTGGGGGAGAGGCGCAGCCAGGCAGTGTGCTCTGTGCGGGGCGTGCGGTTATGGAGGGCTGCCTTCCCGTGATATATTGCACTCAAAAGTCCGGGGGGTGAGATAAGCGAGGCCGAGGAGGCCTCCTTCGCACGCGGCGTGTTCAGTCGCTCGCTATAAAGAAGCCCCGGTGCCTCCACTCCTCTGCTTCTCCCTCGCTTCAAAGAACAAAAGGAAATGGGCTTGTTGCTTTGTAGGCGAAGGAAAGGAGGCTCCCGAGACCCGGGGAGAGCGAGCCATGAATTATTCAGCGTGGCTGTCGGCGCAGGAGTGGTGCCGAGACCTGCTCCTGCGGTGACCCCAGTATCAGGTGCCGGCCAGGAACCCCGAATTTGGCTGGGTGCAGAGGCAGGAGGGACTCTGAAGATCTGGGGCTGGGGGCAGCATCCTTCCCCCCTCCCCAGGGCATGGCTGTGCTGCTGCTTTGGAGCAAAAGGTGGTTTCTATTCCTGCATCCCCATCCCTGGGGCGAGCCTTGGGCTTCCCACTAGTTTTGGTTGCTTTGGACCCAAAAAAAGGAGGAAAAATGCCTGAGAAGGGGGCACATGTGTGCCAAACAGGGAAGGTGGCAGAGGGCAAGAGCCCTGGCAGCGAACGCACTGGGGATTGCTCTCCAGCCGGCTCGGTAACAAATTCACTGACACAGGGAACAATATTTCCCTGACTCTGCCAATTCCTTAACGAGGCTGACTCCAAGGGCCCCACAGGGAGGGGAACTTGAACTCTGCAAAAAGCTCTTCTGCTGAAGCTTTATTTAAAGCTACATGGGGGATGCTTAAATATTAAAGGGAGAAAATCTAATGGCTGGTGGTAGGATGGGCAGCAAGCGCTGTGGGACAAGCAGTGGCACCGGCTGCCCGCTCTGTGTCTCTCTTTGCCTCTAAACCCCTTTGATGCCCCATCTAATGGGGCTGTCACCTTGCTGGGGACCATCACTGCTCTCCCCTCTGATCTAGGTCCCCTTTTCCTTGGCTTCTAAGACAGCCCCAGGTTTGCATCTCACCCAGCAGCACTGCACCGTCTCGGCTGGACACCAGCATCTTCTCAACACAGCCCAGGAGAAAGGACAAGGACTGAGCATCTGTACTTTTTTTTTCTCTGTGCTGCTTCTGTTTATTTCTTACTTTTTACTCCCTACTTCTTGACTGTAGAAGTCCTTGTGCTGACACGATATTATTTATTTATAAAATATGTACAGGAAAGTGCTCGGGTACCGGTCCCACCCTCCAAGGTTGGCCGTGCGTGTCCGGCCAGCGGGAACGGAGGTGAAAGTTGGTTTCTCTGCCTTGGAGTGGGGAGGAGGAGGAGGAAGAAGGAAAGGGCTGAGAAAGATAGAGACTTCAAAGTATGTGAGCAAATATTTACAGGTTCCAAGACACAAAAAAATATATATCTACAGTGTTGTCTTGGGGATACAGGGAGTCGGGCTTGAAGCGAAGCCTGCTCCCAGCTCCATTTGTTATATTGATTTATAAAGACAAGGGGTATCGATTTCCATCGGCTGTGCCGGCAGCGGGGTGCACGGCTCGGGTAAGCCCCAGGCTCGGGCGCTGGAAAGGGGCAGCCGGGACCCCTCCAGCCACGGGCTGGTGCTTCTGGGGGTTTTGTGATGGTGTCTGTACGCTTAATTTTTGCAAATGAGGGCTGAGGACTCTGCAGCACTCCCTGGAGCGCCGGGGAGCGGGGATGCTGGCAGGGAGCGCATTTTGGAGCAGCAGGGAGGAACATACTGCAGCTTGGGGTTTCCCACTGGCCGCTGCTGGTTTAATATGACGTGAAGGAAGCACGGGGAGTTGCTGACACATGGATGGTCCCCAAAAGCTGGCTGGCTTCTGGGAGCTGGGGAAGGGACCTGTGTCAGCGAGGAAGAGCCCAATGTGCCATGTTGGCACCGGTGGGCTCATGGGTGCCCCAGAGAGCGTGCCTAGGGCTGGGGGTCTGCACTTGCAGGGCGGGGAAGCTACTATGGTATGTGCACAGCTAACTGCTTGTGCTGGGGAGGGGGTTGGTGCACAAGGGGGGGCTGTGTGAAATGTGACTGTGGGTGCCTGGGTGTCTGGCTTGGTCCCCGATCTCAGCAGGTCGCCCCAGTTCAAACTGTCCATGGTCTATGCAGGTGATACTTGGCTGGAAGAGACAGAGGAGACCTCGGTCTTGCTCTGGGATACGGCAGAGGAGACATCTTCATCCCCAAAGGGGTTCTTGCCGCAGCAGATGGTGGTGATCATGCAATTACGGAACTGAAGATGGGAGAGAAATGGAGAACGATGGCACTGGGGGTAGTGGGGACGTGCTGCCTTACTGAGAGCCCCCAGCAGCCCCTGAGCTTGCTGTTCCCCCCCGCACCGCTGAGATGCAGACCTTATGAGGAGGAGCAAGGTGCCTGCGGTGACCCCATGACTGTTGGTAAGCCAAGGGCAGGGGCTCACCCTGCATGACATGAGGCATCTCACCTGTTTGTTCATGAGGACGTAGATGATGGGGTTGTAGAGGGAGGAGCTCTTGGAGAAGAAGGCAGGCACTGACATGAGCGTGGCAGTGAAGTCTGCTCCCTTGTTGGTGAAGATCCAGAACGCCACCACGGCATAGGGCGTCCAGGCCAGCATAAACCCCAGCACCATGAGGATCACCATCCGTGTCACCTCCTTCTCCGCCTTCTGGGTCGTGGCTGACTCCTGCTGCTGGGCAGCTGCCTGCAGGCAGGGGGGTGGTAAGGGGCACCCCAGAGCTTCCCACCCCCAGTCCACCTCTCTTCTCCCACCCCAGCTCCTCACTCTATCCCCATTCATCCCCTCCCAACATTACCTCTCGGACTTTGCAAATGAGGCGACCATAGGAGAAGAAAATGACCACAACCGGGATGATGAAGTGGATGACGAACATGTAGAGGACGTAGGACTCATTGTGGTAGTCGGGGTTGTGGGTGTAGTAATCAGGGCCGCAGGAACACTGCATCCCCTCCGGCATGTATCTGCCAGTGAGAAAGGTTAGGATCATCACCAGGACCTTCCCTGGGGGTAATGGGAGGGGTTCAACCTGAGGACCCAATTCCCCAAGGATGGTGGATGCTTGAAGAGTGGCACATGTGTTTCGGGTCAGCTGCTCCCTGGCTTCTCCTCTACGCCCCGTGCACCCGTCCTGGCTGGCCCTGCAGCCCTCAGCTCCTTCGGGGCCAGCATGAGCCGTGACAACACGTTGCACTTGAGCTGCTGGCCTGGTCACCCAGATGCCCTTTATGGTCTGCAGAGAGAAATGGGCTCTTCACAGCATGGGTGAGATGAGCCGCGTCTATCGAAGCCCCTCTTTCTCTGCAGAACATCAAGGGAGCACGAAGGGCTATTGCAGCTGGAAATGCTGAGCCTGTGGCTGCCTTTGGGGGACACCAAGACGTCAAGAGAGTGACAGCTGAGGTCCCATTTCTGTCCTGGCTCGCCCCATTCCCTCTCTTGCCCAGAGCCCAGGGAATTTCATGCCTGAGCCACATCTCCTGTCCCACAGGATGTTTGCACAGCAGCTGGGGCTGCCGCTGAGCATCCTTTGACTCACCTGGACCAGCCGAAGAGGGGTGGAGCAGCACAGGAGAAGGCCATTACCCAGGTGAAAGCGATGCCCATCATGGCGTGGGTTGCAGAGAAGCGGAAGTTTCCCATGGGCTTGCAGACGACGATGTAGCGCTCTATGGCCAGGACAACCAGGGACCAGAGGGCGACTTGGCCTGCGGGAGGGAGACAAAAAGAGAGCATACGGTGGTGGTAAGAGCTCCTCTGGGCTTGATCTTCCCTTCGTGGTCACGGAGGGGACCGAGGGGTTGGGGATCATCAAAGTGTAGCCAGCATCCTATTGAATAACTGAGAATCTCCCAGCTGTAACGTGCAATAGGTCTGGGAGCGGAGGGGAGCGTCTGCGCCGCAGCAGGATGCTGGGGATAGAGGAGGGGATCATGATGGTTTTTTAATCATTTAAAACTCAAGGGGGGTGAATTCCACCTGGGCGCGAGGAAGCACAATTTCCGGCAAAGATGCCAGATGTGTCCAAACCTGTTGATGCCTTTAGATGTGTATTTCATGAGTCTTCCGCCAGTGCTGGATCGGAGCGGGGGGAGTGTACGGGGGAGGCTGTGTGGGTGGGCATGCGTGCACATGTATTTATAAGGGATAATTAAACTTCAGGGGATTGGGAGCGTTTAGTCGGTGCTGTAAGCCTGCTAATGCCCCCAGCTGTGATAATCTGCTGATAACTACACCCTGTGCCAGGATTCGCTGGAGACCCGCTGCTCGCACAGCCACTGCTTCCCATCAAACTTTCCTCCCTGTGAACAGGAGACTCCTTATTCTTTACTGGATAAAAACACTGGAAGGGCAAGTAATGCTGCCTGAAAGCCCACTTGGTCAAAAATGGTGCAGACCCATAAGATCTTCTGACCTCAAGACCAAGCCCTTCCTCGGTCCTTGGCTTCGGTCAGGATTTAGCTTTGCTTTAGCCTAGCAAAATATCCATCTTTTTTTTTTTTTTTTTCCCCCAGATCATCATCATTGTGGGAAATTGAATTGCCCATTTAGGGGAAAAAAAAAGAAAAAAAGTGAAGTCCTTGCCGTGGTTATGGATCTCTGCAGCAAGGATTAGCGGTTGTCAGATCCATCAGGAGGTGTCGAGTGGGCCCGGCTGGCTGCGTGGGCACGGGGTGCAAAATGAATTCTCCCTGTTTTGCACGGGGGCTTTCTGCAGGGCGAAGCGTTAGCAGCTCTTGTGTCCCTGAGAAGCGAAATAAGGAAGCTCCCAAGGGCACCTGAATCGGCTGCAACTGGGACAAGAGCTGAGCGATTGCTGCAAAGCCTGGGCCTGGTTTCCCGAGCTCTGTGCACCCCTGAATCCTCCTTCCCCTCCACGCTGCTGCTCGTCTCTTCTGGTTAAGAGCTGCCACATCTTCCTTTTGCCCCTAGATAAGTTGTCACCCTTCTTGTCTTGAACTCCTCCTCTCCGTGCCTGTACCCCTTCTGCAGGGTCCCTCTCCCGAGTGGTCCCTCTCCCAAAGGATGTCTCTTCCCTCCCCAAGGGAAGCCCTCCCAAGTGCTTCACCTTTTCCCAAGAAAAGGCTTTTGGCAAAGATGCTTGACATCAATTCAAGGATATGATGTGGCCATCCCCAACGGGTCTCTGCTAGCCAGGCAACCTGGGGGTGAGACCCCCTGAATGGACACCGGGCAGCTTGGCCAGATGACCCCAAGCTTGATCCTGCAAAGAAGGATCCCTTCCTGGTGCTCATTGCCTTGCAGCTGCCCTGCTCATCGTGAGATGGGCGCTTCTTGGCATCAAGATCCAACTTGTCTAAATCTCTCTTTTTTTATTCCCGTCTTTAAGCCATGGGGAAGCAGCACCTTGCGTGGTGAGCGATGGCTTTCTCCACGGGAGAGATTCTGGATGCATCACCGACACCCCAATGGCATGGTGAAGGGGTGGAATTGGGCTCCTAAAGCCCTGAAGAAGCAAGATCACCCACTGCCAAGCCTGGCCCTTAGACCCCAAGCTCCCACCCCACGGCCCTTACCTCCCAGGGTGGCGAAGAAGCCCTCCACGGCACAGCCAACAGGGCCGAAGACGAAGTAGCCATTCCAGGCAGTGTAGAAGGTGACCGTGAAGCCAAAGCAGGCCATGAATAGGTCCGCCACCGCCAAGTTGACCAAGATGTAGTTGAGTGGCTGGCGGAGCTTCTTGTGTTTGAAGGTGACCAGGAGGGTGAGGAGGTTGATGGGCAAACCGGTGGAGATGAGGAAGAAGATGTAGCAACACACGATGCGGTATTTCCAGGGCTCGGCCAGGTAATACTGGGGGTACTCGAAGGGGCTTCGCACCACCCCTGTCTTGTTGGACATAGGCACGTAAAAATTGATACCTTCCGTCCCATTCATCCTGCCAACGTTATGGCAGCTGCTTTGCTTTTAAGGTTTGGGCGTTGGTTTTAATATCAAATACTCTGATTTAGTAATTAATTAGGCTTCAACCCCAATAAAAAAAAAAAAAAAGGAATCCCCACCACCCCCCAATATGGAAAAATACCCCCAATTAGAGGGTCCTCCCCCCCTCAAAAAAATGAATGAATGAATAAGAACGGCAGTAAATCCCGAGGGGACGGGAGGTGGTGCGCTGCCCCTGCTCCGCGTCGGGGGCTGGCGGTGCCCAGGGAGGTTTTATACCCTTCGGCCTCCTCGAGGGAGCACGGGGGGAGGCTGGATTAGGGGCTCGGCTAACTTTGTATGACAAGGGCAACGGGATTGAGAGGGGTTGATGGTTTAAGCACCCTCTAAGCAGCCAGTTGGCCCCAAAACCTGCATTAAAGCGTATTAATTGCCATTAAGTGTTTAATATTGTTTAAGGAGTTGGGGGGAGGAAGGGATGGGGTTGGGAGCCCTTTGGAAGAGGAGGGTGGTAAGTTGGGGAGTAGCTGCTTTGGGTGATTGACGGGGAAATGGGTCCATGCTCAGGTCCGCGGTGGGTCACAGCCTTTGGGGTGTCCCTGGGAGGTTGAAGGATGCCATGGGAGCGCTTGGGGAGTGCCCAGCTCTGCCCCACTGACCTTGGTGGGGGTTGCTGGGGGAAGGCTGGTCCAAGCTCTGTGGGTCGGAGCTGTGAGCTTGGCTCTGGCTCTTTGGCTGCTCTGTGCTTCGGGTGCCTGGTTCACGGTGGGTGCTGCCTGGTGTGGGTACACATCTCCAGCACAGGGCAAAGCCCGGCTCTGCTGACATGGCCAAGGGCCACCTCAGGGGTTTGCAATCCGAAAGGCTTCAGTCTTGCTAAACTCAGCATTCTCAAGGCAAGTCTCTTGGCTGTATGACACCCCGAATCACACTCCCTGGTCTTGCTGGAGTGCAAAGGACTCCAAATTTCCTCCCCTGCCTTGTCTCCTCCCTGGGCTGAAGGATATACTTTATTCAGCTGATCCTCCAAGGATCTCTGGCAGGACAGAAGGAAGCGCTCCATCCGGCAGGGCTGTCCATGCCCCATCCATCCTGGGGGCTCCCTGTCTCCTGGGGAGCTGCCGGTGAATGTTTCCCCCCTGATTCTCCTCCTCATCCCAGCAAGTGGGACACCAGTCTGGGTTGCAGCTTTGCAAGGACTGGTGGGGTTTAGGGGGGTCCTTGGCCACAGCTCTAAAACCAGCCTGACTAAGTGCCACTACTTGATGGAGAAGCAGCACCTGAGCGCCCCTGAGGAGAGACAATAAAGCCACAGCAATGCTGGTGTCCTGAATTCCCTCCAGAGACAGTGCAGAGACACCAGCACCAGCCAGTAGCCATACTGGGAGAGGAAGCAGGATGGAAAGAAGCTTCTCCTGGTCTCTTAAATGCTCAGTTTGGGATGTGGGATCCCATCCCAGCACACATGAGACTCTGAAACCCTTCTCAGCAGGATCAGTGACAGCTTGGAACACCAATGCTCCATCCCAAGCTCTTTCCCCATTTTTTTCCTTCTGGGTCATGGGCGCTTCTTCTCCAGGAGACCTGCCTAAGGCGCCTTAGTGAAGCTCTTCCATTAATCTCTGACATCTGGTGGCGTTAATGGCCCTGATCTGTTAATGCGGTAAGCTCTTAGCCTCTTTCCCACTGCTGCCCTCAGCCAAGACAAGGTGGATGGAAAAAGTCAATGCTGTCTTGCTGGATGAATGAGGTCTTCTGCAAGACTGGAGTGTCTCAGAGCTAGAGGGCAGGAGCGGAAGGCTAAGGGGCGTGGGATGAATGATGTCCTAATTGTGGACCCGCTGATCCCTCTGTACGGATCCAAAAGGAGCAGAACTAGGACGTGGCAAGAGTAAGTGGGTCACATAAACCTCAGGTGCCCTGGGAGAAGGAATCCCCATGGGATGGCTGTGGCTCTCAGATGGATCTCACTGCACGTCCTGTGAAACCGCCAGTCATGAAATTCCCAGTCTGGGTCTTTTCTAGTCTGTCCGCAAGCTCTTCCTTGAGGGGAAGAGTTTCTTAGGGAGAAGTCCCATGGCCTTCCTTCTCACAAAGCTTTCCCCTGAGCTATTTCATACTTGTCCTGACGGTAGTCGGGCTTCTGGATGTAAAAAAGTCAGGCACGGTTTTGCAGAATTAGTTGAATATTAAAGGAGAAGCCAGAAAAGCTCACACACATAAACAGCTGTGTACAGATGTGCATCTCAATTCCTGTGTGTCCCTCCCAACTTTCATGACAGAAAGCAACTCTTTTCAGCTAAAGGATTTCACTATGATGGTCCACCTTCAAAGGACTTGGACCTTGCTGTCAGCAGCATCTGAAAGCTCTGGTGCTTCTCTCCAAGGTTGTGTATATGAACACAATTATTTCATGGGAAAGTTAATTTTTGTCTCTCGGAAAGTAATTTTCACCTCCCATCTCTGTAAGACTTTCTGCCATATCTTTGTGATGTCCCATCTTCTCCCAAAGAGTAAAGAGCTGTGCAAACAGAGCACAGTTATGGGGAGAAGAGGTGAAATGACCATCTATTTTGGGTGGTGGGGGGAAGGATCAGCAGTATTTTTTGTACAGATTTTTTTTTCCTTGGCCAGGGCAAACCCTCTCCATTTCCTCTCTCAGCTGAGGTGTGGTGCAACTTTGGCTTCATGCGTGGTACCCAGAAACCTTTCATACAGAAGAGTGCCAACAGCTGGACCAAGAAGACTTTCCCACCACCTTCAACTAGATCTGGACCAGGACCCTTCCCCTTTTTGGGAGCTGAGCACGGAGCAGGTAAGCCTGGGTCTCCTCTGTTGTGCTCACGGGGGCTGGTGGATTTAGAGCTCTGCGGGTCAGCGGCCTCCGGAGCAATGCCCAAGGCCTCGAATAAACTCAGCAGAAGAAAATTACACCGGAGAGGATAGCTGGTTCCTCCAGGACGTGTCCTGAATGCAACCTCGGTTCCCTCTGCGTCTCTGTCGCAGAAATGGAAAGTGATGGCTTTAATTTGGTGTCTCTTAGCAGGGAAACTTTATGGGCTGTCTCCCAGAGAGCTCTCAATTGTTTTCTGTGCTGACTCTACTCAAAGGCAGCAACAGCAAAATGCAATGCCCAAGTTTAATGCGAGAGGAGAGGCTGCCTTTCTTTGTGTTTGTCCTTAAAACAAGGAAGGGTTTTCTTCCTTCTTGCAGGTTTTTTTTTTTTTTTTTTTTTTTTTTTTCTGCTTTGCTAAGCTCTTTGAGATGAGATTGTCTCTTATTCATTGTTTGTCAGCACATTGCGTGACGGAGCCCTGAGCTGCTCTGGGCTTTCATGTCCTGTGTAAAGCAAGAAATGATAATTATAATCAAATAACTAACTTGCGCTGAGCTGATACGGTTGGTTTGCTGGGCTGGAGCGACAGGCAGAGTGAACCACGGGGATGAAAATGATCTGAGGGCTGGAGCACCTCTCCGATGAAGACAGGCTGAGAGAGTTGGTGGGGTTCAGCCTGGAGAAGAGAAGGCTCCAGGGAGACCTTAGAGCCCCTTCCAGTACCTGAAGGGGGCTACAGGAGAGATGGGGAGGGACTTTTGATCAGGGAGGGGAGCCACAGGACAAGGGGGAAGGGTTTGACACTGAAAGAGGGGAGATGGAGATGAGATGTGGGGAAGAACTTCTTTGCTGTGAGGGTGGTGAGAGCCTGGCCCAGGTTGCCCAGAGAAGCTGTGGCTGCCCCATCCCTGGAGGGGTTCAAGGCCAGGTTGGAGGGGGCTTGGAGCAACCTGGTCTGGTGGGAGGTGTCCCTGCCCAGGGCAGGGGGGTGGCACTGGATGATCTTTAAGGTCCCTTCCAACTCTAACTGTTCTACGATTCTATGTGGGTTTTCTTGGAGCCCTTCGCAGTGCCTCTCCCATCCCTGTGCAAGGCTCTTCACTGAAGAGGCACAGGAGCAACCTGCCCGAGGGCACACAGCGAATGACTTGCAGAGCAAGGCATAGAGAAATGCAAAAATGATAGAAATCAGTCATGAAGAGAACATCTGTGCCTAAATTCTGGTGATGGACTAATGCACAGGACCTTGAACCTTGGGCACGAGCACCAACGCTGAATGCAAAAGAGTGCCAAGCTCGCTTTTGTGCTTCTGGCTAATTTTGTAACACACTGAATCTCCCTTCTGGAGGGGCTCCTTCCTCCCTGGTGGGAAGGAGACCCTGGTAGGAGCTGGTACCCCCGGCTGCCCTGGGAAGACCTCGTTTCCCCATATCAGATAGCAGCCACGTGTGGCCGCAGCGCTGAGCTGCTTATGCCGGGTTTGTGAGCTCCCTCGCCAGGAAAGGGGTTAAAGAAAGATAAAGCCGGAGTGTTATAGAGACCATATGGAGGGGAAGAAAACCCTTTATCCTGTAATTGGATTCGTTCCCAGCGGCTCCCGGCGGAGGTGAGGCTGAGTGGAGCTGACAGGTCGTGATGGGCGATGTGCTGCCAGCCGCCCCGTCCAAAGCAGGATGTGTGTGCACAAACTTGTAGATCAATCCATTAGAGTGGATCAAATAGATTTAAATGTGTGGCAGGGAGAAGGAGGACACAGATGTATTTACAATTCGGTTCGGTGGGCCGGTACCTCCCCCAGCAGGGATTAACTCGACCATGGCTGGCGGCTCGGAGGAGGCAGCCGTGCCCTCTGCCGGCAGCTGCTCCTCTGGGCTTGCACTGTCACATCCATCCAGGACAAGGACCTGGTGGTGCAGAGGGAGGTTATTTGTACCATGCCCTTGTTTCTTTCCCAAATAATAAGGGTGCAAGAAGCTTGTCTCCTGCCTTCCTCACAGCCCCCTACGGGATGCACTCACGGGCTTTGGGCAGGAGGAACCCCAGCTCCTGTTTTCTGGACAGGTTTCCCATCACAGCTCCTTCTCCAGGCTCTCCCCACCAGCGCAGACTCACAGGGGACGGATGCACCAAAGCCAGAAGGCAGCTGGGAAGCAGGGAGAGTTTCATGCTGGCAACCTCATCTCATGTGCATGGTATTCACAACCAAACGGGCCCCTGTCACCTCCCAGGCTTTTCCTCCTGCTGCTGATCCAGGTAACATCCCTGCAAGCACCGTAGGATTTCCTTGGAGAGACAGAGAGTCTTTGGGACCTGTCATTTTCTTGCCAATGAGCTGAGCAATCCTGGCTCAGCTGTGAACCTGCACTGCTCCGTGTGGTGCTGTCAACACTTTTAAAGAAGTGATAAACCAGGGCTGTGCAGAGTAGGCAGGTTTGCAAGACAGTCTCACCGGCCACACGGCACCACAGGATGAGCAGCCAGCACAGCCCAGTGAATCCAAGCAGCACAAGTGTATTTCTTAGGAGTATAGAATGGTTTGGGTTGGAAGGGACCTTAAAGCCCACCCAGTGCACCCCCTGCCCTGGGCAAGGACACCTCCCACCAGACCAGGTTGCTCCAAGCCCCCTCCAACCTGGCCTTGAACCCCTCCAGGGATGGGGCAGCCACAGCTTCTTTGGGCAACCTGGGCCAGGCTCTCACCACCCTCACAGCAAAGAATTTCTTCCCCACATCTCATCTCAATCTCCCCTCTTTCAGTGTCAAACCCTTCCCCCTCCTCCTATGGCTCCCCTCCCTGATCCAGAGTCCCTCCCCAGCTTTCCTGGAGCCCCTTTTCTTTGTATTTCTCTGTACATCAGCAGCTGTGCAGGGGAGCGAGCCATCCTCTGAGCAGGGTGATGGCCAGTGCGAGGGAGAAGATGCCATCTGCTCCTGTGAGATCTTTGCTGTCAAACCCTTGCTGGATTTTGTTCTGGTTTATGGGCTATTTGAGCCAGGTAGGTGTCAGGGATCTGTGTCCTGCTCTTGTCTCTTTATTCAATCAGTGGCAGGTGCTTAACTGGGAAGCCAGAAAGGCAAGAGAAAGGCTTTTATTTAATTTAATTCCAGAGGGATGCAAGAGCATGGCACCACCACCTTCGTTCTGCAGTGTCCAGCAGCGCCTGCTGTGGCGCAGCTTTGAGAACGGCTGAGCAGTCAGAAAAGAGGGTTTAGGCAAATAGAAATAATCCAGCTCTTTTATTTTTAATTTGTAAATCTCATTTGAAGTTGAACCCTGTTACTCCTGAGGGCCTTATTGTGGATGCTCGTAGTCCTCCGCAGTGATGCTCTACACACGCTGTTTCGTTTTGTCATAACTGGGTCAATTTTTGTATTTTTTTTTTTTTTTTTTTTCATTTCTAGTGAAGAGCCCTTGGTTTTCTCTGTGGAAGCCTGGAGACTGCTGTGCCACGGCCAGCTGGGTTATAATCTTTTGGGAAACAGTACAGAGGAAATTTGGGGTTTGCTTGCTTGTTTTCTGCTTTCCAGCAGAGCCTGGCTGGGCTGGCTCCTTGCTCTGATGTCCCTACAGGACCACAACAGTCAACCTGGTGTTCCAGCTCCCAGAAATGCCACATCCTGGTGGTACTTTGGGTCTCTGAGGGACAATCTCCCATGTCACTGCCCCAGCCACACTCTCAGCCAGCAGAAGAGCCCCATCCCCTGCCTTGAGGCCCCTGTTCCTCTTTGTGGCAACTGGGTGTCCTGCATTGGAATTCAGTTTTGTCCTTTTCTCACTATCCCTGCTTTGAAGCCCGCTGGGGATTTGCTCCAGACCAAACGTGTCCTTCTCTCTCTTTGCCCTTCATCCCGTAATTGGATTCATTTCCTCCATCCAGCCCATCCCAGGCTTCTCCCCATCCCTTTACATAACGATGCTCTGGGCTCTGCCAAGCCCCGGCGCTCGGGGCTTGACCCACAGCCACTGAAACCAGCAGGGGCGGGATTTGCACTGATTCCTCTTGCACATTGAATCCCACATCGGTGCAATGACCCTTTTCCTTTGCCATTCCCACTCTCTTCCCCTTTTCTGCCTCTTTTTTCCTTCCCAAATGTGGTGCGTGCGCCCTCCAGCCTCACCATTGCTTGGGCAGGGGCTGCATCTCTGCACAAACCCCCGGAGCACATGGTCCTACGAGAGAAGATGTAAATGCAGCAGCTCCTCACAGATGAGCAAAGCAGCGGCAGGATTGTCTGGAAAAATGATTTATTTTTTTTTTCCCCTACTCCTTTCATTAATATTTATTTTCCTTAATTCCCAATCTTTACTCTTTAGCTCTCTAAAACCTTTGCGGTTGAGAGGCTTTCACTGAGGTTGCTATTCATCACCTGAGCAAAATATCCATGAATTAAAAGGGCATTTTATCCAATCTGAGTCCTGTGCTGGAATCGGACTTGGCTGGACAGGCCTAAAAGTCTTTGCAGATCTTTCTGCTGTTGTCAGGCTTTTCCGTTTGGTTTTCCCAGTCGGGATGGATGTGTGGCTCTGTTTCACTGATCACCAGGTTTTTTCCCACTAGAAACACTCGCCAGTGAGCACATTGCCTGGCCATGTGCGCTGTCTCTTTTTCACCCTGAAGGCATCTGACCCTGTTTCCTCATTTCCTCGCAGAATGAATTGGTGCCTTGAAAGCCTGAGAGGAGATAAAGCAGCAGCAAACTCTTCTCTCCTGTTGCAGATAAACTGCTATTAACTGCTGAGGGTTTCTGGGATGAAAAGGGTGACTATCCATTGAAAGCACTGATAAATCCCAGGCATCCAGCATAATCCAGTCCACTGTATCGGGAAATCTCTTGGGAGCTGGCAGCAGTGAGCACAGCGATGCCTTTTCATGCCGCAGTTCTCCCACGGACGGATAATCTCCGTGGACAACAACTGCAAGTGCTGGAGGTCGGATCCTGACTGCTCTTAATTCTCCTTTCCTTCCCAGCAAAACAACGGCTGTGGCCAGACGGGGTTCACCTGCAAACTCCATCTGCAACGGTGACCGCAGGACTGGGGTTTGCATCCCGTGTGGGAGCAAGGATATCATACATCATCCTCCTGCCGATCTGACAGCACCAGCGGCTCCGCAGAGCAGCGATTTAATGCACTTCTCGCTGCCTTCGCGCTTCGTCTTGCTATGCTTAACCTGATATATTGTTGTTTGATACGGGAACAGTAGGGGGGGTAAAAGGAGGTAATAAGAAAATAAAAGGTCAGTGGGTGCCTGGTGTGTGTAAAGGCTAAATTGCTCTTTCATCAAATCTAATAAATATTCCCTGTGAGTGGGGTAGGGAGCTCCTTTTCTGAAATGTTAAGTGATTTCCCTGCCTCAGAGAGTGTTATCAGCTTATCAGATGCAGGCAGGGTCTCCCATCGCTGGCCCCTGGGCTACTACCAGCCAAGCCCTGAGCACCCCAGGAGGCCAGGGCAGCGGGGTACGAAGGGAGAGCAGCCACCGCGGGGGAAAAGCCAGCCTCCCTGCAAAGGAAACTGCATTTTTCTACCATTCCTAAAAATATCCCTGAGCCTTCAAGTGAAAACACAGTGGTTTGGATTTGAAAACCAAAATGGAAACAGCTGAGATGCATCCCATCGTGTTTTCTCACCTCCTCTCCTTTCTCTCTTTATTTCTTCCAGATCGGGGAGAGAATGGCAAAGGAGTTGACCAAAAATGAAGAAAAAAACAAAGCAAGGAAACATTTTTCTCTTATTTTTTTCCTTGTTTGGGAGCCTATGAAGCTTCTATAAGCACAGCAATTGCTTTTATACGAATAAAGGGTTATTTTTATTTTTAGTCTCTGTTTAATTCTGATGGAAGACAATTGTTAGGGGATAGGACACTTTGGTCAGTGCCTGTCTCTTCCACCCTTGGTAGAGAAGCCAAGTCCATCCAGGCTAAGGCCAGAAACGTGCTCTCCTCTTTCTTCTGTCCTTCCATGGAGAAATGGAGGCAATGGGCAGAATTTCCAGGTGTCTCCAATTTTGGGGTGTCTTTACATGCCCATGGGAAGCTCTTGCAGGTGTGTTGCAGGCCCAGAGGGGCTCAGTGAGGTGCTGAGCATGTAAAGTTGGTGTGATGCTGCTGGAGATGGGTGTCCTGCAAAGATGGTGCTCTGCCTGAGGTCTCCTGGAGATGTTGGTGCCGAAGAGCTCCAGAGCATTGCATTTACAGGTAAAACTCAGATCGCTGGCTCTGAAAGGTGAGCAGTAGGATGCTCCCTATCCTCTGCTGCACATCCAAACCTTCACCGCCCCCTCCCTGTGTCTGATCTGCACCTCATCCCCAGCTCACTGCTGTCAGCACGAAGAGCCTCTGGTCTCTGGGTTGGCCGTAGGGACCGGGCAGAGTGGGAGGAGAGAGAAACAACGCGAGACAAAGTCCCCGTTAATCTGAGACATCGTTATTTGCTGCTGGAACCAGGAGGGTGAACTGTTTTTGGGGAGTCAGCAGGAGTTAAATCCTCGCTATTGATTCTCGCCCAGCCCGGCTGCGCAGCCGTGAATTCCCCTGAATTACACTGCCGAGCAGTGGGGAGAAGCTGAAGTGGGCGCCAGGCAAGCATGGGGATGGGAGGGGGGGAAGCCTGCGCCCTTAAAATATTTATGCTGCAAATTAACATGTGTTTTAAGGCTGTGATTCTTCAAATATTTATCTAGCGTTAATACTTCGAAAACCGCATTAAATTTTGCCACTGGTGCTTTATTCATTAGGAGTGCTCGGCAGTCACAGACAGCGGCGCCTGCTAAATCCGTACCGCGTCCATGCAGAGACAGCAGCTGGAGGATGGTGCCGGGGCTGGGAGAAGGAGATTTGTGCTCCTGCTTCCGAAGCAGGGAGCCTAACAATGAACCAAAATGAACTCCTTCCCCACGGCTTCAGCTGTGTGACTGCAGACGTTGGATTCAGCAGAGCACGCGCCACCTTTTTTTGACCCATCTGACTCCAAGCAAAAATAATTTAATGTGAGCAGGGTGAGATGGATACTCCCATGAGCAACGGGAATGGGAACTGGGGCTGGAGCACACCTTTTTTTCCGAGCTTGATGGCTTCTGTGGGGCTGTGAGAGCAAACGACGTGCACAAAGCTGTGTCCTCCCTTCTCGCACGTGCCAGACCCATCCAAGGAGGTTGTTGGTTATGGGGGGAAAAGTGGGTGATTTGGCCCACGGTGGCTGCCAGGGCTAGTGTCACGGCTCTGACGCTCACCCCCAAATTGGAAGCTTTGCTGGGGGACACCCCAAGGCCTGAGCAAGAGTCAGTCGGAGTGGCAGTGCGGGGTTTTGGTCCTTCACGCTCTCTCCGCCCGCTGCGTTAGCTCAGGGCCGAAATTCAGCTTCAGCCTCACGTTGGCTTCTATCTCCTGTTTTTTATGCGACCCGCTTGCCAAAATACCCCGAGCACGGAGAGACTTGGAAGGAAAAGTACAGGACATGGAGACAAATGCTCGGTGTCGCTGGCACAGGGAGCTCATTTTCCCTTGATTCCTTGACATTGCAATTGATACATGGCTTAATGGGCTTTACTGCTGCTGCCAGGTTCCTGTTAAAATTACTCCCAATTATGGCAAACGTTTAACTTTAGGTATGAGCAGAACTGCGAGCAACTCCATTTTGTACATCATCTTTTTGTTAAGCTTCTAACCTCCGCTGCAATTCTGCTCCATAAAACAAGGAGAGTTTTGGGGAGGGCTGCAGATTGCAAATTGTTACGGGGACTGCAGCAGGACAGATTTTTTTTGCATTATAAAGCCGGGGAGTGAGATTTCCAGCTGCGATTTTCATTTTTATTTATTCTCGTTTTGCGTGGCCAACGGGGACATGCCAAAAGCTGCTTTTCTGGACTGAGCAAACCTAAAGCAAAAAAAAAAGTCCCTGTTGTTCCCACCCACGTGGGTGCTTCCGCTGAAGAACTTTTGGAGTCAGGTCCCTTATTTCAGTTCTCTGTTTCCTTTCCTTTTTGAGTACTCTTGCATAATTAAGAGGTGAACCTGGCAGACAGCATCCAGCTAATACAGATATGATTAATTTCCATCATCCCTTTTTATTTTTAAAGGTTGTCCTCTCCCATTGCAGAAGGCTTCATCGCAGATGGGTGGGAAACCTGCCAGGCGGCCACATTTTTGAGGTAAAAGGGGACGAGACATGGGAAAGTTTAGTGGTTTGAAAAAGTGACCTTTCTTGGTAATTAATTTGTCACTTCCCAACACCATCTGCTGACTTGTCAGCTGCATCCATCATAACCGTGCGAAAAACACTGGAAAAGTCAATTAAAATGGGAACTGGTGTCAAATGGGCTTTACGCAGATTCTTTAGCAAAGACTGGGGCAGGGCGGGGGGGAAACCCCACTCTCCTGTAATGTCCTTTTCATCGACACACATACACATGGTCCCAGGAAGAAAAACTATGTTGACCTCTCTGGAAGTTTTATAGCCAGGACCACTTCACTGCCCAGCAATAAGCTGCAGTAAACGCGCAGGGATCTGGGAAGCATCTTAATGACTGCCACGTTTTTTAAGGAAGGGTTGGGGCCCAAATTGAGCGTTATTGACTGTAGTGACAGCAGCAAGTCCCTTGTGAGGACCGACGTGCAGAACAGTGTGTACATATCCTATCGACTGGCTGCGATGGAGCTGGGTGAGAAAAGGCATTTTATGGGTTTGGGCAATAGCGATTGTCCCCTTGTCTCCAGCAAATAGTGCCAGTGCTTAGCTCTCAACCAGCCAGGCAGGAATGCCACTGCTCGCCCCTGCTACAACACCCCGTAAAGCCATTTGATGCAGGAGGATTTCATTGCTTCCCCAACTCATTTTTTCCTATTTCATCTCGCCTGGTTGCTCTCAGGTTTCCTTGTGCGCAGCCACCCGTCCAGGAGAAGCACCCTGGCCTGGTCCCAACCCCTCCAACATCAACCTGATGGTCTTGAAGAGGCCAAAGATGAGATCTTACAGAAGTCACTTGCTCTGTCTGCACCTCTTTTGTCCAGAGAGAGATGGCAGTGAACGGTTCTGTGTCCCTGAGGGGGATCGGTGTGTCCAGGTCTGTGTGATGCTCAGTTAGGGTGGTAGAGGGGGCCACTCAAAATGGACAGATAGATCCCCCGGCTGACTTTGATATCTCCCCACTTCTCTGCTCAGTTTATAAAGCTTTTTAGGTGCGAGATTTAGCATGTGTAGTTTTATTTATTATTTTAATATTTAGCTCTAGATCCTGCCAGGGGATTTATTACCTTAAATCTACAGTTTTCGTAATGCTCGTGGGTCAAACTTCATTCTGCATTATGCTTATTTTGCAGCAACATTGTTATTATTGTGATTTGTCCACATTATAGTAGAAATATAATTAAGACACAGGCATCATTTTATCACTGGTACACTCACATCAAAAATGCTTTATCCTGGAGGGCTCATGGGCTAAATAGACAAGCTGGGAGAGAGGAATTTTTCCATTTTATAGCTGAGGAAACTGAGGCAGAGATGCCCTGTCCAGCTGTGGGACCCACTGAGAATGGCTGCCAGCCTCAAACCTGGGGCGGGAGGAAAGGGCATCTTCCTGGAAACAAGAAACTTCTAAAAATCCAATGCAGATAACAGCGTTCCCTGCCTGGCAAACACGTTTCCACGCACGCCAGGTTCGTCAGCTCTGCTGGAAGTGTGGCCCCACGCAGGTAAACGATCATGCACTGGTGCCCCTACACATATATAAAGGGTGGGAAAACCAGTGCACTGGTGCCCCTACACATATATAAAGGGTGGGAAAACCAGCAGGAGCATCCGAGTGTGACCAGGAGCAAGAAGAGATCTGACCTCCAGCATACCGTGGCTGCGCTCCCAGGTAGGTGCTTGGTCTCCTTTGCAAGCTCAGTAAGGTGGGCACCTCATGGGTCCTCATCTCAGCACTGGTGTTACTGGCATGTCTTGGCTTCAGCCAGGAGAGCTCTGACAAGAAAGAGGAAACAAAATCGATGTTTAAACCAAGGGGAAAGGTGCTTTCTGCTCATCCCCCATCGTTAGAACATCAATTCTAGCAGCTCCTGCCTCCATGCCTGTTGTGAGCACCTAGCAGAGGTGCAGGGAGCCCCGGGTGCCCTCTGCACTCAGGGAGCTGCTTTGAAGAGACAGAAAACGAGTCACAGACAGTTCCTATTGACAGTAACGATCTGATTTTTCTTTTTGGAAGACAGCTCGGCAGATAAATGCACTGTCTTGTCGCTGTGCTCACACCAGTACCAGGTGGATGTTCACCCCTCCTGCCCCCAGATTGGCATTTCACCCCATTTTACGCAGTTATAAGCAGAGCTGGGAACTGCTGCACCCAGCCCCATGCGACCACGGTACTTTGTTGTGCTGATGCTGAACTTGGGATCCTCCGGCTTTGTGCTTTCTCTTTCTAGCTGGGAAGCAAATTCGCTAACAACAAAGTACATATCTGCTTGGAGAGGCATTGAACTAGAGATCTCGGGTCTGAAAGACATGTCCTGCTTACAAAATAAGGAAGGGACATTCAGAAATGACATTTTTTGACTGGAGTAATGTCTGAGGGTGTTTCTCCAGGGGAAGAGGGAGTGAATCAATTCACAAAGGGATAGTCAATAAGAGATGAAGGAGGTGGCTGGGTTTATTTCCTTGTATATGGCAGTATTTTATTGTGGTGGCAGAATAAATGAAAAGGCAAGAAAGACTGATGCTACTCAGATAATGCCATGTTATCAGCACATCTGCATATCAACACGTTGTTATTACAAGGGGAGAGCCTGAGAAATCCTCTTTTGATCACTGCAGCAAACAGAACCTCTCACTGGGTCACAGCTGATAGCTTTGATGGCCCAGCCTGGGTGGGCAGGGAGGAGATGGCACCGGTGCTGCCCTAAGCAGTGCCAAGGGAGAGGAGAGGGGCTACAGCCACCGTCAGCCCTCCCCTGGCCTGGAACAGCAGAGGGATGTGACTGGCAAGTGCTGCAGAAGGGAATATTTATTAACTTCCACTGGCCTTCGGTTCAATACCAGCTGATATTTATGGGAAATCTAATTTAGGGGTCAAATTTGACCTAACAATGTCTTTTCAATAACATCCAAACTGAGAGGTTTCTGAAACTAATTAAGGATCAGGCTCCAATCAGGTAGAGTAGTTAAGCTGTGGGACCCGACTTCATTAAATTCGTCCAGAGAGAATATTTTAATATTTAAAGAGAACACTTAATGTTTACGTAAGTTCTCTTCTGACGTGAAGTCGCTGTTAAATCACTTCAGAAGGTAGTTTTTAAAGCCCTTTATACCAGGCTTTTATGGAGCCAGGCTGGCAAATGCCCTTCCCAGCTCTCTTGGACCCAGTGAGGCTTATTAAAAGATTCTGTCCATCAATGCAGGTTTTCAAGAGCGAGGAATATGAAAACAAAATTTTACAAAACAGCTGTCTTAAGGCTTTTTCTCTCTTACAGCATCACTCTGTCTCCCTTGCTGTCAGTGGGATTGATGGGAGCATTTTGCTCTGGATGTGTGCGGGTCTTAAACCAGTACAGCTGGAGGGCTAAAGCTTGCAGAACAGAGGGAGTCTTTAACAGTACTGAAGGGCTGGGCTTGAAGTCCCTGGAGATATTGCTCAAGAACAAATCTGTTTACAGAAAAAAGTTTGAGAGAAGAATTGTCAGTCAAGACACTTCTATTCTGAGCTCAGGAGCAACTGGAAGAGTAAATATACCTCTAGTTAGCTGGTGGATAAATTAGATTGCAGCTGATCAAAAGCCAAAGGGATTTCTTGTCACTCGGCCCCTCTCCACTATCACCCTGGTATCTTCTTTCCTGTGTCATTCAGACTCTCATGATGGTTTCAAAGAAGGTGGTGGCCAGTTTGCTCTTGGTGTACGTGGTGTCAATGCTGGCTGAGCAGACCGAAGGCTTCGTGCCCTTTTTCACCCAGAGCGACTTCCGGAAGATGCAGGTAACCCCAAGAAACGTACTGCATGGGCTGGAGCCCTGAATTAACCAGGAAAGGTGTTTCTTCCTCCCTAATCCCCCAAGCTCTGCCAGTGCATGCCGTGCCACTGTCATCCCTGTCATCTGCTCCTTCTGTTCAAACAGATACTGGCAGTCTCCCACTCGTCCCAAAGTTACAGGCTATGGGAGATGGCAGAGACAACTTTTAAGATATGAAACTATAAAGGAAGAGCCTGGACTCCTTTCCATAAGAACTAAAAGGCCCATGTGGGTTATTGTGGGTTATCATCTGCAGCCAGCAGGGCTCGGGTTTCTTTCCTCCCTGCTCGTGGCTGTAATTTTCATAGAGAAGCTGCAGCCTCCCATCACCACACTGATGGGTCTTTTTGTTGTAACAAATAATTAACCATCCTCCAGATGGTTGTCACCTCTGGGATGTGCAGAGAGGAGAATGTTTTTTTTCTTTTGATGTGAAACTAATACTGTTGAAAGGTGTCAGGCAGGCAGCCTCAGAGACTGCGTCTTCTTAAACGCAGCCGAAGCGAGCTTCCCCCGCACGACACAACCCATTGATACTGAGGAAAAACCTTGTTTCCAACATCTATCCACTTGCTGGATAGCAATTGCTTTTTGTGGGGAGCACAATCATCCTTCAGCCTCGTTGAGGAAGATGATAGGGACCCACGCACAGTCCCCAGATTGATTGCTCATACATCACGACCCTCGTAGCTACGTGCCTGCTTGTGATTGAGGGTCTTCTAGATGTACATGGGTGAAATCAGTCTTCCAAAGGCTGCCTCTCCTCCTCTGAGCACACACTCAAACCGAAGCAAGAATTACAGTCCCCAAGGTGATGCTGGCCACAGCTCATGGGTCCCTTCCCAGTGAGCTGTGGCCCTGGGGGGGTCCCTTCCCAGTGAGCTGTGGCCCTGGGGGGGTCCCTTCCCAGTGAGCTGTGGCCCTGGGGGGGTCCCTTCCCAGTGAGCTGTGGCCCTGGGGGAGGATGCCACGTTGGCTCCAGGCAACAGTGAGACCTCCAGTTTTGTGCCCAGCTCCGCAGGCTCCTGGCTGCTGGGCATCACGCACTGTTGATAGGGTGCAGAGCAGGTTTGGTACCCACACGATGCTGCGTCCCAGCACCACTGCCCTGTTTGCTCTGTGCTGTGAAGTTGCAGGAAAAGGAGAAGAACAAAGGAGGGCAGAAGAAATCCCTGACCTCGCTGCAGCAGCTGGAAGAGGAAGGTTTCTCTGAAGAATCTACTGCAGATGTCAACAAGGTCCAGACCATCCAGGTACGTTGAACCATGCGACTTGAAGGAGCCCGCGAGGACACACAAGGGGACAAATGGCCCAAGAGTCAGTCCACAGGGCCTGGCTATAGAAGAGTATTTGGTGATGCTATGTGAGAAGACAGTGGGTGTTATCAGGGAGCTCACAGTCGATATAAAGGAACACCATCCACCTCCTGCCAGGCAATGGAGTGAGGCTGCATCAGAGAAAAGTTTTACCTCCACCCGATAAATTATCTCGGGCACTCAGCATACTGGTCACCCCTCAGTCCCACCCGGCTTCTCCCTTAGTATGGGGAAGATGGAAACAACATGAGGTCTTTCTTTGCCCTTCAGTGACCACCAGCCAACTGCAAGGCAGGAACTTGTAGCTCTGCTTCAGCTCCAGGTTTAACTTGTCACTTTTTCACCCAGCCCCAGATTAGCCGCCCGGTGTCACCTCCAATCTCAAAGCCCTATGCACTGGCAAGCCCTTATTTGTAACTTGGGCCCATACAGCGGCACCCCCCTCAAAAGTCTGTATACAGAGCAGAAAATTGCCAATTTTAGGGATTTAAGTGCCAGTCTAAGCCCTCAAAGGCATGCTTACCTGGTTAGCCAAGTCTGAAAATTGTTCTTTTCCACTTGAATACAGGGAACAGTTTGCCCTGTCCGTGCAGCGGCTCCTGCAGTGAGCTGGGCCATTCTCTCCACCAGCAAAAGGAGCGTGTAGGTCCACCCCAAAACTGGGGGGGAGACCGAGTGGGACAGGCAGTGGGGCTACCCAGACTGGAATTTGGCCAAGACGCAGGTTAACGTGCAACTTACTCTCGCAAACGTGGTGCGCCAACAATCAATAATGGGATTTAAACAGCAAGGATTCACAGTTCAAAGCGTTAAATAACTGGCACATCCTGGTGTCTAACACTCCCCCGCTGCAACCACAAGCCCTCCTGTGCCTCCAGCCATGACCAGAACAACTCTATTTACTTTGGGTACATCTGAGGCACAGCTGGCTCAAATTCAGTCAGTTTGGAGGCAGGATGATGTCTCATCCTCAGCCTTTACCAAGGCAGGGTGCTTCACCGGCATCAGTAAAGCTGATGGCTTGAAGGGTCAAGGTGGGAGATAGTGGGGGATTATAAGGTTCAGAAATTATTCTCTTCTTTACAGTCTCTGTTTCCAGGAGGTACCTTTATCTGTGTTTCTGAGTCAGCCCGTAGATGATCCAATGCGTGAAAACTTTAGTACTCTGAGCAGCACAAGATCGCATTGACTTCAAAAATGTTGCTTTTCCCCATTATAAGGATCATCCCCTTCCCTTCAAATCAGCCCTACACCCTCTACTGACTTGAGCAAAGAGGGGTCAAAGCACCCCAACCTGCCTCCCTCTGTTCTCCTCAGCTTTTCCTTCTGACTTTTCCGGCTTCCTCCACAGCTAGCTGTTCCTGTCAGAGCTGGGATGTGTCTCACCCCAAGGCAGCTGGAAAAATACCAAGATGTCCTGGAGAAACTGCTAGCAGAGATGTTACAGGACACCCCAGACGGTACTGTCAGGAGGTTGATTTCTGCCTTGGGAATTCTGCCTTTCCCTCCTCTCACCAGCTCATCATCACGAGATATTTATATTCCTCAGAAGGGCTTTTGTGTCATGTTTGCTCACTTTATGGAGTCCTCAAATACCCCACCCGCTCTCATGCACACGCTCTTCTTCTGGGAAGGTTATTCACTCTCTTAGGGTGCTGTCTGTGCCCTAGAGCTGATATTGATTGTTAGCAGCATTGCAACACTTCCCCGCAGCTCCCCTTGGCTCTGCTTCCCACTTCCCTACTCCTCCTCCCCAAAAGTCCTCAATCTTCAGGGTGCGATTTCCAACGGAGCTTATAACACAAGCTACACCTGGGAGGCAGCTCAGCACCTGCAGTCAGAGCCGAACCCCTCACTCCTTGCGCGGGGGCTTACAACTAATGCTTAATTACACTTAGAATTAGCTGCAATCCGAGGTGTTGAGCGCTAACGAATCCAGCCCTGGGCTTTGCTTTTAGTGGATGGGAATTGCAAAAAGAAAATATCCAGGGGCGGGATGTGACGCAGCTATTCCTGCCTGCAGACTTGAGGGGTGGTGCAATGGGTTTCACTAGTGTTATGTCTGGACGCTTTGTTTTATCTGGGCTAA
This sequence comes from Numenius arquata, assembly GCF_964106895.1. NCBI lineage: Eukaryota > Metazoa > Chordata > Aves > Charadriiformes > Scolopacidae > Numenius > Numenius arquata. The sequence goes on along the minus strand of NC_133599.1, from coordinate 4,158,249 downwards.
AATGTCCCCCAAAAAGTGGGTGCCCTCTATCCCTGTGGGATTTGTTACTCTGCTTTGGCTGTGCTGATTTCAGTTTGCCTTCTAGCTTTTTAGATGGGGAGCTGAGGAGGAGGAAACAATATATAAAGCCTAGGGAAGACTGAATGACAAATTTAAGGACACTTGTTCTTTCCTCTCTTTTCTTTTTAGCTGACTGATATCTGCAGAATCAGAAGAGAAAGCGATGTAGCTTGCCGAAGCTAAAAGACTCCACTTATGTAAACGAAATCTGTAAAAGAGATTAACGAAATCTGAGGTGAGATAATAAAATGCGCAGCATAATTAAATGGAGGATTTGTGCCTTCTTTTCTGCGTGCCTCTCAGCCAGATGGCAAGCAGCAAGTGTGGGAAAGCAGAGAGGGAGGGAGGGTTTCCAGTTCTAGAGAACATCCCCGTCCTTCTGAGAAGTGCAAAGCATGTTGCAAAGCCTGGGTAATTAATCTTTGTGGGCTAATAAATTCGAGCCCTCCCTTTTGGCAAGGAGGGAAACCGAGGCAAGTATTTACCGTATCTCCTAGCCAAACTGGTGACACAAGGGTAGGATGAGGAGTGTTGGGTGGGGGACCTGGGCATCCCCACAGGGCTCCCCGCTCTGGACGCGGGAGGGCACTCTCTGCCATGCTGCTGGGAGAGAGCAGGAGCCCTGATTTGCAGTTCCTACCTGTGCTCTCAACCCCCTCTTACTCACCCAGGCGATATAAATCTAAAGAACACTGTGAGGAACACCTCACCCCACGGCTATGATGCGAACAGGCACAGCGTGTGTGAAACCATGCAGAGCTCTGGCCTCAGTTCTGCCTCTCAAACAAACCCAGAGGTGAAATCCTAATTCCACTTGAACATATCACTCTCCATTTACATACCTTTGGCTTATTTTAGAGCTGCTCCTCTATACTGACAGCAGGAAATCCAACATATGTAAAGTAAGGATGGGTGAGACCAATGGTATGTATGTGAATATATCCAATTTCAATCCAATTTTATCCTCCCAACCTAACACAAGTTCTGTTCTCGCTGTGGTTCATTTAAATAACTGTGTTTGTGCTAGAACAACACTCCCTGGTACGTTCTCTGCTGCAAGCCATCCCTTAAGAGAAAAGAAATCTCCCAATGTATAATGCAACATCCAGCATGGAGTGGATTCCAGCTTTAACATTTGATTCAAAGGCACATTCCCAGTCCAGGGACTGATCAGCTCAGCATAACTCAAAGTTTGCAGGCATTATTGCTGAGGCAGGTTGAGCTATGAAATCACTATAAATGAGTCTGAGCGGGAGGAAGATAGAAAATAATACATTCCATTAGGCTGAGAGTGAAATCAGCTGCATGTATTGCTGGGCTATAGGAGCTCAGGCAGCGCAAATCAGTCTGTGGTGGAGTGATACCCATGGAAGATCTGGCGTGGAAATCATGGGAGGAGCTGCACCACGTTCACACCAGTGTCCAGCGAGATCAGAGACTGTTTGCTTCAAAGGGGGCACGTTGACTTGTCACTTCTGAAAGACCCAAACATTTAGCCCAGGTTTAATTTTTCCCTGCCACAGGAGAACAAGGAGAATTTCCCCTTTAGGGACAAACTGCTCCTAAAAGCCCTACTTACATGCTCTCCAGCACGTCCTTTTGCCCAGCTCTTTCACTCAAGCGGTTTCCCAGGCTGGCAGCTCCCCTGTGCTATCTAGGAAGGAAAGTTTCCCAGTGACAGCAGGAAAGAAAGTCAACGTGAGCCTCTTGGATTTGATTCCTGGACCATTTCCCACCACAGTGATGGTGGGGCCGATGCTGCAGAGACTTCCATGAGGAGATCCACCAATGTGACTTTGCAGGGATATCTCCCTCTACTCTTACATTTCGATCCAGACAAGCTGTAACAGCAAAGGGCTGCTTTTACCATGGCCATTGGTTCTGCCAACAGCTCTTCCCAGTTGACCCAGCTATAAATGAGCTCAGGGATGTATGGTTGGTTGTGACAGTTAACTGTCTTGCCCTGCAGCAACAACTGTGCAGTCCAAACAGGCCCCCAAACAAGGGGCCCTTCAGCTTTTGGAAGTAAATTCCTTTCAGCCTTGGGAGTTTGAGTAGTGGGAAAGAAGCAGATATTCTTCTGCTGGAAGGAGAAGATGGATGGAGCCCAACCATCCTCCCAGGCAGGACTCCTGCTGTCAGGGCTGTATGTCTTGTTAAGAAGCAAAATGGTCTCCAAGTTACAGGACAGATCTGTGTCCTCAGTGCCCTGGAAGGCTGCTTTGGCAGCCACCAGCACCAAAGTCCATGCCCACAAGCAGGCAGGAAGATCTTGCTGCTCCAAAAACTGAACAAGAGTTTTGTGGCAGGATGAGCAGATGAATAGTTGGGGGAAAGAGGCAGGGAAAGGAGGAGAAGGAAGAGAGAAAAGACTGAAACCGGCACTGACTTTCTAACCTAATAAGAAGCTCGTCAGGCTGAGGACATGACATGCAATCGGGAGGATGAGAAGCGGTGTTCTTGGGTCACACCTGTGCCGCGGCTGTGAGTGACAGGGTGTTGCATTGGCGCAGTCGGCTCCCGAGTATGGTTTGACACTTCCCCTGGTGACATATGCAGGACTGTCGTCCAAATGCTATGGGATACGCAGAGATGGGGGTGGGATGGTGGGGTTTTTTTTCAGCAGCGCCTCATTCAGGGGTGAGAAGGGTTCAGCTGCTGCCCGTGCTTTTTGGGGTGCAGCGTGGTCCCCTCTCCAGGCACCTTGTGAAGATGGCGCGGATCTATTTCTACCCCTCGGTGTACAGCAGTCCCATCTTGATGCTTCAAGAGGAGAAGCAGACGGCACGGCACGCCTGCTCTTCCCATTCCAGAGCTGAGTCACTGCCAGGCAGTCCTAAGGCAGCTTCTGGGCGAGCAGGGAAGGTGGAGGCTGTCCCCTCCTTGCCGTCCCATCTTCCCACATCCCGCTCAGCAGATTTAGAGCCAAGATATTCAAGAGCTGCACCGTGGGCTGGGAAACTGGCTTTTCACAGCCCAGCGTCTCTGAGCATGGCAGCCCATCTGCAGCATCCATGGGCTTGTGCTCGTCCCGGCAGCCTGTGCTGCTGCCCAGAGCCGTGGGGATGGCAAAAGGGTTCCACAATCAGAAAAAACACCATCAGCCTCATCATTGGCATTGTGAGCAGGGTGACAGGAGCAAATAGGGGCTTGTCCATGGGGATATAGGCTCTGAGAGACAGAGGGCTGTCTTCTCCTGCTGCTTCCATGGTGTTACCAAAGGCAGGCCTCTGCTTTGTTTATAACCACATGCTAACCAAAATGAGTTAATTACTGAGCTTCTTACTGTGTGAGAAAATAGTTAGACACTGAGCTGATAGCGATAAGGAGGGGATAACAAGAAGTAGTTAATCACTTCAAGGGTCTTTCATATGTCAAAGTATGTCCTCCTGTACCAATTAGGACACAGCAGTGGCTACTTCAAGGAACATCCTTATCATCCTCAAGAAATTGGCAAACTTACAGTAAATTGTTACTGTCCTGAGATGACTCAATACCTTAAAAGGATAATGTGAGGAAGGGTACCCCTAACCAAACGACCACCGAGGAACTCAACACTTGTGCAGAAGTGTTTTGCTGACACTGTGAAATTTAATATGCGTGTGCAAAAGGGCTATTTGGCCATCCTAATGAATATATAAGCCTAGATGGAGTTACATATTAGGTAGGTGGAATAAAGAGAATCTTTTGTGTATAAATAATGGGTGAACGTCACCAGCAAGGTGTGCTAGATTTGTGGATTTCCACCTAGCACCCAACATCGAATAAAGCAGTATCTCCTCTCTAAACTGCTTCTGGTTTCGAGAGCTTCTGTTTCAGGTAACACAGATACCTTCCAGGGAAGACAGGGATGCTCCCGAGGGTTGTCTTGCCAAGGAGGAAAGGAGAGGGGCTGTGGATTTCTCTCTGCAAAGAAGAGGCATCTGTTCCTGCTGAGCATCGGCACCGCCAACCTCCCTTCTGCCAAGGAATCGCAGTTTTTCCCCATGCTTCCCATTCTCCAACACCACTCCCGTATTCTCCACTCTGCAGGTCATGCAATGAGGCTGCTGGGCCAAACTCTGTCTGGGTGTAACTTCCCTGACAGCCAGAAACACAAGAAGATGAAGGGTTGGGTGTTGGTTTTTGGGTTGTGGTTTTTTTTTTTTGGTTGCTTTTGTGCTTTTTCTCCAAAGCAAGAGGAGTTCACTGAATTCACGAGCTCGTACCAGCTCAGGTTTAGATGCCAGCACACAGCTGCACGTCTAGGCAGAGCTTCTCCAAACCGAAAGCTGGGAGCTTCCAAAAACTGTGTACGAAGAGCATATTCTAATTCTATATTTACATTAGACACCGCTCCAATTTATTAGCCGTCAGTTGTGCTTTCCAGTTAGTGAGCAGGGGAGGCTCGGCTTAGCACGTTCACACTTCCCATCGGAACTGAGTGTGCTCTTTTAAGGGGCTCCCCGGCCTCTCCTAAGCGTGGATTTGTTGTTGCCAACCAGATTAACGAACCTCAGTGCCTTGTTGCCGCTTTCTTGCATAAATCAGGCGGAACGAGGCGAGCTTCGCCTGATGCCCTAAACATGAAGGGCACGGCAGTGAAAGGGGTATCCCTAAAGAAGTTTTTACGTCGAAAAGGCACAGTTTAACCTCTCCAGCCTCACGGCAGCAAGGGGATGGGGGTCCATGCTGAGCTCTCTCGGACCGCCCCCCCCCAGCTCCCACTGGCTGCAGGTCCCGTTCCCGAGGGACCACCGAGTTTCCACCGCTCTGGTATCGTACGTCCATCATAAAAACAGCGATGCGCAGACAGCCTGCACACATTCATCACTACTTTTTCATTATCTTTAATTAAATTCCAATATTACGCCACAGTATTTCAGCCACTTTCATTACTTTCTTTACAGGCGGCGGCAGGAAAAAGCAATTACTGTACATCACTGCCTTGCCAAAATAAATTTTCAAGTCGACGCTTGGTTTTGCTTTTTTAGGCTGCAAAGTATGCAAGGAACCTCCTTCCCCGGCAAATATCCCGAGGACCCAGATCCCGATCCTGCCGAAAGCGGTGGCAAAGCTCCAGCCTGCTTGATGGGTGCCAGTTCAACGACTGGAACTTGGCAGCGATGAGAGGGATGAGGAAAAAGTGTGCGTGGGGGGGGGGGTGGCAGGTGGCTGGGAAAGCCACTTCTTTCTCCTCATAAATGTCCCTAAAAGTAGCAAAACATCCGTGTAGTTTGGTCGGAGTGAGATGAGAGTTGCTCAAGCCTCCTGCTTGCTCCTAGAAAGGTCCTCCAGAGTGATGGGGCGGTGATATTGGCCGGCCCAGATGTTGAGGCAGCTTTTGCCCTTCGCTCTATCCATTTTTTTCCCCGCTTTCCTCTCTCCTGAGATGAACAGCAGCTCCCACCATTTGCCACTCTGAGAGGGTCCCTGACCTCCCCAACATGGCGGAACCAGCGACCCTGCCTCCACAGGAGAGGTATGCGGGGAGCCGCGCTTTCCTCGACCTTCTCAATATGGCGCTCATTCCCCGCCTCCCTTAACAACATGGCGCCGCGGAGGGCGCGGAATGGGGAAGCCCTTCTCAAGATGGCCGCCCGAGCGGGACGGCACCGCCGGTCCCTCCTAAGATGGCGGCGGCGTTTCCTACTGACAGAACACTTCCGGCGGGGCCTGGTGTCAGCGCCGCGGCCATGGCGGAGCTGACAGACGCGGAGCTTCGGAAGGAGCTGGTGGCGCTGGGCTACCGGCCGGGCCCCATCACCGCCACCACCCGCAAGGTCTACGTGAAGAAGCTGGGCTGCCTGCGGGCTGAGGTGGCGGCGGCCAGGCGCAGAGGCCCCGCTACACCACCCAGCCCGGCCCGCCCCTCCGCTAGGCCGCAGCAGGCCTCGCCCTCGCGGCCGCGCTCCGGCTACAACCCCGCCGTCGGGGCCGCCCACGACAGTGAGGAGGAGGATGAGGAGGAGGAAGAGGAGGAAGAAGAAGAAGAAGGGGGGCAACAGCCCGCGTCCCGCTGGGGGACGTCTGGGAAGGGTGGCGGCCTGGCCTGGGGGGACTCCCGGGGGTCCCCACCGGGCCGGGGCGGAGGGCTCGGCCTCGGGGCTGAGGGAGGCCTGTCCCGGGACAGCTTCGGGGGGCTGAGCTCCTCGGCGCAGTGGGGGGCTTCTGTAGAGAGAAGTGGGGGTGCCAGGGCTGGGCTGGGGGGGTATGAGGGGCTGAGCTCCCCCTCCCCGTGGGACACGTCCATACAGAGAAGTGGGGGGCTTGGGGCGGGGCTGGGGTCATCCCTGGATGGGCTTGGGGGGCTGAGCTCCCCTTCCCCGTGGGGCACATCCGCAGAGAGGAGTGGGGGGCTTGGGGCTGGGTCAAAGCCATCCCTGGATAGGTCTGGGGGGCTGAGCTCCACATCCCACTGGGAGATGTCGGAGGAGAGGAGCAGGGGGCTCAACACCGGGCGGGGGGCGTCCCTGGATGGGTTTCAGGGGCCAAGCACCACGTCCCAGTGGAGCACGTTTACAGAGAGAAGTGAGGAGCTCGGCGCTGGGTCAGAGCCATCCCTAGATGGGTTTCGGGGCTCAAGCTCCTCCGCCTCGCAGTGGGGCACGTCAGCAGAGAGGAGCGGGGGGCTCGGCACGGGGTTGAGGGCAACCCTGGACAGGTTTCGGGGGTCCAGTGCCACATCCCAGTGGAGCACGACTGCAGAGAGAAGTGGGGGGCTTGGCATCAGAACTGGTTCGGGGACATCCCTGGATGGGGTTGGGGGTTTGAGCTCCACATCCTCCTGGGGTACTTCCACAGGCAGGAGCGGGGGGCTCAGCTCCAAACCCCTTTCCAGTGATGACATTGGGGGGCTGAAGCCCAGGAGCCATTGGGGCACATCAGGAGGAGGAATTGGGGGGCAGAGCTCCCGAGCTCAGTGGGAGACAGCAGGGGAAAGGAAAGGGTTCTCCTCCAACAGTGCGTGGAGGCGGGAAAGCGAGGTGACACCTGGCACCCACTGGGGCACCTCGGCGGGACCTGGGGGGTTGAGTCACCAGTTTGGGAGAGGGAAAGAGGATTTGGCTTCCAGCGTTCGGAAGGAGGCGGACAGGGAGCTGAACCCCAGCAGTCGGGGAGGGGGGTTGATCCGGCGCTTCCCATGGAGGGCTACGAGCGATGCAGGGCTGGCTTCGGGGAGCCGGTGGGGAGCAGGACAGGGAATAACCTCCCGAGCCCCCTTGTTGCGGTCAGCCCCGAAGCAGCAGATGGAAGGAAAGGGCAAAGGCCTCGAATACTACTTCTCCCAGTTCCTTTGCCTCGCCAGCTTTGTGCTGCTGATGATCTTTCTGGGCATCCTCATGGTGAAGATGATCGGCTCAGGCTGGCTTGACAAGAGAGAGGAGAACTGTACGTGTGCTGGTTTAATCCTGTTTTTAAACTGTATTCACCTTTCTTTTCTGCCTTTATTACTTCCATCGCCTTCGCATTTATCATACTCATTGCCGTAACCTGACATCTCTGCTTCTGTCCCCGTTTCCATCTCCCCTTGCCCATGGGAAACCTTGTCACTCGGGGAAAGTAAGTCAAGTGTGTGCTTTTTTGCAAACAAGTTTGGCCTTCGGTTCTTCAGGACCATGGGTTTTATGGAGACTGACATTCCTGCCAAGGCCAAGGATGTATTTTATGATTGTCTGTTGTGTAACATATTGTCTGTGTAATTGCCCGTTGAGTGTTTTTAATGTTAGTCTCTGCAAAGCACAGCCCTTCCTGGCCTTTATCCTGCCCTCGTGAGAAGTGCAGCGGTGGAATGGGTACTTGGGCACTAAAAGTGTGGCAGGGCTTCGATGAGAAACAAAAAGGGGCTTCCCCCATCGCTCGGTTTTTAAAGTAGAGTTTCCCAGCTAGAGCAGATGGAAATCATTGTCATTTCATGGCTTTGATCTGAAAGAAGAAGGGATTTGGGGTGTGGCTGGGAAGGTGCGAGTCCCGAAACTCGACGCTCTGTGCCTGTAGGTGTGTGTGTGCTTAGCATGGGCTGGGAGAGCTGTTTCCTGCTTAGTCAGAATAAAACTGTCCAATGTCAGTGAATTTCTGATGTGCCCTTTACAACTTTGGTAGATGTTTTGAAACCTGAGGTATTTTAAACGAAGAATTCTTTAAACTCCCAGGTAGTTTGATTGGTGGAAAGTACTGTGTGGTGGACCAGGGCCGGTGTACATCCAGTTGTGGGGGCGGGAGGGAGATGCTTAAACCAGAGGCCGTAATCTGCAGGGCTAACAGCTCCAACTGAAATAAATCCTCTGCTTTTGCCTTGAGGAGGCTTGATTTAAATCGCTGTTATCACCCTGATATTTCAGGTGACCGTGACGTTCAGCGAACGGCAGTACTAGATTGTAAAAGATCAGTGTGAAGCGGTGGGTCGTGGAGGAACATGAAACGTCTACTTAAAAGGAGCTATTAGAACAGTCAGACCTCAGTTTTTACTTTCCAGCTGAACAGGATTCATCATTTGCACCCGTTTTATTTGTTTTGCGGCGCTTTGAATGCGCTATTTGCATAGCAAGGTGCTGTGTGTAGGTTGAGATTAAGAAGAGCAGAATCAGGCTTGAAAGTAGAGCCTTTTTAAAAAAAAAGATAATTACGTTCTTGATCAAAGCTCTTGTTTTGCAGCCAGTTAACTTGCCCTCCCCTTCTCTCCCATAGTTAATCTCCTGCCTGTGGATTGTGACAAAAGAACGGATGATGTAAGCATATATTTATTTATCTTCCAAGTATTGTGGGTAGGGGATTCTTACAGAAGAGTAATTATTCTAGGTAACTTCCACCAATATCAGTATCATGTAAAATTATTAATTCTATCCTTTTACAGAAAAATTGTGATTTTGATGAGTTGGAATTAATGGGCCAGATTAAATTAGGGCTGGATATGAGACTCCGAAAGATAAAAATTTAAATTCCCAATTATGTGAATCAATTTCTTTAATAGTTGTAGCAGAAGTGATATTGGTTTGCAGTAAAGCTGTGTTCAGCTTCAACAATGCAAGATTTAATCCCCAGAACTACACCGTAAAGTGTTGTACAGCCCCGTGCCTTTTATCATAATGTATTATTAGGAGAGAGGAAATTTCCTATTGGATTCAGAGTTACAGCCTCCTGTGATGTTCTGGAGGCAGAGAATCGATGTGCGATGGGTCAGATTGGATATCTTGGCTGTGACCTGGGGGATTTGGTGACACTTTTGGAAGCTGCACTGGCTCACTTTGGACTCAGACTCAGAAACTGTAGATCTTTGCTGCGGGAGTGTTTAATTTGAGCTAGAGGTGCATGACTGAGCCAAACCCCCACTGCTGGTATTTTATTTGGGTTTTTTTAGCTAATCTCACCACTGTCCCGTTGCTGCTGGTCTGTTCATGTTTGTTACCTGTTTCTGACTTTCAGTTCTGTCAAGCTAAACAGAAGGACGCGATAATGAACGTGCTGCACGAGTTGTATAACTACTTGTCTGTACAAGCTGGTAAGTTCCAATTGTCATTATAAACCACTTAGGAGCGTTCAACAAACTGCCTCTGCCAACTGTCTGGCCATTTTTAACCTCAGCTTGAAGAGAGGGGTTTATGGAACAGTCAGTTCCGTTTGAAGAGCTCTGAGTAAGTCAGGTAATAGAAAAATAGAAAAAGATGTGTTTATTTTTATTCTGAATAGTGCTTACCTAATGCACTTGTATCACCATGCTCTCGTGGAGTAGTCCTTATTTGCACTTGATATATTGGGAATTTGAGATAGAAATATTCAGCTTTATGGTTCTTTTCTACCAGCGTCTTGAAATTGTCTTCAGGACACTCAGAGCCAGTAAGTGTAAGCTGATGTGTTCTTACCAATAAAGTTAAAGCGACTGAAGAAATTGCCAGATTTCTGCTGAAATGTGGCAGCTGATGATGTGAGTGCTTCTCTTTTTCTCTCAGAACAGAGTAAGACGGGCTCTCTCGGCTGAGGAGCTAACCGAGCCCAGTAGTTCAGCCAGTCCCCGCTATCTATTAGCGAATCCAGTCCATAACCAGTATTTTGTGATGGAGAAGGCTGCTAGAAATTCAGTGGATGAGTAATAACTTGTTCAGCAAGATGTATAATAATCAATAAAAGCACTTAAGTTCCATTTTCTAGATTTCAGACCTCAATAAGACCGAATCCTTTAGATACTTAAGCTTCGCAGAATTTCTAAATCTTTTCAAATCAGATGTTGGCACCTGTGAAATTTCCACCAGTTTTATATAGTCTCTCAGCATATTTGTTTAGTCACCTTTGTGAAGCTGGATTTAGAAGATTTAGTTCCTCACCAGCCTTTCTCTGCCTGGGTAGAAGGTAGAGCTGTGATTTAGGCTCCTTAGAGGCATTTTCAATGCTGATCATTAACTCCAATGCCGCAGCCTTCGATACCTGATGGAAGGAGCCCCTCTGCAGGGCGTTAGGTCAGAGAGGTGGTTCCGTACTCTGCAAGGGGGAGAAATGGTAAATTTTTTCCCCCTCGTTGTATGTTGAGTAGCTCTCACTCTGAAGCGTGAGGTTTGATTGCCCTTATCCAAGCTCCGTGCAGTGGCTGAGCGTTTTATTAGTAGTCGCCATCGTATCTGCCTACAGTATAAATCTTACCTTGTAATCATTTTGCCCAGAGCTATAGCCGATTTGAAAGGCTGGCGTTTCCAGGCAGTTCACTGTATTTCTAAACTGTTTGAGTGGGTTTTTGGTTTTTTTTTCCAAAACATTATTTCTATTTGACTTTTTTTTTTTTTTTAACCAGGTAATTTTGAATGCGGAAACCCTGAAAATCTAAAAAGCAAATGCATTTGGGTTAGTGAAGCGAAGGATCACGTGGTGGTGAGTAGGCTGTGAACAGCTATTGTTATAACGTAGCGCTTAGTCTCTTATAAGGCAATAAATAATAGATACTAAAGCAATTCACCATCTGTTTTACTTCCTCATCCTGTTTTGATTCTTTCCCATATCTCTGGCTTCCCCTTTGGCCAGTCCTGTTCTCAGCAGTTCTTTTGGAAATAATCTTCTCCTACATCTCTGATTCAGCCCCTGTAAATCTAACTTAATGGTTTGTTGTTTCACCATAGTCATCTGTCTTCTGGAACCAGAAATTTCCCTGTATCGAGGGCTGGGCAGAAGAAGGATTTTTCTATACCCCAAAGTGTCAGAAGACAGACTGCTTTGATCTAGCATTCCATTTCTTTCATGGTAAACTGTCAGTAAGATTATGTTGTATTTAGTGGTTAGTCTTAACAGTCTGGGATAGTGTTATTTTACAGAGTGCTTCATGCATCATCTACCAGAGTCAGAAGACTTCAGTCCAGACAGACCTTCAGATTTAGTTCTCCTTCCTCCAGTTTGCAGAATTATGATTAGAATTGACCTAGAGACAGACCGTAGAGAGCGAATTCTCCCACTGCTGTAATGAAATAATGTTATTCAGTATTTTAAATGAATGGAGAACTAATCTTCTTATGGATTCTTTTGAACAGAATATAACTGGTACTTCCTCACAGAAGTTTGAAGCTGCCCTGCGCTGGATACTAAACAGTAACAAGGATTTAGGAATATGGTAAGTGGGAGCCCACTGTGTCAAAGTTCTGTTTCTCGGTGCTGGCTGATACGTGATTTGACATCCTCTGTGGTTTGCCCTAAAAGCTCCCGTACCTTGTTAAATTTCAGAAGATAATCTGGGATTGGCTTTGTCAGGGCTCGCTGGGCAAGCTTCCAACCGAAAAGTACAGCCCTGCAGCAAAAATTGGCAACTGAGCTCATTCCTTGGGAGGCTGTTTCCCAGCCTTTGCACTGGGGGACATTGCGTTCACGAACGCCCTGTCTTGCAGAGGCGGCGTAAATCTGAGGTCAGGGCTGCTTATGGCTATCACCAGTCGCCTTGCGCTTCCTGCAAGGTTTAGAAGTGGTGGTCCTGGTGTCCTACCACGGTTCTGTGGCTACAGCACGCTTGTTAAACTGGCCCATATACTCACTTTTCCCAAGATAACCTTTTTTTCAGCACTCCAGTAGTGTGTGGAGTTGTGCCCTTTGGTTTATTGGAGAGCAAAGCGCTCTCTTCAGTAGGTAACATCCCTCATGTTTTGGGATCCTTTGGAGCAAATTCCAATGAGGAGGAGGCCAAAATGGGTTGTTGAATGTTGTGTTTTCTTTCGTGTCAGTTGTCTTCCTGGCAGAACACACACTACCTGTTAAAATTAACAGTCTGACTATGTAGGGTGTTGGTCAGTCATTGGTGGGGCTTTTTTCTCTTGGGTTTCTTGGCTAGCAGTCTCTTCAGGACACAAGAAGTAGCAGAAATACTAGTGTTTTCAGGTGAAAAGATACAACATTCAGGCCATAACCTAATGAAAGACTTATCCAGAGTCTGCAGACATCATTATCTTCCTTCGGGAAGTGTGGGCTGCCTCCAGTCTGTGTTAACTCTGAAGTCTAACACTTGTTTGCATTTTAACATTGCTAAATGTATCTCTGATTAAATGAATTGTAACAGTAGTAAGGCTGGAGTTGGTGTGTGTAGCTTGTATGAATTCCCACTGCTCGATTTTTCTCTAAAAAGACTGTCTGCAGCTGCTGCTGGGATCTAAGGATCAGACAGCGTCTCCGGCGTCGATTACTGGTGTGTGGCAAATTCCCAGGACAAGGCAGAGTTTCCTTAGTGGGAGGTTTGGGATTTGTAGGTGGACTGGGATCCAGAGATTTCAAATTCATATTTTCCTACAGGAGCACTGCTCATGTCAGGAGCCGTGTGATACAATATACTCCCATATTTTTATTTTATTTTTTTTTATTTTCCTAATTAGCAACTCTGCCGGCTGTTCGCCGAATGGATCCCCTTTCACGACATCTGCATCGCATGCAGAATGAGCGTTCAGTGCACTTAAAAACCTGCGGGTGGCATTTTTAGCAAACCCTCCGTGAGATTGTTTTTTCTAGGTGCTAGTCTGAGAGGCAGAACCGAAAATGAGCTCTGCGCTGGGTGATTCTGCTGCATATTTTAAATATTTTCATGGAATTTGGATTGTAAATAAGACAGGGGGGTGGGAAACAACTGTGTGTCTCCAGCTACTGTGGAATCCGGTAACCAAATACAAGCTGTCAGCAGTTTGTGAGCTGTGCACTAGTAAATTGAGAAAACGTCTTTGTCTAATAGGTTATTCATTGCAAACATAGAATGAATTAGTAGCTTTAAAAAAAAATAAATAAAATCCCCTTTAGTCCAATTCCTCTGAATCTGATGGCTCTCACTTGGATTACTTGATGCCTGTTGGCTACAAGTATCTAATAAGGGAACCACATCGGCGTAGATCTGTATATAAAGAAGTGAGTTAAAGCGTGTCGGCTGGCACAGCAGGTGTGCAGAAGTGATTTTGCAGGAGGACGTGTTATCGATTTTGCCATGAATGCTTTCCGAGGGTGTGTCTGTTCTCACTGCAGATACAGTTGATGCATTGTCACTTTTCTAGCTAAACTGTTTATGCTCATCTGTACCCAGGAAAACAGTGCAACCTCCGCGGACATTCGCAGTCTCCCTCAACTGCTCTCTCTGCAATTGCTGACGAGTGACTCAGTAAACATTTCCATTTCTCTGTGCTGGGAGGTGGGAATCCAATTTAAAGTTTAATCTTCTGCACGCTGAGAGGTGCTGTCAAAGAGTCTGCAGAGGGAGACTTCAGTTTACCAGTGGGAGTTCCAGCCCTGCTGCCTTTTCTAAAGCCATATCCATTCCTTGCTAAGCAGCCAGTCCCAAAATGTTCTGGAAAGAGGAGCTGCGAGGATGGTGGTGTATTTTCTGCGTGGTGTGTGCAGAGCGAGTTACTGCATCCGCAGTCTGTTTGTTCTCCCTGTCTTGATTAAAGACTGCAGTTGGAGTGTCTGCTCTCTTCAGTGAAGCTTTTCTGCCTCTTTCCATCAGGTTGAAAGGCAGAGACCCTTCGGAACCGGTTACCAAAGTGGAGGATGTGTTCTGCCTCGAATCGGCCCATCCTCAGATGGGGCTCGGCTGCCGTTTCCGTCGGGCAGTGGTCACCGCCATTATGAACCTTTTCCTGTTTTTCTGGAGTAAGTCATCGGTGTTAGCAATCAGCTTTTCCCCTTCCTTGCTGTAGAGATGGACTTGCGCACGCGCACACATTCTCCCAGCCTTATGCAATTACTAATAGAGGTGGAATAAATCTGCTGATGAGTTAATTTCCAATTAACCTTTGTTCTGGCAGCAGAGGGAGACCTGTAGACCTGCTCTTGTGCTGTGAGTGCTTAACACTTCCTTTAAATCAGCGAGCTGATTAGCTCTCTGGGTATTCCTCAAGTACCCATTACTATGGTCTGCAAAGTAAGTGTGTTAACCTACCTAAAAGATTCGCTTTTTCTTTCTTTCTTTTCTTGCACTAAGCTGCAAAAGTCTTTCAGCCTCTTTAATAATGACTTGTAGCATTTCGGTGTTAGAGGTTTTATTGGAATAGTCTGTCATGCCCCAGCTGCGACAGAGGTCTTACTGGGTGAGGTGATAACGAGAGATGAGTGTTGACTAGAAGAGTTTATAATCTACCCAGACAAGGTGGGGGTGAAAGGGGATAGTTATGTTTATTGTAGAGACCGAGATACTAAAGTTAGCTCACGTTGTAACGGGGGCATTTGTCAACGCTAAACCTTCAATATAGATCTCCTGAATTTCAGGCTGGCGCTGCAGCCCCAGGCTTTATTTCCTTATCAAGCCACTATCTCCGGAGCAGTGGAGCTTGACAGTCTTCCTAAGTGATTATTGTGGGGGAGGCCTCTAGCAAAGAGATAGCTCTGGGACTTGGAGAATTGAAGCCCTGTGGTTGTGCTGAGGTTTCTGGTGGTGGGGGGGAAAGCTCCACGATGAGGCCTTACCACCACCTTTTCCCACATGCACATGGTCTTCTGCTGCAGGTGTTGTCGGTACCGAGGTTTTTGTGGGGCGCAGCTGCACTGATGATCAAAATGAATTGCTTGGATTCAGTTCCGAGCAGGCCTGGGTAGCAGGGAGTGAAAGCTGCCTCTGGGGAGAGGCAGTGTCAGAAATAAAACCGCTAGCATCCAGCAAGTACATGTCTGTCAGTTATTGAATTCCATTTGTTTTTATTCTCCTAGGTCTGATAACTCTTTGGGGGATCCTGATCTTCCTCAGGTATCGCTGGCGGAAGATGGAGGAAGAGGAACAAGCTATGTATGAAATGGTGAAGAAGATCATAGGTAGGATCCAGTAGCTGTGTAAATGCAAGTAGCCCTGTTCTTCCTGCTGCAATGTCAAGGTCTCTCACCATTTTGTCCTCCTGCCCTCCAGCTGTTGTCCAGGACCACTACAAGGAATGGGAACGCAATTTGGAACGTTACCCCTATGTCGGCATATTCCATGTTCGGGACAGCCTCATCCCTCCTCAAAGCAGGTGAGCTGGATTTTATTCATTCAGGAGGGCTCTCAGCCTGATGTTGTCCAGCTCAGCTAAAAACTGCCGTTACGGAGCAACGGACCGTGAGCAGACAATTGATGGGAAGCTGGACTGCGAGAAGAGTCTGTCTGGCCTTTCAGCTTATAAAAGATTTTGACATAACTCAGGCTGTGTCTTAACCTGCTGCAGATTAATGTGACAGTCCCAGGGCTGAGATTTTGTGCAGTCACACAGGTGTATTGTCATTGTTCTATCAAACAGTAATTGGATTTTGTTTTGCTTGGGCATGGAGCATCTGATTTTCTCTCTTTCATCTAATGTGTGTAGGATGCTGTCCTCTTTCTCAGCCATCATACCTTATTCTCCAGAGAGGTGCTGTGCTTTTCAAAGCAGATGTTCCCATGAGGTGAATAGGGATTGGGAGGCTTTTCTGAAGCAGTTGTGTATGTTGCTGCCTGGGAAGTTACCAGTTTGAGCTGGGCAGCTTTGAAAGGGAGATAGAATCATAGAATTGTTAGAGTTGGAAGGGACCTTAAAGCCCCTCTAGTCCCACCCCCTGCCCTGGGCAGGGACACCTCCCACCAGACCAAGTTGCTCCAAGCCCCCTCCAACCTGGCCTTGAACCCCTCCAGGGATGGGGCAGCCACAGCTTCTCTGGGCAACCTGGGCCAGGCTCTCACCACCCTCACAGCAAAGAGTTTCTTCCCCAGATCTCATTTCAATCTGCCCTCTTTCAATTTAAAACCATTACCCCATACAATGAGATGGCTGGTTTTGGTGCTTTTTAGAAAAGGAAGTGTGGTCGAGATAGTTGCTTCATAAACAGAGGGACCAGGGAGGGCTGCAGCTTGACTCTCGCTGGTTTTTGTGCCTCTTGCTCCATCTCTGCAGGAGAGTGTCATGTGTTTTGGTTAAACGGAGCTACTTTGTTCTCCTGTTGGCACAGAGTACTGTGTGCTGCAGAGTCTTAAACATCCTCACTCTTTATCAGTCACAAAACTCCTTTTCCTACTAGTGGTAATTTAAGCTGGTTTGAGCCCATTTCTGGGTGTGTGGTGCCCAGAATTACTAGACTCAAAGCTGGGGTGAACTTCAGTTTGTCCTCCGTGGTCTCAGAGATCTCTGTATGCAGGAAGGGTGAGGGCAATTTGCTAATCGAGTTCCTTTACAATAGGAATTGAGCTTGAAATTCAGCGCAGTCATCAATTACTGGTACTGACAGAGGGTCTTGTCTTCCCTGCCCCCCCAGGCAGGACCTGTGTTTTCATGCCCTGGCCTGAAATTGCTTCTAAACCAGAATTCTGGTTTAATCTCCTTTACTGTCTGCACAGGGGGAACAGGAGGCGGTCGCTTGATCAGCAGCCACAACTGCTGTAAGCAGGAAACCACAATGAGGATATGATTCTAATTTATTTTCTTTTTTGTGCTGTTTCTTGCAGAAAAAAAATGAAGCGGGTGTGGGAGAGAGCTGTGGACTTTCTGGCTTCGAATGAGTCACGGATTCAGACAGAGTCGCACAGAGTAGCAGGAGAGGATATGCTGGTGTGGAGATGGACTCAGCCTTCCTACGTCTCAGATTCAGAGCACTGAAGAGGAGCAGAAGTTGAGCAACTGTTGATATGGACCCTCTGCGAGGGGACGGTCCCTTCTCTGGTGGTGGGAAAGAGCAGGTCACGGGCCTGATCTCCCAGGGTTGGGGATTGCGCGTATCTGTTTGCTCTTCTTCCTGAAAAATCTTCACACACAAAAATTCAGGGCAATAATATTGGCTTGGAAAGAAGATGGGCTTGAGCTGGTGGGAAGCTAGAATTGCACCAAAGTCAGCCTTCCAGCAGGCAACTGGTGTCCATAGGCAAGCGAACCTAGAACAACGTTTTAAAAAGAAAAAAAGAAAATGCAGACCTAATATTGAGGGACTCGGGGGTCTCTCTGGCAAAGCTTGGGTATTTAAAATTTGACCTCAATTCTGGTGGCAACGCCTGTCAGGGAATGTGTTTCAGGAAGGTTAACATTTCCCATGGAAACTTTAGGGTGGCAGCTCAGATGCGTTTTGTTAGAATTCGTTTTTATCAGTACAAAGACAGTGATGAAAGCACTTGCTGCTTCCTGACGAGGCAGATGTTGGTGTCGGCTTCACCCTTATAAATGGGGAAGGGGCGGGGGGGGAAAGTCAGGTGAAGGTAGTCCTGGGGAGGGGGGGGGTGTGCAGTCTGATGTGCCTTGGTGGTTCGGGCTGGGTCGGGTGGGATGGACGAGCGGTTGTGACCCTGTTACGCTTTTCAAGTCTGCAGTCTGTGTGCTTTATGATTTCTGGGGGGCAGAAAGGGTGGGTGGGTGGGTTGGAATTTGGGTGGAAAATAAAGGATATAGGAAGCTTCTGAAAGCGCTTTCTTGTGGCTACAGCCAAAGGGGCTGCTTTGTGAGCTATTAAAGAGCAGCTTTGGAAAGGGTTTTGGGGCTTGAATGTACATGTTTATCCTGGGCAGCTGCAATGTGTGTGCTGTGTGTCGGAGCAGAGGTGTGCCACGCGTGGAGTGTCAGCACAGGGATGGCCAGCTCCGGGTTCCTGCAGCCTCACAAATGGGCACAAGGAGCAGCCATCGATCCTCTGTTCACGCTGCAGGCGTCGTATTCTGTATCTGTAATCATTTGGTTACTTAACTTTCTGTTTATGTCCAGCAAACGAGTGTTTGTTTCCAAGAAAAATAGCACCAGTTTGTGGCGGTTTAGGCTAAGCAGAGATACTGGTAATCCACTCTTCCCAATATTGTAAAACAGCTGGCCAGCTCACCGCTGGGATGGCGGGGACCAAATTAATTCCTGGTGTAAGCCAGTAAAAGCTGCAGCGTTGATTTGAACCCGTGTAAGCAGTGGATGTTGTTCTCCTCGGCATCACGGGTACGGTGTGAGCACTGGCCTTCATCTCCGAGGCTGGCGGCATGGAGAACAACTTCTCCAGGCTCTGGCTCAGCTTAAGACGGCTCCCGGAGCCCTGCTCCCCGCTTTGCAGCCTGGTGGTGCCACAGACAAGGTGGGGTCTTTGTGCCAGTCTCTGCACACCTCCTGCTGTGTCTCTGCTGGCTTTGGTGGGGTTTTCCACCTCCGAACCCCGCAGGCTGCCGGGGAAGGACAGCAGAGACATCAGCCAAAAGGAGTGGAAAGAGCAGATTTCTCCAGGAACAGAACACAGGAAGGTCTTTCCCATTAAAAATCCAGGGAAACACCCTGTGTGGAGTTGACTCTTACCCCATACGTTCTTTTTGGTTGCAAAGGGTGAGGTGTTTGAACAGGAGGAGACTCAACAGTTGTCTTCGAGACAATGACCAGCTTCTTCCTCTATTAATAAAATAGGGGATAACGCGAAGGCAGCCTTGATTCTTCTAAAATGTTTTATCGAGATCTTCACTGCTGCCATAGAAATTTTTGCAAACACCGGTGCCTACATTCTTAAGCCTTTTTAAAATATTTATGGGGTTTGGGTTAGCTCTTTTTTTTTTTAACCGTCCAAATCCAGAAGTGAAGAGGCAGGCATTGCAGTCGTCTTTTTGTATTAAACTTGTTTTTATAGCATAAATTTCACTGGCTTGGTGCTGTTTATTACATGTTCAGTTTAGCTCTGTAAATCAATATATGAAATAAATTTATTACAAATAATTTGTTCCCTTTATTTTTATTTGAGGAGTCACAGGTTGTTCCAAGTGCTTTCGCTCGGGCAGATCAAATAGATCCTGCTCCGGGGAGATCACGGTTTCTAAGAATAAGGCTGGAGGTGGCGTTGGGGATTGCATGACAGCCCTAATGAGACAACGTGGATCCTTGTGACGCTCGGTGATCTCGGCGCAATAGCCAGCACGGTCTCACGTGTTCGGTTGCAAATTAACTCCGTGTTTTGGGAATAGCTGGCGTTAAGCAGAGGTGCGTAGGGAAAGCAGTTAACTTGTTTTGCTGCCTTTTGTAGAGATCGACAGCTTTGGAGGGCTGTGAAGCTGTAAATATTAGTTTAGCGGGCTGATGAGTCTGATCAACACTTATGAAGACTCATGCGCTCGTGAGACCCCACCTGGAGTACTGTGTCCAGCTTTGGAGTCCTCAACACAGGAAGGACATGGAGCTGTTGGAACGGGTCCAGCGGAGGGCCACGAAGATGATCCGAGGGCTGGAGCACCTCCCCTATGAAGACAGGCTGAGAGAGCTGGGGGTGCTCAGCCTGGAGAAGAGAAAGCTCCGGGGAGACCTCATAGCAGCCTCCCAATATCTGAAGGGAGCTACAGGAGAGCCAGAGAGGGACTCTTTGTCAGGAGATGTAGTGACAGGACAAGGGGTAATGGCTTTAAATTGGAAGAGGGGAGATTGAGATTAGATATTAGGAGGAAATTCTTTCCTGTGAGGGTGGTGAGGCACTGGAACAGGTTGCCCAGGGAAGTTGTGGATGCCCCATCCCTGGAGGGGTTCAAGGCCAGGCTGGATGGGGCTTTGAGCAACCTGGTCTGGTGGGAGGTGTCCCTGCCCATGGCAGGGGGGTTGGAACTCGATGATCTTTAAGGTCCCTTCCAACTCTAACCATTCTATGATTCTAAATACTTAAAGGGAGGGTGTCAAGAGGATGGGGCCGGTCTTTTTTCAGTGGTGCCCAGGGACAGGACAAGAGGGAACGGGCACAAACTTGAATATAAGAAGTTCCACCTAAACATGAGGAGGAACTTCTTCACTTTGAGGGTGGCAGAGCCCTGGAAGAGGCTGCCCAGAGAGGTGCTGGAGTCTCTGTCTCTGGAGACATTCAAACCCCGCCTGGACACGTTCCTGTGCGACCTGCTCTGGATGGACCTGCTTTGGCAGGGGGGTTGGACTAGGTGATCTCCAGAGGTCCCTTCCAACCCCATGTGATTCTGTGATGAGTATTCCTGTGGCCTGTAATAAAGCGGTTTATTTAAAGCAGGGAATGGGATGGCGCAATAAGTCTCTGGTAACTGGGAGGGGGGCTCAGGCTTCATGTGTTTTGCGCTTGTCTTCTGAAAGGCAGGTTCCGTGGGCGCTGGGTGTCTGAAGTCAACGGTCACTGCGGGAAACTCCTGACACCAGTCCAAGCCGCTGACCCCGTGTGTTGTGGCACCCTCAGGCCCTGGTTATCCCGCCTGGCTTCTGGGACGTGATGGGAAGTGCCAGGTGAATGTATGGGAAGACTGGGAAGTGTTGGATACGGTGCTGGAGCGGGAGGGATGTCCCTTCCTGCCCTTGCTCCCGGGCTGTTTCTTGTCACTGGACACATCGCTTCCCTCCTTGTGTCCCAGGGGTTAACGCGCTCTCGGCAAGGCTATTGCAGAGCACTGTAAAGGGGGGGCATTTATGTCAAGGAAAAAGGCAAAAAGTCAACCCTTAGACTGTTTACCAGATCCCCAAGGTTTCCAAGGCTGCCTGGTGAGTAAGAACAGTGGGAGGTGTCCCTGCCCAGGGCAGGGGATTGGAACTAGATGGTCTTTGAGGTCCCTTCCAACCCAAACCATTCTGGGATTCAGTGATCTTGCTGGCAAGTCTGGGTTGTCTTTGGGGTCCATTTCCTTGAGAGTTTTCAATTCCTCTCTCACCTGAGCGTTGGTGACTCAGAACGTGTGCTACCGCGAGTTTCAACTTCTTCAGAGTCTTCTCCTGAAACGGCACGAGCCACGTCTGTGAATCATCGCTGGGTAATTTCTGTGGACGTGGTTGACTCACCCGCATTTAGTTACAGAGATGTTTAATCTCCTAACACGGGTCTGGATGACAAAGGGGGAGCTTTCCACCGGCCCAGGAGGAGGTCGGCTCCCTGGCTGCTGTGGCCACCTCCTCTCCGGCGCGGAGTCGTTGCTAAGGTATGGAACAAAGGGGGACACGAGGCTAAACCTCTCCTCTGAACCTGCATTCCTGTTCAGGTGCTTTTATCCGGTCTGGGTTGCTAAGTTACAGCTGAAATATATTCAAGGTTAGGAAACAGCCTTCAGTTTGGTGTAATTACATGTGCCAGAGGATCTTTGCTTTCAATGAAGATGCTGTGATTGCCTTCACAGAATCGCAGAATGATATGGGGTTGGAAGGGACCTCTGGAGATCATCTCCTCCAACCCCCTGCCAAAGCAGGTCCATCCAGAACAGGTTGCACAGGAACGTGTCCAGGTGGGGTTTGAATGTCTCCAGGACAGAGACTCCAGCACCTCTCTGGGCAGCCTCTTCCAGGGCTCTGCCACCCTCAAAGTGAAGAAGTTCCTCCTCATGTTTAGATGGAACTTCTTATGTTCAAGTTTGTGCCCGTTCCCTCTTGTCCTGTCCCTGGGCACCACTGAAAAAAGACTGGCCCCATCCTCCTGACACCCACCCTTTAAGTATTTATAGGCGTTGATCAGATCCCCCCTCAGTCTTCTCTTCTCCAGACTAAAAAGACCCAAGTCTCTCAGCCTCTCCCCATAAGAGAGATGCTCCAGGCCCCTCATCATCTTTGTAGCCCTCTGCTGTACCCTTTCCAGCAGTTCCCTGTCCTTCTTGAACTGGGGAGCCTAGAACTGGTCCCAGTGCTCCAGATGGGGCCTCTCCAGGGCAGAGTAGAGGGCATAGTGTCCCTGATTCAATTTGCTCTCTGGAGAGCAGAGAAGACCAGTTCCACGCCACGCTTGCTCTGTACAAACCGTATCAATAATTTCTGTGGCACCAGCAGTTTTCCCAGAACCCCAGGTCCATTCAAAGAAGAGGGGCTGGCTGGGTTCTTCATCCCCTTCCCTGCTCTCCTTACAACTTGCATTCACTCTACTGGAGTTGCTGAAGTCCCCCTCCCGATTTCTGGCAAAGTACTAAGTTTCTATAAATAAATTCTCCAACGGTGGGCCGATAAAGCCATCGCATCCCTTTGCTGTCAGGAAGGAAAATATGTACCAACAAGGAATCTAAAATAAAATTTGCCCTTTATCTTTTCATTTCCTGCTTCCATTTAAAGCCTTTCACATGAAATGTTTTGTCTCCTGCTGACATGACAGCTGATGCTGGGCCTTATTTATGGGGCGCGGAGTCGGGGCACGGTGCCAGTTCTCCTGGAAAGATCAAGGGGAACCGGAGAAGAAGGAGCGCGGCCAGTGAATCCTGCCCGAAGGCGCCTCCCTCCGGCACGGCCCCTGTCCCAAGCAATCGCTCCCCGGTGCCTCCCCCGAGATTTCCACCCTGGCTTCCTTCAACCTTTAAACAACAGCCTCCAGGTTGGTGTTGCAAAAGGTGGGTTTTTTTGGTTTTTTTTGGAGCACGTTAAGGAAGGGACCCTCGCTACGGCGGAGAGCGAGGTGTGAGTCCTGTCCCACCTCCCTGCCCCTCGGGGGGCTCTGACACAGGGACCAGACCTCTGCGCTCACAATTAATAAGCAAATTATTTTTGTAGGAACATTTCTGTAGGGCTGGTGAGGTGTGGAGGACAAAGCCCGCGGGGTGTCTTTGAACGAGGAGACCCCAGCGAGTTGAGGAAACCTCGCTTGGCTTCGAGCTCATCTCGCCCAGGGGCACAGTGTGGGCTCTGTGCCGCAGGAATCCCTCCCCCCGCCCCCCCCCAGGCTCCCTCTTCCCCGGCTCCTGGCAGAGCAGCACCTTCCTGGGGACACCAGAACTTCTGCTGATGTCCCCTCTGATGGAGGAGACCACCTGCCCCGTGTCACTTCGCGGTGACCTGCTGTAGGGCCGCATTCAGTGTTTACATCCCGGCTTCAAAACAGCTCTGGGCATCCAAACAGCAACACCACGGGGGGCTGGGAGCGGGGCCAGGCTTGGGGGGTGCAGCTGAGCTAATTCCATATAAACCAGCTCAGAAACAGGTCCAGGGATGGTCCCCGTGCTCCCTCCAGGAGACCAGCTCCTGCTTTGCTCCCAGCTGGGGTCCCAAAGGTGCCACCAGAAGCGAGGACACCTCGACAAGGGGTTATATGTGTGTGTGCAGCCGGTGGGTGAGGCTCCAGCACGAAGGGCATGTCCATCCTGGGGGTGACCCACACTGGCTGTCCTGGTGTCACTGTACCACGGTGACATCTCCCTGCCTGTCCGGGGAGAGGGCGGAGAATAAAACAACAGCAAACACTTAAGGATGGTCCAAAGCCTTTAGAGATGGAAAGGGGAAAAACCCGCACCGTTGGCATCTGTGCGGGGGGGGGGAAGGATGGGCACGGCACAACGGGGTCATCGTTAGCCCCCTGCATGTCCTCAGCAGATTTTGTTGTTTTTCTTTAATGTCTCAGGCGATTCTCAGTCCCAACAGTTTTATTCCAGCTCTCCCGCAGATATAAATTTAGACATTTAATATGAGAAGGGCCCTGGGTGGGTCATGTCAGGCTGAGGCTCGGTGGTGCTGAGGTTTTCCGGGAGCTGGGGACCGGGCAGCCCTGGCTCCCTCCAGCCTTGGCATCCCCTTCTGTAGGTGACAACATGCCCACCCTGGGCCAGGCTGGGAGAGGTTTGGAGCCGGGACCGAGGCGGTAGCCTGCAGGCTAGCCAAGGGTAATAATATCTTTGTGGCCGTAATTAGTTCCTAATTAGCATAGTTTTAATATGAGCCAGGATTGCTCACCCCTTAGAGTGCTCTGCTTTTTACAAGAGGCTGGCTAATTGCCTCTGCGGCTCTGTGGCCGTTCGGCAGCGGCAATCAGCCCGGCTGCCTGCACGGGGACCCCGCAGCCGCTCCCGGGCTCCAGCATCCTCCCTGCGCTTGTTTTAATGGAGCGATAACTGCAAAGGACACGTCTCCCGGCCCCGCAATACGCCCGACATCAAAATGAGATTGCTTCAATTAACACACGCATTAAAAATACATCCGGTATCCAGCAGGATGGGCTTCTGCCAAGGAGAAAGGTGCGCGCCGGTGATGTGCTGCACCCGTGCTGGGCTCCCTGGGGCCACAGGGAAAATCTGGGTGCTAGGTCCTGCTCCTCACTGAGCCCAAGGGACCCCCCCCCAGCATGATCCCAGCCCCCTCCTATCAGCTCAGTAACAATTAGAGTTAAAGCCTGGCATGTTTGGGGATTGCGTACTGGCTTGGCTTCTCTTTTCGGGGGCTTTTGGCTCAATGTGCTGCAGTGCCTGAAGGTGAGAATAAGGGATGTCGGGACTCACTGTTTGCCTGTGCCACCCTCGTGGCAGAAGGGCAAGGGGGAACCCGCTTTGAGACCTGCCCTGTCTGTCCTGGAAAAGGAGGAGCAAATGCCAAGACCAGCCTGATTTAGGGGACGGGAGGAGGGAGAAGCAGATGCTGGGAACCAGCATGTTCCTGCTGCTGGGATGGTTCATGATGCTGAGTGGTGGCGTGTGGGGACCCCGTGCTGTGATGCTGAGCACTTTCCAGCTGCACAGGAGAGGCAGCTGGCACCTGCAGCAATCACCCTTGGTTTGCTGAAGGGTGTGAGGTGTTTTAGCCCTGGGACAGCTCTGGGCTGTGTCACCTGTATCCCTGTCCCAGGAGAGCCAGGGCTTTTGATGCTTAGCCCCATCTAGGTAAGCCCAGGTGAGATGGAGAAGGCAGCAGCCAGGTCCGGGTCTGCACCAGCAGCCTCAGGTCTGGGCTGGCCCTTCCTTGCATCGCTGGCCCCTTTGATGACAGCTAAACCCACCAAAAAACCTCCATCTCTCATCAGGGGGACGTTATCAAGAGCAAGTTCTCTACAACCCCACAGCAACAATGTTTAAGGATGACCTACAGCCCTAGGAGATGCAACTAGGGGTGATGTTGTGGTGAGGGGTATGCAGCGGGGAAGGGAAGGACAGGAACATGTTCCCCATGGCTGAGCAAGGCACCCTGGCTGGAAAAGTCATTTGGTCTCCCCAACCCTGTGAGTTTACACCGTGAATTTGTGATGCCTCTATTGTGTTTTGCTGAGATTGGCCGATGGGTTCAGAATGTGTTGGCAGGGGATGCACCGCAGCTGGCCTCGCAGAGTGCCCACATCAGCTTTTTTTCCTTCAGAATCCAAGCTTCAAAAAAAGAGAAAAAGCACTTTCCTGATCTAAAATACCTGCATAAAGCAGAGTGAAGTCAGGGCTCGGGTATCAGGGGGTCTTTGTTTCATCCCTGTCTTTAATCTCAGCCACTGCCCCCGACCATCAGTTCGATCCCTCTGGTCTTCGTGAGCCTGTTTTCTCCCCTCCAGTTAGTGAGAATTACCACATCCATCAATCGTTATCTCAACAGCAAGATTTTCTTCCCAACCTCCTGCTGTTTTGTTGCAAAGCTCTCCCAGCGCCTTCCCCACCGCAGCCCGCGGGGCCCCGGCTGTGGGCACTGATTTACTGATGTCCCCTGGGTTATCAGTGGGGACTGGTTCAGGACCCCCATGATGGGGGCGATGAGAGTGGGCACCACCCCCTGTTTGCCCTGGGGGATGCCCAGATCCTCTAAATAACAGATCAGTTGTGTCTTCTTGGGATGGATGGGGCTGGCACGGCATGTCCAGAGCAGCCTGCCGTTGGCATGTGCCGGAGGGGACACCTGGCAGTGGGTGTTTGTTCCTCCCTGTGGGTGGAGGGGGTCCAGAAGGGGACACACACGCTGTCCTTGACTCATTGGAGGAGACAATTTGGTCCTGGCAGGAAGCTCCCTGGGACTTTTCCATTCCCCCACCGGTCCCAAGGCCCTGCGGTGTCGTTTTTCCCTGCACAAGGCTGTTGGCAGGGTCGGGGCTGGGCGTCTGTGGGCTCCACTCCCTGATCCACTCACCTGCTGCCCAGCTTCGGGCAAACCCTGGACTCGCTCGTGCCTTGCCCCCCTCACCACCCCCTTGCCATAAATAGCTTTTCTTTGCCGAAAAGACTGGTGTTTGGGTCTGTCCCGCAGCATCCTGGCTCCTCTCACCACCTCCCTCCAGTGATCACAGCCCCTTTGCCTGTCCCCCCCTTGCCGTGCATCTTCCCGGCGTGTTTCCCCCATGCAGGGTGCAAACAGCCAGTGGGTTTGTTTGCTGGGAGCTCTGGGAAGCCGGTGTCCATCCCATTCCCACCACCAGCCCCCAAGCTTCCACCCCAGGGGGGTGATAAACACCAGGAGGGGCTGAGCTGGGGGGGGCTTTAGCAGGTGGGACGGTGGAAAACAAACCGGAAAAAAACAACAGTTGTTTTCCTGGACAGATGATTGCACAAGGTTAGCCGGAGCGTGGCCACGTTTTTTGGAAAGCCTCGCACATGGCTGGCCCCTTCTCTCTCCATCCTTAACCCTCTCGCACACGCGGCTTTGTTTTCCTTTAACACTCCAGGGTGTCTCTCCCCCACTTTAGAGCTCAGCCGTCAGCTGGACATACCAGGCGCCTGCCAGCACCGACGGCAGCAGTCAGGTGATGGCCCAAATGCCTGAGCTCTCCCCCCGCTCCCTCATTTCTCACACTCCAACCACAACGAGAAGCAGCGAGAAACCCAGCT
The DNA here is from genome assembly GCF_964106895.1 of Numenius arquata. NCBI lineage: Eukaryota > Metazoa > Chordata > Aves > Charadriiformes > Scolopacidae > Numenius > Numenius arquata. The sequence continues at coordinate 4,131,374 of NC_133599.1, read as the reverse complement.
CCGGCAGCACCCCGAGCCCTCGATCGCCACCGAGCCCCGAGCGGCCACATACGCCCCACAGGTGAGGTCCAGGGTGGCTTCTGCACCAGCACGGGCCACCTTCCAGGGCAGGGTGAATACGGGTGGGATGAACAAGCAGTTGATTTTGGAGAGCGGGCGGGATGTTATTTGGAAGGTTCCGAGCATTCCTGCGGCTTGCGGGAAGGGACAGGAGCAGGGGGGACAGCTTGTACCCGGGGGGGGACCAATGAGAACCTCTGGAGCATCACAGGGGCTGCAAAAAATGAGCCTGGTGGCTTTTGGTTCTCCATCGTGCTCGTGGAATTGCTGGAAATCATGGGGAGGCTCGGCACAAAGGTAGATGGTGGTGCAAAAGGCAGAAATTGGGCAGGGGGGGTGAGGGGACCCGTGTCCTTTCCCACGGGACGCGGTGGCATCATATCCCCCCATCCCATGGCACTGCTGGCAGCCCCAAGCTCGCTATGGTGGTCCAAAGGCACGTTCCCGTGTCCTGCCGGGAAGCCCAGCCCTCGCCAGCCCCTGCACCATCTCCTGATGCCCAGCCCAGCCCCGGGGGTGGGCAGGGGGCTGGCAGCAGCCCCAGATAACGCGACTCCCACCCCTCCCCATCCGTCCTGCTGCTTCCTGCAAGGCAGCCAAATAAATCCTTCCGTGCAGCAAACTGAATCTTTGCATCTTCTTCAGGAGGGACCAGCCATCAACTTTAGCAACATCATTTTCTTTCAGGAAAGGAGACGTAAGATGAAAGAGCTGAGGGTTTCTGCACGTAAGGATTTATGGCAGGACGGTTAGAGCTGGGTTTCTTGCCGAGAGCTGAGCTTTTCACTCCAGGCACGATGCTGCCCTGCAACTATTTCTGACTCGGGCTGCAGACCAGGGAAAAGCAGGAAAGGCAGATTTGAAGTTCCATTGAGGTTGTAGCCCTTTGCCTGCCCCTGCAAACAGCCCGAGTCTGCCTCGAGCCCTGCCAGGATGGGCGCTGAGCTGGAACCAGTAGGATTGTCCTTATGGCCAAGGTGCGGTGGGGTTTCGAGGGACGAGGCCAAAGTTTGAATGGAGAAGGGGAAATGGGGCTCTGCCCGCACTTCGCTCTCGGGCTGGGCTGGAGCTCGGTGCAGGAGATGGCTTTGAATCCAGGTCAGCTCCAGTACCAAGAGCTACGGCCGTGCGATCTCTTCAAATTAACAAGTACATCATTTTTGTGCCTTTAGTACAGAAAAAAAATAATAAATTAGCAGCCCCCTGCAGTGCTTGAAAGCCGACTTTGCAGCAGGGTGATCTGAGATGCTCCGGGGAGCCGGGTCCCCCAGAGGTAAAGGTGTTGAATGTGATATATAAAACTAAGAACGTGGTCCCACGCCGACAGAGCACTTGTTTTTAAAGTGCTTTTCTTTTTAATATTCCCAAGTATTTCTGCTAAGAGGACCCCAGCCCTTTAGGAGCCATGGGCTGTTTGTGTTTTGCCCCCAGCGTGTGAGACTGGGAGCCACAACGGTTCTGCTCGGGATGGGATGGAGCAGGCAGGAATTAAAAGAGGAGAGAATTTAATCCGCTTGATTTCTTTTGGCTGCCTTTAGAGTTGGGAATCAAGAACCTGTTTAGTTCAGACGCTTTTGACATTTGGCCCTCGATGAGAGCAGGGCAGGAGGTAACGGTACCCGGCCCTCGGTGTCCCCGTGGGCCCTGGCTTCGTGACCCTTTAAAACACAGATCCAGCTCAGACCAGTGATGCTGCTGCGGTGCACTGGGAGGGAATCTGGTGTGTTCTGACAGTCACTGGGGAGAAGAGCCGGCAGATGCAGATGTTTTAAAGTATCTTGGTTTGGTTTTTTTCCCGGAGAGGGGAGTTCTCTGTTTTTTCCTTCCCCAATATTTTCTGACTCATCTTCATCTGCAGTGCCTGGGTTGCCTTTTTTTTTTTATATATATATATATATATATTTTTTTTTTTTTGTAGCTAGGGGAAAAATAGTCAAGGTTTCTGGTTTTGTTTTTGAGGATACAGATTTATCTGTAATTCCATGTATTTTTAGTGACGTAAATATCTTTTGGCATTGGCGATAACTTGAGCTGGCAGAGGTGATTTATTTCAGGAGTGTCTTGTTTCAGAGGAGCTCAGAGCAGCTCAGTAAGTGTTTGCGGTAACATTTATCTGCTCCGAACGGACGAGCTGCTTCAGAACATAAACTAAATGAAAAGAGCCCCTTTCTCTTACTGCAAATCTTGCTCCCAGTTTTGCTTAAGAGAAAACAGTAAGAGCCTTATCAAATTGTGGAGGGTTTTTTCTGTGTGTGTCCTCCCCCCCCCCCCGACTCTCTTCACAATGCCAAGGTTGCCAGGATTGTAAGTGTGTTATGTCAGCCGAGTTTCAGCCTTGGACTGTCTCTGAAGCAATAAATACTGGATTGAAGTCATGTTGCGCTCCAAAGAGGTGTTATGACAAATCCGCTTGCTTTTTGCTTTTCTCCTTTTTTATTTAATTTTAAGGAGGGAAGGAGGGATAAAAAAAAAACACAACCAAACCACAAACCACAACAAACCTCCAGCTTTCAAGGCAGAAAATCCTCTTTAGAAGTTGCTGCAACTTAACAAAATGTTAAATGCTTTTATTAACTTCTAGAAAAGCTCTTGAAGAGCTGCTTTCTTCCCTGGCTGAAAAGCACTCATCTAAGTGGCTTGGCTTTGTTCGTTCTGGCTGGTACAGGCTGGTAATTGCAGAGTAGAAATTCCTCTCCGAAGTGTGATGAAAGAATAGAAAAATGGGGCGGAAAAGCCCCCACCACCTTGGAGGAAGGTAAAGGAGCTGCTCCGTGTGTTCTGGAGGTGGGAGCGTTTCTTCTCCCCCTTCCACCCGCTTCATCCCACTCCTCCGGGCGAAAAACAAAACGGGCACCTTCGCCGAGGGCTTGTTTTCTCGGTGGTTTAATTGCAGCAGGAGGAGCAGGAAGGGGATATTCGATCAGCAGAGCTTTGGCTCTTTGTTGCAGGGTGAGGAATACGCTGCGTTTCAGTGGGGAAAGCCCCCGTGTCAGGCTGGGAGTTCTGGCAGCGGGGGAAAGGCTCTGCCCTCCCTGCCTGCCATGGGAAACTCCGGGTTCATTCCTGGTGTGAGCAGGGAGGTACCACCGTCCCTTGGCTCTTCGGTGTCTCCCAGTCGAGGAGAGGATGATGGTGTTGGCATCACCTTGCCTGGTCCCGGCAAGGCTTGGGGTTGGCGGAGGTGGTGTCGCTCACCCAGCAACACATCCTGGAGGCTTTACTGGAGAGAAATGGCTCTTCCAAAGGTGTTGTTATCAACTGCACTGGGCTGCTTCTAGCAAAAATAGGATGCAAAACTCCCCAAGCCAGGCTGAAGCTGGAGGAACAAGAGAAAGTCACCCATGCTAACAGGGACAGGCAAACCAGGGCTTTGCACACCCTTTTTGAGGGCTCCAGGAACATGGACCAGTCCTCAAAAGGATGATTTTATTTTTATTTTCCCCATCCCTTTTAATTTGGGATCTGGAGTGTTTTCCTCTGATTTTACTGCCTCGATGGTATGAAGCCAGACTGCTTCTCCAGTGTAAATATTAGCTCAGCTGCCTTTTTGTCTTCCTCAGTGGCTATGGGATTGTCCTGCCTGATGTCCACCAGAGCAAGAGCCACCCGTGGGCTTCCTACGAAGAACAAAGTGAAGGGGTGGGTGATGCTGGGTGCTTGCAAGAGAAACCAAGGCAATACAGCCCAGAGGTGGTCCATGTTTGCCAAAATCAAAGAGGAATTTCTCTTTGTGACTAGAATCAGGAACAGATCATAGAATCATAGATTCAGGCTGGAAAAGACCCTTGGGATCATCGAGTCCAACCATCAGCTCTGTTGCTGGATGCTGCCTTGGGCTGTAGCAGAGGGCAGGGCTGGAGAGCTCGGGGGGAGCTGGCATTTGGGTGCAAACTATCTCAGTGCTGGTTTGACACGTTCTCGTGCCACGTGTTAACACGGTGGAGGAAACGCTCTTGCTACTGCTCTGGTGTTTAGTGACAGGGAATGTCCCAAACTGAGGTTTCTTTAGAAGGTGCAGAAAATGTTGCTAACCCCGTCAGCAGCACTAAGGGGCAAGGGACTGCCCAGGGACCTGAGCTTGCAGACACTTTATTAATAAACCTCCTTTGCAAGGAATGTCCTAGCTTTGGAAAGACTAAGACCATCATTAACACTGTCTCGTAAGGCAAAACTGGGGCTGTTTCACAGCAAGGGGTGTCATTAATACAGTGTATTAATAACCTGGCATTACCGGTCCAAGGAATGCCCTGATCCAGCTGCCTTGATGAGGCCACCACATTAACTTGATAGCTCTTCTCGATCATTCCCTTCTGTTTCTTTTGCCCCCAACAGGTCTAAATTGGGTCATTTCTGGACTCTCTATTTCAGGCTGGGGCTCCCTGCCAGCCCCTGGGCACCTAAAGACCTCATCCCACCCGGCTGCACTCTTGATGCTCAGCCCTGGCTGTGGGATGTCAGTGCGGATGGGTGGCTTCACGGTGGCTCGCCCCTCTTTCTCACACTCCCCCATACCCTCTGTTTTGCAGATACCATCAGTGAAATTCCAGTGTGGGTGTTAACCGGCCCAGTGGAGTATGTCCCAAACCCTGCTCCTGATCTCCCTTCGCTGCTACTAAACGGGAGCGACCCCCCCGTCCGCCTTTCGCCCGGCACCATGGTGGGACAGAGCCCTCTGGACCCCAGCGAGAGCAGGACCGCCGTCCTCTTGGAGCCCTTTGTCCATCAGGTGGGCGGCCACATGAGCATGATGAAGTACGACGAGCACACGGTCTGCAAGCCCCTGGTCTCGCAGGAGCTGAGCTTCTACGAGTCGCTGCCCTTGGCCATGAGGCAGTTCACGCCCCAGTACAAAGGTAAGGAGTGGAACTGGGGAAGGAGCTAAGGATCGGTGTTGTCACCAGTATAAGTTCTGAGGCTGGGAGAAGGGCTGGTGGGGGTCGGTCAGGGCTGGCTCTGAGCTGTGGAGCCCCATCACTTGGGCAGGTTTTGAGGAGCAAGGATGCTTCCTGCGTGAGTGTGAGCACAGGAGCGGGTCTGTGAGGCTGGGAGGGTTTTCTGGGTCTCTGTGGCTGCAGAGGGAGGATTCTCTGATGTCTAATAAGGGTTGAGTGCTCATTGATGGCACTAGGAGATCCTCCCCTCTGCTCGTCCCCTTGCTGCTATGGTTGGCCTTGGTAACACAGGGGACTCTCGTTATGTCAAGCAGGGATGAAATTGGTCTGCTCCTGAGGGGGACAGGCATGAGAAGGTGGAGGCTGAGAGCATGGACACGATCCCCTCCCTGGGATCCAAGGGCCTGGGCAGTGCAGGAGGGAGACAGAGAGGGTCTGTCTCACAGAAACACAGAAAAATCAGAGAACAAGGGTCAGGAATAGGCTGGGATTCCCAGCAGTGTTTGCTTTGAGGATTTTGCAGGTCATGGCCCCAGGCAGGTTGGTCTGACGGCATGTGAATGGCAGCACTAAATAGATGCAGGGACCAGGACAGTCTTGTTCCAAACAGGATTCCCAAGATCTGACACATTACATGCTCTGTTCAGCAAAGCTTTGAATTAGCATCCTTGATAAAAAAGGTATCCTGTATCCAAAGCAGAGCTCGGGGTGCTCACATACATAGCCCCATTGCTCCAGGCCTTGGTTTAAGAGGAGGTGAAGGTTTGTGTCAGAGGCAGAGAAGCTGGGGAGAGCAAGGAAAGGGTCAGTGTTGGCACTAGCACCAAGAGAGCTGGGGGACAGGTGGTCCTTGAGGCCATCATGAAATATCAAGCCTGAAAAAAACAGCCCAGAGTTGTCTCAAGCATCACTTTTGCTGGTTGCTCCTCCTCAGCCAAGCCCCGCTTCCCCCAGTGCTCCTGTAAGCCCTGGTCCCTGGAAAACCAGAGGCACAGACCACTTCACTTCTTAAAAATCCCATCCAGGCAGCTGTCCTGCCAGGAGCGAGACCCTCCCAGGACAGGGGAGAGCCTCCTGCCTGCCCGTGCCCCCCATCACTGCCCAGTGCCCCCCATCACCGCCTGGCTCCCCTGCTTCAGTTTCCCTGTCCCTGACTCTCCTTGCCCTGAAGCACTTTCCCAGCTGAATTTCTCAACTGAACTATAGAAAATCAGCACTTGGTGTCTGTGGGGGTCCTGGCATTTTTTTAAAGCCATCCCTCCCTCCTTCTCTCCCTCCTTCCCTCCCTTCCTCCCTTTCTTATTCCCTCACTATTTCTGCTTTTACTGCCAGACTTGTACTGCTCATAAAGCTCCTGACCCTGGATTTTTGCGGGAGGCGAGAAGCTTAGCTGTCACATAAAAACTTAAAATATCTTTTGGTCCTTCAGTGTTACAGAGAAGAGCTTGAAGTGTCAGCCGCGGTTTCGATGCGCTTCCAATCCAATCTCTCCCTTCCCCAGAAAGTCAGGGGCCTTTGCAGATTTATGGGACCGTATTAAAAAGATGCTTAAGAAAGAAAAAAGTCTTCCTCTAAGCAATTTTCTTTAGCAGGGGCCAGGGTTTGGTGCTGGAGAGCTGGGCCCTGCTCTGTCTCTCTAATAAAGATGTTAAGTAGTCCCAGCTTATCAGTTCAGGGGTGGCCCGGCTATTAATACCTTTTTGTCTTCTTTTTTCTCTTCTATTGCAAGTCCCAGTGAGTTTTGCGACGAGGGGTAATTAAATAGCAATTCCTCTCCAATTTGGCATTGGGCACACGCATTTTTTTGTTCTGATTATAACTGTCCCAGCCCTGACTGCCGAGCAAATTGAAGAGGTGGAACATTTTCCCACGAGGGTGATGAGCATCAGGGGGAATAATCCTGACACCCCTTCACACGTGTCCATGATGTTCCTCATCTCTATTCTTAGGCTGTGGGGAACGGGGGGACACATGGGACAGCTCGGGGACCATTATGTAATGATGACATTATGTGCAATGGGTGATCAAATGTCATCATTCAGCTCCAACACGGAATTGACTGCTTAAAAAAATGTCCATTGCTCGCTTAACTGTTTCAGGCAGTTTGGTGACCTTGGGACCAGCTTCCCCCCCCCCCCCCCCCCATCCCCTTGCAAACCTCTGCCTGCCCTGAGCCGAGCTTGCAAAGGGGATGCTGGACTTGTTTTCCAGCCCCGGTTCTGCTCAGGCTCCTCTTGCACACGGCAGTAAATAAATGTGCTTGTAAATTTAAAAATAAACCCATGAAGGCAGAGCTACAGAGCAAAACGCTCCTGAGAATCACTGGGATGCCACTAGCATGGTGACAGCACCCATAAATACCCGCTGGGGCTGGCCAGGACGGGGGGTGGCAGTTTGGGTGACACTAAAAGGCCAGCAAAGAGAAGTCCCTAAATACACCTTTGCTCCCAGATAGCTGTTTTCTTGCTGCAATAAAGGAGAAGGTGGGTAGCCATCTGTTACAGGGTTGGTTTGCACACACAGGTCACTTGCAGGACACATGCAAACCCCGGGTGGACACACACCAGGAAACAAAAGTATTTCTCAGGCTGAGACGTAGGGTTTTGAAGGCAGAGTTTTCAGCTGGAAGGAGTGAGAGGATCACGTCCTCTCGCAATTTAACTGCTCGTTCTCGCCTTTGAAAATCTCCCTGTTAATTTTCATATTAATTTAAGATACTTAAAACTCTTAGTTTCATGCTATATATAACGTTTCTAGGGCCAGATTGTCAGCACTATGCAAATGAGCACAGCTCCATTGACTTGCAGATATGGAATTGGGGCAGTTTTTAAGGTTACAGGCTGCTACAGCGCCGTAACCGAGATGGAGAGCTAGATTTGGAATCGAGGACTCTGTTCGCCTCACAGTGACTTTTGAAAAATAAAAAGGCTTTGATTTAGGCAAAAGATACGCTGGGATTTTTTTTTTTTCCTGGCTTACCTCCCGTGAAAATTCAAAGCAGGCATCCGAGCTGAGAGGACTTTCACTTGCTCTCAGTTATCTGTAAAATGGGATTTTTACGAATGGGACTCAGTGAAAGGTGGGTAATGTTGGAGCCCGAGGAAGACAGAGCTCGCCGTGCTCACCATCGCTGTGAGCAAAGGACTGAGATAGCTAAAAATATTACTTACCCCCTAATTAATGTTTCCAGCCCCCCAGCTCCCTTAGCAAAGCAGCCTGTGTGTATTCCTCCCCGCATTTCAGTGAAAAATTACCCAATTTAACCAAGCCTTCCACAGCACGCTGTTTGGATTAATGCTGATTTTACAGCAAAAGGGAACAGAAATGGTTGTGGTACCTGAGCAGGGGGGCTATACGGGGGGGAGCAGGAAGGAAGTGCTGGAGCTGGAGGGCTATGGGGTGCAGGACCCGGGGAGGGGTGGGCACCCCGAGTCTAACGGAGGTGGCCGGTGGCTGCAGACACACGGGGGTCCTGCAGTTCAGGTGGTGAAAACCTCCCTCTGTCAGCAAAACCCCATCAGGCAGGACTCTGTGCACACACGGAGAGGGCAAATCCTTCTGCCAGTGTTTGCTCACTCTAATCTCACTTTAAATGGAGGGAAGGGAGTTTGCATATTCATTTGCTTTGGCAAATTTGCTTGGGAGAACAGAGCTGCCTTGTTTGTTAAGCTGCCGAAATGCATCTCCCTGCAGTGCCCAACAGACCAAGTGAGGATACCCTGGGGACAGTTGGATAAAACCCAGCGTTGCTATCAGGAGCTCTTTCCAGTGATGAGTTTTGCTGGTCCAACAGCCTCCACCGTCCTCTTTTGGATCGGCCTTACTGCAGTTTGACTTGAAAGCAGCAGGGTACGACTCACGGGGCTGGCATCCCCCCTGAGACCCAATGCGGGGATGCTCTGAAAATGCCTCTGCTGCTTTGAGAGGCTCAGACCGCCCTGACAGAGGGCTGCAGGAGCGGGACTGCGGTTATCAGCCTTTCCCAGAAAGGTCAGAGCCATCTGGTACGTGAGCCATGGCCATTCCTGCTCTGTCATTTGAGCTGCAGAGGCAGCCGTCCCCGCGCCAGGGATGGGCTGAGACTGGGCTAAATATGTGATGGGCTGAATGGCATTTGAGCCCTGCGATTCCGGCTAGAGTCAGGGAAAATTACAATGCTAAAACACACAATGGTGTTTTAAGCACTTAGGGTGGAAAGTAATAATCCCCCGTCACGGTCACGCTCCCCCTCGTGCGTGAACACCGGACACGTAAGGGTCGGGTTGTCCCCATCAGCCGTTTGGGTGCTGGTCCTTGGCGCTTGGGGAAGGACACGACCATGACAATGTTGGGGCATCACGTACGCGGGCAACGCTGCCAGCCCACGCACATGCCTCTGTCCTGACTCCTGGGACCTCTCCAATTAAAGGAAGGAGTTGGCATGCTGGTTGTCTTTGGAAAATTCCTGGTCCCCAACCCTCCCTTTGCTTCCTGCCAATGAAAAGCATTTCCAACCTTGCCTTGTCTTAAAAAGTGAGACCTAAATCCCTTGTCATAAATAAGCCAGGAGCTCCCGGTCCAATGCTGGGGTCTTTTCTGGGTCACTTGTGGCATAGCAGGGCCTGGAGGGGTGGAGGACAAAGGAACATGATGTTCAGAGGAGGCAGGTTTCAAGCCGAGCCTTCAGAGGACGGAACATTAGAAAAGCCTGTGGCTGTTTTCCAGATTCTCAGACTAATGGTGTTTATTGGACCTCAAATCAGAGGGGGATCAGTGTGAGAGGCCACTAAAACCTGAGGAGGCACCTGTCCTGCTGAGTGCCAGCCCTCTCAGGAAGGCTGGACCACCTTGGGCTGGTGTAGATGGTGGCCAAGCCTATGTGGTAACCCATGGGTTAATCTCATTCTGGTTTGGTTTTTCCCCATTTTTTTTGTCTAGGCATCGTTTCCGTGCACCTTAAAAAGGACAGCCTTGGCAACCTGACCCTGATCGCCAGCCCCAGCCTGCAGACGGAGAGCTGTGGCCGGCTGGATAACGCCATCGGCGACTCCTCGGTGACGATATGGCACAAATGCAAGTGGGCCACCAGCACCAGCACCGGCAGCGAGCACACGCTCGTCAAGTGGAGTCACACACAGCTCACCAAGACCTTCAAAGACAGGTGAGGGTCCTCTGCTGCCTGCAGACCTCCTCCTGGTCCTCTCCTGCCGCTCTGGGTAGCGTCTCACCGGGATGGTTTTGGTGGCACAGCTCCTGGTTTAAGGCAAAGCGAGCAAAAGCAATGCCCAGCCACGGTGAAGAAAAGCAAAGCCCAGCTTGGTGGCTTCATGGTTCATCTCTTAATGATGGAGCAGGGCAGATTTGGCTATTGCTGAGATGCTGTTGCTCAAATACGTGCCTCAATCTTTGCTTTAAACCCGTTTCCTTGGAGCACCACGTGCTCCAAAAGGCAGAGAGGCCCCAGGAGAAGCATCACCAAGCACAGGACGTAATGAACGCACTTCTGCTGGTGGCCAGCCCAAAGTGGCAACCTTGAGGGTGGCTCGATCCTGTACTCGTCCCAGGGGAGAGCTGTCCCTGAAAGGCATCGTGGTGCTTGCAAGCACACCGTGACCTTAGGGCTTGCGGAGGCTTTCCAGAAGACATCTTTCCTCTCAAACTGGTTCAGAAAAGACCTTGGTCAGCCATGACTGAAGGGTGCAATATTGCTACTGTGAGTCTGCTGCCCTCGGCATGACAGGAGTTAGGTTTTTTCAATGAGCGAGAGCAAGGAATGACCCTCCAAGGAGAACCTCCTTGTCCTCTTTTGCTCCCTCCATCCCCTCCTCAAAGCTGGCCCCTCTGTATTGGGAACCATTGCTATTGTGGGACAATTTGCCTGTGTTGTGCCCGTTAGGTGGATAAATAGAGATTCCTGGTCATTGGCGCTATGAATGGGGCTTTTCATAGGAGCCAAGCACACTTTGAAATTATAATGAAAGAAAATATTGGCACGCAGCAATGGCTGGCTTTCTGAAAATGACTTCTACGGTGGTAACAAAGGATCTCCACAGGTTGGACATGATAAATATATTTCCTTTGAGAGTCCCTGAAAATTCACCTTATCAAGTTTGAGGCTCTACAAAAGAGAGCGGGGGGGGGAAGGAATATTCTCTTCTGGAGCTTATAAACCAAACCTGTTCTTTTGTGTGTTTTGTCTAGCTGCCCGGGGAAGATGCTATTGAGGACAGACCTTCAGTACGGCACAGATTCACTTTTGGAAGATGCAAACAGAAACCAGCCAGAAAGAAACAGCTACAACCCCTGGGGACTGCACTGTCACAGGCAGCACCTGAACCGCATGTCCTCCAAATATAATGAGAACAAACTTCATCGTATCCTTTTTCCTCTCTCCCTTCCAGCCTAGTCTCGGCTACAAATAACAGCTCGTCATCGATGTATGTTTTATTGCAGGGTCCCAGTCCCTGGGAAAATACAGAATATACCGAATACAGTTGCTCTGTTATCTTTTCCCACTGTTCAGTTGGCCTAGATGATCATTGCAGGTCCCTTCCAACTGAAATATTCTGTTCTGTTCTTTTCTATTCTATTCTATTCTAAAAAAAACCCCTAAACCAAAACGAAAAAACACTTCCCTTAAAGGGTATTCAGCATAAGTCAAGGATCCCCTCGGCATACATTTAAAAACACAACTATAGAGGAATTAGCAGCTGCCTCGCCTTTTATTTTCCTATTACGCTTCATTACCCACCAGTCATGTGAGTAATACGGCTTAAGAGCTTCGCCCACACCCCCCGGAGTGAGTACAGCACTGAGGCAAGGTGTCGGATCGACAGCCCAGGGCTATGGTGTCACTCGAGAATGGAGCTGTTGGTGCTTTAATTGGTAGGACTGTACTACAGTAAATTAACTGGAATTGGCAGCAAGGGGCCTATAGCAATGACATGTTGGCAAAATTGGCTCAGAAAGTCTCATTACAGTTGTGAGCTATTATGGAGAGCGTCAGCAGTTGCTCTGATTTAAGACCTCTTGCAATTAGAATTTAAAAGTATTGGGTTTCCCTTAATTCATGCTCAGAGTTTCTATTGCTTGAAAATGTGGTATCAAAATACAACTATCCCTGCATCCTGGACCTAAAGATGGGGACGCGGCAGCATGGCGATGATGCCTCAGAGGAGAAGAAAGCCCGGCACATCAAGAAGTGCGAACAAAGCACCTCTGCGTCCCTGGGCGTTCGCATCTGTGGGATGCAGGTAGGAGGGATCCTCGGTCCTTTCGGTGTTTGCCCGACTTGAAACCAAGCTGGAAATCTAAAGGGACTCTTTTGGTGTAAATTCAAGCGGTTTTATTCTTGTCTCCCACCAAATACAGGCCGTAAGAACCGGCCACTCGGCTGCGTGTCCTGTCCTCAAACAGGAGATGGTGCTTAGGGAAGAGCATGGAATTTGGCCCTTATGGGGTGACCCTTCCCCTTATCCCCTCTTTGGCTGCTTTCACAAGCGGTGGCTTCCTAAGCACCACCCTGCACCAGTGCCACCAGTACGAGCAGCTGGAACCAGTCTTCCCCAGCTGAGAATGTGCCTGTACACGAACACAGATTCCCCTTTCACACTAGGTCTGGGTTGCTGCACAAAACCAGAAAACTCCAAAAGCATCCCTTGTCCCGCTCGTGCCCGGGCAGAGCTGTCTCAGGCTGTCGCCCGCGAGAGCGAGGGGTGTATTTTGTGCTAAATATTATGGTTCCTCTCGCTCAAAATCGCTGCCCTTCCTCCCAGAAACCACACATTTGTTTCACTCACGCTTCCCAAGCAGGTTTCAACATGTCGTTCTGCTGTGCCTGAAGGATAATTATGACAATGATGATTATAAAGCACACACAGAGCAGCGTAAACACACTCGGTGTCAAAACCTGTGTCCCTTCCCGGTCTCTGACATCCTTCTGTTGAGCAGATTATCCCTTAAATTACAACTGGCGTGTGAGCTAATTCTAAATCCACTCCCTCGTTTCTCAGGCAGTGTTACCCGAGCCTCACACACAAATTTCTGTCAGCGTCTTGTCTCTCTGTGGTTAAGATTATTGCTCCCCGTGCATTACGTATCGCGAGAAGGCACAAAGCTGGGCTCTTCCCCCACGGCCACAAACTCCCACCGTCGCCCGAGGGGAAATGCTGTAAATCACGGGTGACGCGGCGATGACTTACAGCTGTTTGGGTTTCACAAAGGGGTGATTTATAGCAGTGCGACCAGAATCTGCACGAGTCGTTTAAATTGAATAGTTTAAATCTCCAGAAAGGACGGGAGTGGGGTTCAGCGAGAAGCCGGCAGCACCTTGCCAGCATCGCTAGGTATCCCCAGACGCAGAGGATCTCTGGCCCATTCCTTAGCTCAGCTATGAACTTTTTAGATCTGGGCAAAACCTAGAGCTTTGGGAAAACGGATCCAACTCAATCTGGATTGTCGTTCTCTTTCCTCAAGGTTTACCAAGCGGACACTGGCCATTTTCTCTGCAAAGATAAGTATTACGGCAGGAAACTCTCACCGGAGGGATTCAGGCAAACCTTGCGCCAGTTCCTGTGCAACGGGAACCACCTCCGGACGGATCTCCTGGAGCCCATCATCCTGCGGCTGAAAGCTCTGCTCTCCGTCATTAGGAAGCAAAGCTCCTACAGGTTCTACTCCAGCTCGCTCCTCATCATTTACGATGGACAGGAGCCCAAGGAGAACACGGCACCCTTGGATAACCACCTTCACTTCCAAAAAACAAACTGCACCACGTCACAGGGCCCCAGTCACTCCAGAGTCGACGTCCGCATGATAGACTTTGCCCACACCACCTTCAAAGGCTCCAAGTGCAATCACACCACTTACGACGGGCCAGACCACGGCTATATTTTCGGCCTGGAGAATCTCATCAAAATCCTTCAGAGTATCTCAGAAGGAAAATGACAGATTCTGTGAAATAGCCTGGATTTACTAGTGACCGATAGCCCTGAGAAGGACCGCGCTGGGTCACTTGTAGGGGACCCTCCCAGCTGCTGGATGTCACGTGCATGGGACATTGCTAGAAAAAAAAGGCAAAAAACCCGCTACGTGCCATTACCGAACTCAAGCGTTAAAAAGCAAAGAGCCGAAAGAATCCGTCCTGCCTGCAATCCATCAGAAGATTTATTTTCCTTTCTCGTCTTGCTGCTGTCCTTGATTTATTTACGAGCCAAAAGAAAGCATTACTTGAAGGAGTCTTAATGATAAAGCAGGCTCACCTCCCCGCGCAGGAAGCCGAGCGGGGTAAGGAGCTACTGTGCGTTCGAGCGAGACTATTAAAAGCCAGCTGGTGGGTCTTGAACAGATTGCGGCGTGACTTTGGGCTCCTGCTCCACGCTACGGGCTGAGGGCAGAGAGAGAGACACAAACGGGAGAGAAAAACCCACCCCCCTGACATCCAGGCTCCCCCCGCCCCGGGGTGTTCTCCGAGGGGGACACACACACACGCACACACACACCGAGGGACGAGATGCTGCCAGAGGTTCTGCGTTGCTTAAAGGAATAAAAGCAGGGGGACCCCAGACCAAGAACTCGACCCCGCAAAGGTTTAATATCCCTGCGGGGGATTGAAACAGTTCCACAAACTTTCTAAGCCACGGGCTCCGTAGGGGCTGGACGTTAAGGGAATGCGATGATTCTGTCACAAAAAAACCCCACATTCACACCAAGGGATTTTTGCTTAAAAAAAGAAAAAAGTAAAAAAAAAAGTGTGAGATTGAGTCAGGGACTAGACACCAAAGGTCACCCAGAAATTCTTTGATACAAATACTGTGCGTGTGTTTGGAAGAGACAATTAACAAAAGACTCCAGATTTTTGTTTACAGCTTTTGCGGACAGATTTTATTCTTACGGAATAAACATGATTCCTTCCTGCGTGGTGTGGGAAACGCGACAGAGAAATCCTTACACGAGGAACAGAGCTACGGAACCCCATTACTGGGGAGTGGGGATATAAATAAAATTGTCTAAGCAACTCTCACCTGTTGCCCATCTCTTTTTCACTCCCAGAGGATCCTTAAGTTGCATTATCTGTTGTTTAGGGCTGTATTTTTTGACAAAAGCAGTTGTTTCCACAGGTTTAAGCACCAGATCTCAAGAGAGAGCCCTTCACTCATATTTTACTGCATACAGCTGGTGAATGGCTACAATTTATAGCTGGAAAATTTAAGTCATCTGGCCCAGTTGCATATTTTACTTGGCCTAAAGTCCAGCAGGGAAGACCTCATTATTTACTGGATATTGTTCGTAGCGTTGCACGTTTCTTGCTCACAAACTCAAGATGACTATAAAAAAAGCCACAAACACTCTGCTTCAGTAGTGAAAGGATTGAGTCACTGATTGTCTTGGCTCACGCGCAGGCAGCGTGGTCCAGTGATCAGTGCTAATTGTGGCTGTTACCAGCTCTGCTGATGGGGTTTACACAGCGTCTGCATCCCTGCCGGGCCTCTTGCTGGCTGCGTGCACTGGGATGCCAGGTCTGGAAGCAGGGAAGGGTTGGTAAGGTTCCAAGCGTGACACCAGCAGCCAGAGCCCCTCGTAAAGAGAGCAAAACACCCCCCTTGGCTACACACCTCAGCTCTCACTGCTCCTGGGAAGAAAACAGCAACCTGTTGCTTGAATAGTGACAGAGGCATCCCGCTCCCTCCCGTTTCACCTCTTACATACAAGCACATAATTATCAAGTGTTTAACCATTTGCCTGCCGAGGAGGAGCTCTGAGCCAGTGTACAACTTGAGGTACTCCATGTGTAGTAGAGCAAAACCAGGCAAGACTTTCCAGGTTTTTAAATGGCCAGAAGCGAAGCATTGAGGTAGCTATTACGTGCTGCGCTGCTGGCGGCCTGGCCCGGGTATTAGCGGCGCTGTATGAGCAAGATCCCTTTGCCAGCCGCACAAAGTGAGCCGCTTGGCAGCATAAGCGGCAATCAAGCAAATGAATGGGTAAAGCCAGGCTACTCATTAGCTGCGTTTCAAAAACACAGGGCAGGCCGTGAGCTCACCAGAAGTGGCCATTGCAGCCCCAGGCCTCGACCCCCCACCCTTTCAGCGGCCTGGGCCTGCGCGGCCTACGGGCCTACAGTGGCCTGAGGCCCCAGCCTAGCAGTTCTCCCCGCCCTCACCGAAAGCACCCCCTAGAACTGGGGGGAGATGGATGGGCAACCTCTCGGGAGCCCCCCAACCCTCCTTTTCGGTGCTGTCCCCCCAGGAGAAAGGGCCGAGGGGCAGCGCCGGTATCATCCCCCTCGCCGCCATCGCCCTCCCGCCGGAGCCCGCCCTCGCTGCGCATGCGCGGCCGCGCCTGACCCCTCTCGCCTGCCGTAGGTCACGTGATTCCCGCCCATGGCCGGCGCCACCGGCAGCGATGGCGGCCACCAGGTACCGGCGGTTCCTGAAGCTCTGCGAGGAGTGGCCGGTGGAGGAGACCAAGCGGCAGCGGGACTTGGGTGTCTTCCTGCGGCAACGTGTAGCGCAGGCCTTCCGCGAAGGGGAGAACACGCAGGTGAGGGCGGGGGGTGGGGTGGGTGGTGAAGGGTGGCACCCCCGCGGCGGCCGCGGCCTGCGAGGGTTGGGGGGGGAGGCGGCGAGGCGGGGCCTGGGCCGCGCAGGCGCCTCATCCCTCCTGGTCGTTTAACGGTCGGCTTGAGGACGCTCTGGCGTTTTGGGGCACAAACCCCGGGAGTTTGGTGCTGACGCGGGTTTTTTTTTTCGGAGCTTGCGCCGTTACAGTAGAGGAGAAGGTTGTGCCTGGGGGGCTCCGCTGTGAAAGGGGCCTCCCTCGGGTCTCCTCAGGGGTCCTCCCAACCTCCCTCCGTTCTCCTCAGGGCCCAGGCCAGGCCTTTAAAACACAGGCCCCAGCAGCCATGCTGAGTTCCTCGCACGGGACAAGCTCTGGTGTACGCCAAATTCTTCCCCCGTTTACACGATATGCTTTGGGGATCCCCATTCCCGGGGTTATGGAAGTGGGATACAAAACGCTGTGAATTTGGCAGTGCCGTGTTGGAATCCAGTTAAATTAGTGTGTTTTACTTACCATGATGATAGTCCGATGCAGTGTGGAGTTCATAGTGAAATGCACTGTTAGGTTGCAGTGGTTATAAAATGGGATTCCAGCTGCAGTTGTAACTGTGTTGGAGTTTAGGCTTTTGTGCTGAAATAAATTAGAGAAGCTTGACTTGGGCTGCAGGCCTTTACAGGCTTGGAGGTGGTGCTGTGAAATAGAAATGTGCCCTTTCTTAGCATAAAAACGTTGTTCCAGATCAGCGTTTTCTACTTCAAGGGGCCATTATAGGCACCTAATTCTATATTGGTCCCCAGAATAGTCTGCAGCGGACATTTTGGAAAGTGCTTATTGCTTTTTCATATGCTCAGGACAGCTGAATTTGCCGCAGCAATTGGCTACAAGATCCCAAAGCTGCCACTCATCTTGAAAATCTAAATTGATGCCTGCAGCACTGATGTCAATTTATATGTATAAAGGCTTTGTACAGCAAAGGGGAATGTTCTGGCGGACAGCAGGAGGAATGTCTGAGAAACCATAAAGGATACTTTATGAGTCTAATCCCTGTTTTATTCATGTGGAATAAGATTTGCTGATTTTACGGGGTGGGGGATACTGTTTCTGCTACCCATTTAACAGCTATTTCTGCTGTCATTACTAAAACATTAGCAGGGTCATTTGAAATGTGGCTGCGGGATGCATTAAGCTGGAGATCACCTGCAGCGTGATGGCGCTTACTCCTGACAGTCGGTCTGTCTCTGAGTCCTCTCTCCTGCAGCAGCCGTTACCGACTGAATGAGGAGAGCCTTTCCTTAGCTTTCCTAGTTTGCACAGAGGAGGCTGAACCTGTGCCAACGTCCCAAGGACAGATGAGCCATGGCACTTTATCCTGACATGTTTCTGTTGGTGCTATTCTTATTCACGGATCCGTTTTAATCGTTTATGTTTGATGTCATCGAGCAGCGATGCAGAGTTCTGGTTGAGTTGGCCGCCATTGTAAAATAGCAAAACAAGCTGACGTGCCATCCACAGCGAAATAGATGTCTCTGCGAGGCAGATGCACCTGCCTGAGGCACCTCACAGAGGTTTAGGTATTAGCAAAATCTTTCCAACTTACTTGACCAAAATAGAAATCCATTTACCCTTCACAAGCTGTTCAGTGTCTTTCATGCTGCTTTTCCCTAACCAATTATAAACTATTTTTAGCCTGCACCGGGATTTTCTAAATTCCATCCTAGTACACGATCCTATTTGATGCTTTAGAATAAAACAGGCGGCAAAACTGGCCTTTGAGCAAGAAGTCTCAGATATTTCACAGCAGCAGCCAATAAATGTGAGAAGAAAACTGTCCAGCAATGATCTCATTAACTGTGTATTCACAGTTGATCTGGCAAATCTTTTCAAGCAAAGTTGAAGGTCCGTTCTGGAAATCACATGCCTTGTTATTCTTGGAGGCCAAGCTGGTGAGAAATGGAGGGGAAAGAAAGTGATCTGCATTCTGGAGCAGCATATTAGGGGTCAGCAGCATCCTACATTGCACCGAGAAGGCGCCTAAGCTGCTCCTTGACTGTCCTTCTCAAAACCTTGAAATGAGGAGGTTTCAATTAAGACTTGTCTGATACTTTTATCCCTTTCCAGATCTCTGACCCTGAGACCTGTGACCGAATGTACGAGAGCTTGGTCAGAATCCACACGAACTACTACAAAAACAAGGTGAGCTTTGGCATTAGCTGTCATCCCTCTTTTAGGGGGTGAGTTCCCCCCTCCGGCAGTTGGCTGCCTTGTCCCAGCAGGGTTTTTGGGAATGTCTAATGGAAAAACAAGCAGTTGGGTGGATGCAGCACTACCTTGGTCACTCTAGGAAAGTTGCAGACATCTTGGTCTCCGTGACGTGTACAACCAATGTAGATGACAGTTCAGAATTCTTAG
This sequence comes from Numenius arquata, assembly GCF_964106895.1. Taxonomy (NCBI): domain Eukaryota; kingdom Metazoa; phylum Chordata; class Aves; order Charadriiformes; family Scolopacidae; genus Numenius; species Numenius arquata. The sequence goes on along the minus strand of NC_133599.1, from coordinate 4,112,475 downwards.
TTTGACTGAAAATGAGCTCAGAGTCTTCTGTACGGTCACTTCAAGTAACATCTTTTTCTGTCTCTCTCCTTCTCTCACCTGCTTGCTCGTTTATGAAGTATCCACGCCTGAAGGACACAAGTTTCACTGGAGTGACGGTAGAAGATTGCAAGATGATACTCGCAACAGGTACTAACACTGTGCTCGATTTCAGAACAAGACAGTGCGGGAGATAAAGTACATTCTCATCTTTGTGATGCTCACTGCAACATTTCTACTAAACACCAGTGACTAAAGGACAGAGTGGGACTGCCGGACAAGTATATTAGGATGTTTAATGAGGAGTACAGGAATAATTAAGGAGATCTTAATAAGGCGGGGGTCGGTCTCTTCTCCCAAGTTACAGGCGGCAGGACAAGAGGAAATGGCCTCAGGTTGTGCCAGGGGAGGTTCAGATTGGATATTAGGAAAAATTTTGACACTGAAAGGGTTATTAAGCCTTGGAATGGGCTGCCCAGGGAAGTGGTTGAGGCACCATCCCTGGAGGTATTTAAAAGATGTTGGGGTTTGACATAGTGCTTAGAGGCATGGTTTAGTGATGGTTTTTTATCAGAGTTATGTTGATGGTTGGACTCAATGATCTTAAAGGTCCCTTCCAACCTGGACAATTCTATGATTCTGTGATATTCAGTAATCTATCAGGGTGAAAAGTCGATTGGAACAGGAGAGGGTTTGCAAGGGCTCTCTGAGATCAGACGGTAGGAGATATGCAAAAGAAATGCACATTTTCTACATCATTCAAAAAATTCTCAGCTTCTGTTTTCGCCGTGGTCAAATTCCCTTCAGTATTTCTCCTTTGAGAGAAAACAGGGTACCAAGATGCAGAAATACTCTCAACCAGATCATTTATGAAGTGTGGTGTAGGAAGCTAGTGCAGTTTTGTTCTGCTCCAGTTCCTGACTTTGATTGCGTGCGTGGAAACTGAGTATTAGTTGTTAGTGATAAGGGACTCCCCACACAACTGATTGGAAGGGAAAACAAAGTTGCCTCAGGCCCTGAAATAGAAATTCATTAAGATGAAAAGTCAAAAAAAAAAAGGAAAATATATGTAAGGCAAAGCTTTTATAAGAGGGCTTTCATTCCTTTGCTTTTCTGCTTTTCTTCCTCTTTCCCCATCTCTCTCTCTTCTCCTTTTGCAGACATTCTGAAACAGATGGAAGACATGAAAAAAGGGACATGGAAGAAACTGCGAGAAAAGTTTTATGCCAAGAAACCCGAAGAGGACTCAAAGTGATAGGCTAACTCCCAGATTCTCCACTGTATATATTCCTAAAGCTCTGTATGTTGCCATGATGAATAAAACCATTTATTCCTCTTAGCAACAGCATTTTTGTTCAGACCTAAACCTTACACCCTTCATTTTTAGTGCCCTCTTTTATTTTTTGTGGAAATCTAGGACATAACTTAACACATCTGTGCTCAAACCATACTGGAGCAATGTAGTGGAGAGGAAAGGTCTCTGTGGTGTTAGACCAGATCCTTTGGGTTATGAAAAACAGAACAACCAGGAGATGCGCAGAGCAAGTGGGTGCAACCGTGTTAGCTTTAAATGTGCTTATGAAGATAACAATAGTGATGATATGAAAACGTGGCTGTGCTTGTGTTTCTGTGCCTTGGGCTCTGGTAACAGTGAAGCTGAGGAAGGGATATCTTGAATTGTCATGTTTATTTTCCTTTTGAGAAGGAGAGGACCGAGGGTGACTGTTTACAGTGGTGACAGTGGAGCAGTGTAAGAGTTTAATTGAGATTTCAATCTGTGCAGATTTCCCTCAGTGGGAAGAGACGGTTCCGTAAGGGTTGCTGCATATCTGAGGGATAAAGATAGGTTTTAATGACACGTTGGTATATAGGGCCATAAACAAATTTCAAATGTGATTAGTCCATTGCTGGGGCCTATTTTTATTGCTTTTTAAATTTTTAATGCTCGCATCAGTGTCTATTCTTGGGAGGCAGAGGCACAGGACTGCAGTTGGGGTGGCCGCAGCACCGCTCGGCTGGGGAAGGCTGAGTGTCTGGAGCACAGCTCTGCCAGGACCCTGCTTGGCTCCCAGCACCACCAACAGCTGCTCCTTTTTATGTGTTTGAACAGTGTTTTCCTGGCAAGTACTGAAAGAATTTGAAACTTTTGCAGCAGGCTCTAATCCAAAGCTTCAGAAAACGAGGCTGGTGCTCAAGGTAGTTTTCATGGTAGCATTCTTCAACTTGTGACTGGAGCATCATACTGTATTTTAACGTTTAACAGCTGGAGCTGAGAGCTTTGGGTTGTGGAGCACCTTGGCTCTTTGGATTGTTCTGTATTTCTATTTATAACCACCCCATTACATACCCGACTGCACAGGAAGGGCGCTTCCTTTACCGTGTTTTAAGTTTTTATTGTAACATGATTTTTTATTTAATTTAGTTAAGGCAATTTACATTTTAGTTCTTAAGTAACAACAATAACAAACATACACACAAAAAAAAAGTAAAACATTACACCAGAGATGAAACTAAAACACAGGACACCCCTTCACAGTGAACTCCTGTAAACCTGCAGTCTCCTACTACTACTGCCTGGATATTCTCGGTCCACAGAAGGCAAAAGACTAGTTCCCACCAGTACGAGCTTGGATGCTCACCCCCTCATCTGGTGAGTTAAATTAAATCCACCTCCTTGAGTTTAGCTCTTCTTTACTGCACCTCAGCGATGAACAGAACGCTTTAAATGGAGAGGGGTCAGCAATGGGGCAGGTATAGCACATACGGTGGCTGGTTTGCAAAGATCCACATGGAATAAGTTAAATACTGCAGCCCTACAGCTAGTTACACTACACCTGACCGTAGTGCATGGAGATAAAGATACAACCCTCCACATTTGCAAAATAAAGAGTTATTGCAATGAGGAATAAAAGTCCTGTATAATTTATCTTCCTACAAGGGCGTTAGAGTAACGGTGTGGGTCCAGGTATCGCATGGAATCCTGATCAGTCCCTGGTTCCAGAATTGCTTACAAGCGCTCTAGGGAGAATGGTGACTGTGAAGCTCTTCCGCATGGTCCGTCGTTCTCTGAGGGTGACGTCCATGCGTGGAACCCAGGAGTAAGCAGCCTCGTTAGCTGACATGTACATGTAGTCCCTCGGTGGGTGAAGCTGATGCTTCTTCTCTGTCTTAGTGGTTCATGGAGTTCTGGACATCCACAAACCCCATCCTTTGTCTGCGCTTCCGTTGCTCTGTCATCTGGAGTTCAAACAAGGACACAAGTGAGATGGGAAACCAGGTCACCTTTAAATTCACCACCGTGCTCCTCGAGTGTCTGACTGACCAGGCTGCTTTAAGCATCTGCCAGAAAACCCTGTGAGTTGGACTCTACCTGATGAGGAAGCATCAAAAAGCACTTGTCCCAGGTGCCCCAGACCCCCCCAAAAAAGAGCTGCAGGAGACCTTTGCTTCATATCTGAAGTTGTACTGGCTTGGGCTGGTTCCACCTCCTGTTCCTTGGAGTGGGTGTCTATTTTGGTAAGGACAGTGGGTTTCTACAGTCAGGTGTTCCTCAAGTGTTCCTATTTTTAAAAGTGTTAAGTACCTGTTCCTTTAGCTCGTTCAGCTGGGAGGTGAGATGGGACACCAGCTTCATGGTGGTGTTGAGTTTGTCTTGAAGATTTCGGATCTCGTTCTGTTCCCCTTCCCCTTCGTTGCTGACCAGCGACATGGCTCGCATCCGGGGGAACCAGTCAAGGTTCTTATTCTGGAAAGGCGACCATGGAAAATGGGAGTTGGAGAGGGGTGGCGGGGTGAGGAGGGAGGGAAGAGACCTGGTAGGATTTAATCCCTAAACCTGACTATGTTTAGGGATTAAAGAAAGTCCCAAAGTCTCGTCCTGTCTATATCTTTGCAAATTTTCCACAAACAGTCCATTTCCAGCTTTATTATTCTTTTTTTTTTTTTTTTTTTTTTCCAGCTTTCTGGGCTCAAGTTCAGAAGTTTTTCTATTCTAAGTTTCCCTTCCCTCCCTTCTTGCCTTGAAACCACCTTGAAGTCACACTCCCTACTCTTGGTTCAATCCTTAAATCTGCAGCACGAAACATCAAATAGACAGCGTGCTGCTGGCCGAGGTTGCCAAGTGGAAACAACCCGCTAAGAACGAACTGAGGCACCACAACGTTACTAAATATTTTCCAAAAGCTCCTTCTCCAAACTTTTTTTTCTTCGGCAAGCCCTTTGTTCTCACACGTTTCCCCAGGGCCGGCAGGTTGCGATAGCGGAAGAGCTGCCCTGGGAGGACACATACCTTTATCATCTGAGCCACGTAACTCTCCGGCCCCGTGTAGTCTGTCTTGTTCTTCACCCGCACCAGCACTATGAAGTACAAGTAGTTCCACATGTTGTGCTCGTATTTAATATGCTCCTCGAAGGACACCGTCTTGTTGTCAAACTTGTCCCTTTCGAGTCCTGGGAAAGGCAGCGGAGGGACGAGAAGGTGGAGGGAGGAGATGGGGAAGGGGGAAGGAGAGGGGAAGAGGCGAGTGAGCAAACGCGTGCGAAAGGAAGTACAGATAATTGCATCCTCTCCCAGGTGCGACTTTCAAGAAGTGCTTTTAATAATTAGTTGGCATTTAGCACACGACAAGCATCCCAAACGGGGAAAATAACCCAGTTGTGTGTTCAGGAGGCTTCTATTTAAAGTACCACAAGCTCTGCTTTCTGCCTTTGCATCTCAGAGCATAAAACGCACCCAGTGGATCTTTTAAGAAAAAAGCAGCTCGATTTATTGGGTTTTTCCTTTTGTTTTTTGGATGCCTTCTGATGACTGAAAGCATTCCAGAACATTTTCTGTATTTTATTTCCTTAGTAATGTGGTGCTTTTTTTTGCCACTGGCTGAGTGATGCTCTCAGGAGCGATGGATGCACAAGAACTCCAGGATGTGGCGTTCAGTTTAACGCCTCATTAACAGAAGGTGGGGAACAATACAGATAATTTCCCCTCTCAGTTTGGGTCCTTGTTTAAGCCTCCTCAAACGGCAGTGACCCATCGGTGAAACAGATTTAAGTTTTGCTGAGAACCCAATGAAAACCAGAAACCAGCTGAAACTCCTTTCCTTCCCTCAACCTTAAGATAGAAAAAGCTTTGGGGCAATTCCTTCACAGCCAGGTCCCAGCGCTCACCACAGATGAAGCAGGTCGTCTTCAGTATCTCTTCCTTCTTCTGCTTCTCGCTCCTCAGATCAGCGAAGGTGTCAATAATGACCCCGAAGATGAGGTTAAGGACGATAATAATGACAATAAAGAAGAAGAGGAGGTCGTAGACAACCCGAGCAGGAAACAAGGACTCCTGTAACGGATGAAAGGCATAAATGTGTGTGTCTCCTCCAGCCACGCTAATTGTGCCCATGTCTGAGGGTCCCAGGTGAGGAGGAATATGATGGGTATGATGGGGCAAGAGAGGAGAACAGCACTGGAGGAGAGCGTGGGAGATAGAGCTGGAAGCATCATGGTTTCCAGGGAGGGGGGGCAGCAGCACAGTGGTAAATGCAGCAGGACTTGGCAGAAGAAAGGGGTCCCAAACTCACGTCCTTCGATGGCTTCCGCAGAATGTCACCCACACCCCCGCCGTTCCTCAGGCCGTGGTTCAGGACAGTGACGATGCACATGAGCAGCGTGTCGCAGGCGCGTTCCCACTGGTCAGGCTCTGTTTCTAGGGGGAAATAAAAGCAAAAACCCAGAGCGTAGACAGGGCAGAGGTACCAGACTGTTACCAAGATCCCAGAGCTGGGGGGCTGACTCCTGCTGTGGTAGCAAATCCCCTGGGAGCAGATGCTCGTTGTGCATCTCCAACCAGCAGCTCCTCCAGCTTGACTCTCGCTGTGGAGGTGTTTGGCTGAGCGCTCCTGAAGCTCCCGCTTTCTTTATGACTAAATTGAATCTACTTCTACTTTTTTTTTTTTTTTAGGCCATGGTCAGTGTAAAATTTGCAGGTCTCTTGCCTAATATGTGCCAGAAGGTGCGTTGTTTGTTTCCAGCTTTGAAAGGTGAGGATTTATCTGAGCTCGCTAAGAAACCAGGCAGCCAACCTACCCTGCTGCTAACAAAGTCCGCCTTTCTAATGAGCTCACTTACCTTCCAGGGCGGTGGGAGCATCAGAGCAGCTAATTTTGTCACTGCTGCATGACTCCATGAAGGTCTCCACGTTCCTCTGCATCCCCAAGGGGTCATCTGCAAGTAAAAGAGACCACAGCCGTGTCAGAGCATCTGTTTGTCTGAGTAAAGCTCTTCGTGCTTTTCAACTGCCTCTTCTTGTGGCTTTCAAGCGTCTTGAAAAAAAAAAAAGTTGCTTCGCTCTCCTAGCCTTTTCTAGGCTTTGAATCTTTTCTCAAGTTTCATTTAAGACCTCTAAAATTCATTTAAAACTTCATAGAATCATAGAACTGCCCAGGTTGGAAGGGACCTTTTAGATCATCGAGTCCATCAACCTAACACAGACAAAAGTTGTCACTAAACCATACCTTTGAGCACCGTCTACTCGCCTTTTAAATACCAGCAGGTTTGGTGACTCAACCACTTCCCTGGGCAGCCTGTTCCAATGCTTAATAACCCTTTCAGTGTAAAAATTTTTCCTGATATTCAGTCTAAAATCTAAAACTTTTACTTCATTTGTAGCTGTCCACCCCCTTCTCTGCCATCACTCCCAGCCCCAAAATCCTGCTCTCGAGCAGCACGAGGACCTTAAGTCGGCATAGGGAGTTTTCTTCTCTGCTAATCCCAAAACCAGGAGTTTGTGTCAAGGGTATAAAACCTATGATGCACAACCACATGCAGACACATGTGTGCTTTTGCAGTGGGGAGGGAGCAGGGTCTCATGCAATGGTCCAGAAGGGGACCCACACTCTGCCTGGGCCCCCTCTGGCCCCAAAAACCGCAACCAATGAGGGCAAGTGCTGACCGACCTTTGGCTTTGCTGTCCGGCAGCCGGTCCACCTCCAGGATGAAGTCATCCTTCAGGAACAGGAAGCCAACGATGGAGAAGAGGTAGACGAGGATGAGGGCCAGGAGGGCTGTCAGCAGGATGGAGCGCCCGTTCCGCGTCACGCTTTTGATGACATTAAACAAGGTCTCCTCACGGTAGATCAAGTCAAAGAGCTGAAATGACCCAGGAGCAGAGAAATGCCACGGGGTGCTTTTCTTGACAATGCCTGGCCTACCTATATCCCCTTTTATCCCAAGATCTTGGATCACTCAGCAGACCTTGACTAACTTTCACATAAAGCATTTAAGTTTTCTGGCTTACTGTAGGGAAGCAGAGAAGAATGAAGTGACTTATGCACAGCAGGAGAGCCAGGAACAGGACACATGCACCCTGCCTCTGCCCTCGCCAGCTCACGTTGTCTCCCAGCTGACCCAGATAAAGTACACAGCAGAGATTAAAAAGAGAGAGATAGCAAAAAACCAGGAGAGAGAGACAGTAATAGATACTGTCGGAAGGCAGAAAGATCAGCCTACGCAAAGATTAGAGCACAGCGAATTGTTCTCACTCCTGTTATCAATCAGCCCCTGGAAGGTGTCACAAGAACCTTCCAGCGTCTAACAGGGCTGACGGGTTACCTCCGTGCCCCAAAACATCTGCATTTACTGTACCAGGATGCTGTAGAAGAGTTCGTGCACAAAGAGTCCCAGGACGCTCGTCAGGATGTAGCCAACATGGTAAAGAAACTCCACATCCATGATCATGGCCTTGTAGCCTCGGATGAAGGTCCCACGGTTGCCCACGAAGCTCACCACAAACACAATCTTGTTGGTCAGCTGAGGAACAATCAGAAACGGGAGCGAGAGGGGTTTGCTGCACTTTCTGAATGCAAAACAGCCTCCTGTGCTATTTTTCCAGCACACGGAGAACTTACATTGAGAGCTCCCAGAATATTCAGAGTGAGTCCAATCCCCAAGTAATAGATCGATCGCAAGATCAGTGCCACGAGGAGCGGTCTGACACCGTAGCGCTTAGTGAACAAGGCCATGATGGAGAAGCAGATGAGAATCCAGAAGAGCAGGGAGATCAGTGGGGAATCCAGCACTCCTGGGAAGAGAACCCACAGCAATGAAAAAATAACGTTGCTGATTATCAGAGGGAAGAAAGACAGAAATTATGCCAGACTGCAAAGACTAGTATTGACTAAGATGGCTCTTACTGATAACGTTTTTCGAACACCTTTTATCCAAAAATGTCAAAACCACTGTAAATGACGGAGGCTTTGCCTGACAGCAGCTCCGTACGCTGTCATTCCTTCCCCCATTTACAGGCAGGGAAAGCACAGCCCAGGGAGAAGAGACTTTTCCCTAAGAAGGAAGCCTGGGGAGGGCTGGCAACTGAAATCTTGACTCAATCCCTTCCTTTGACCAGCAGAGACGCCTTGGGGCTTTAGGAGTCAAAAGGAGACTGATGGTGGGGAGAATACAGGTAAGGTGAGGGTCCCCTTTTCCTTCCGTCTTGAGGAGCAGCAGATGCTGGGCCACTTACCCATGGAAGTGGCTTCAACGTAGGGGTAGAAGAAAGCAATGATTATGTTGATGAAGACAGCCAGGTTGAAGGAAATGCTTCCCCAGAGAGTCATTCTGCGGGAGAACCAGTACATCAGCGGCATGCCTGGAGGGAGAGGAGGCAGACACACAAATCTCAGCCAACCTTGTGCCAACCGGGGAAGGCTTTGTCCTCCCAGCCATCCAAAGGGTTCAGCCCAGTACAGCCAGTGAGCTCGGAGGGACTCTTGCCTCCCACTTCCTTCAAAACATTAATAAAAGCTCCCTCCTCATCTGCTGAAATAGCAGTGCAAGTTCCAAATGTCACTGCTCACAGTTCTTGGCTTCTCAGCCCTTTGACCTGCTCTGGCACCTTGGAATCAGAGCGGCTCCATCCTCCTCCTCCCCATCTCCCACCTCCTACAGCCTCGCGTCCTTCAAAACAACAGTATCTTTGTGTTTTCAGCACTGGTTCTGCTCCCAGAGGAGACCCAGCCAGCAATTTCCCATCCATACTGGAAACTTGTTTCCTGCCGAATTCCTAAGATAGTTTTGACTGGATCTGCAAGTGTTTTCAGAGCTGCTACACTGCCCCTTAGCTGCGTCGCAGTATTTATAGTGTGACTCTCTATTCAGCTCCGTGTTATTTTAAGCCAGAATTTCCTTCCTGATGCAGCCCTGAGAGCACCTAAGCAGGTCTGCAGGGTGCAGAGAAACAAATTTTATTTCCCATATGTAGCTGCTAGATCCTGGCTTAGGAGAAGGCAACTGAAAGCAAATGAAGAGAGGGCTTTCCAGGGGAAAACACCTGCAGGTGTAATCCCAGGGAATGTGCTGCAAGATGCATTTCAGCCCATGGAGGAACTGCGCTAAGAGGCACGGAGGAAATACATCCCTGGGATCTTGATTAACCTCCACTCCCTGCAAACTGCCGAGTGTGCTGTGCTCCACAGAGCAAGGGGCACAAGGTGCTCAGAGGTGTGATCTCCAGGCTGCTGCCAAGAACCCTTTCAAAGCAGGGCTGCCCCCCATTTTCCCAACGGGGGGCTATTCAAAGTGCTCGTGCTGGCCAGGGGGGAGCCCGAAGGGAAGGTCTGCCTTGCTCTTACTGCGCAGTTTCTTCTGCCATTCCATCTCGTTGTGGAGGAAGGACGACTGGTCGAAGAAATCACTGACTTTGCTGCCCTGCTCATCCTGCTCCGTGGTGGTGAAGAGCCGGTACTTGGTCTCCTTGGTGAGGAACTCGCAGATGCCAGGCACCGGGAAGATTATCTGCTCCATGCTTCGGTCCAGGCGCACAATCTGCAGGAAGCAGGGCCGAGGGGAAGGTGCCGTCAGATCCTGCCCTTGCCAGGCTTTGGTTTCCTCTTTCCTAGACCCAACTGTGCCTTCCCCTCCTCCCTCCCACCCCACCGGGATCCAAACATCACCGGTCATTTGTCTATAGTGCTACAAATGGAGCCAGCAAAGGCAGCCCTGGCTGTGCTGAAGGAAAGCTGAGGGTGCGTGAACCCTCACAAGGGATGAGGCTCCTGGAACGGCTGCATCCCTGCTGCTGCGGGGAGGGAAAGGAAGGGTCTGGGGTGCAGCTCGTTCCCCTCTGATCCCCGTGGGCTCTGCAAACACCTCCAGCTCTCTCCAGAGCAAAAGGCCCCTCTGCTTCTTGCCGGTGCAGGGATGGGATGGCTCCCGGTGCAAAATAACCGGGCACGAGGCAGCCGGAGCACACGAGGGATTCACCGGCCATGTGTCCGCTGGAAACCCAACAGCCAACAGGTCTTGCCTCAATTTGGGATGTGTGTTTTTCGTAATACGCCAGCGGGTCCTCTTCTTCTTCCTGGACCGGGGCCGTCGACTTCAGCATCTGCGTGAGCTGCTTGTTGTTGAGGCTGAGCTGGGAGAGGGAGAGGGGACGAGAGTGGCCTCAGCCAGGTCTAACTCTGCACTGACAACAGCCTTCCTCAAAACCTACTGAAGCTGACGAGGTTTCAGGGAAAAGCAAATGAATTCAAGCTTCCTAAAGGGGTTTGAGCCCTCCCTGAGGTGACAGACATTCGATTCCCTGCAATAATTACATCCAAACGCTGCTAATCCACAAATTACAAATCAATGCTCATAAAACCCCAGGGAAATCATATTACTGCTGAATCTTGTTTGGGATCTCAGGTACATAGGAAGAAATGACAGCAAAGGACTCAGCCCTTCCTTTTCTAAAGGGAAGGGAGAATGTCCTCCCTCCCTCAGGGCCACCAGCCTGTCCCTGCGGCTGACCTGGATGTCACCCTACCCCGCAAATACAGCTCCCCACAGCTTGGTTATAGAAGGTGCACGTGCCTTTGGGCTTGTAGTTTGGGCTACGAGGTCACTACAAGCCTTTCTTTCTTTAGTCCCCCTGGGGAACACCAAAACCCATCAAATCTTAAACAATTAAACCCAGGGTGGCTCAGAAAGGGTGGGAGACTCTTTGGAGTCTCCGGGCAGGGTCAGGGCAGCTTGGAGGGGCTCTGCCTCCGTTCCCAAGGTCCCTCCATACCATGGATGAGATGCCCTCCTCCTCCTCCTCCTGGATTCGCTTCACCGGCTTCAGGAGCTGCTGCAGAGACTTGTTGTGTCGGGACAGCTAGAAGAGGGACAGCGATGGCCGGGTGAGCCCAGGCTGGTGAGGAGCCACCGGTGCCCAGGGGAACGGGACAGCACGCCCCAGGGGGGTGGCTTTTCACAGGAGCCAAAAGCACATTTCCCAGCCATGCCTCCCCAAGGGAGACCAGCCTGGCTGGAGAAAATGTAAATAAATATAGAGAAAACATGCCCAGCACAGCATGGCGAGCCCAGCCTGGCAGGGACCCTGCTGTCACAGCTCAGTACCTGCAGCGCCAGTATATAAATGTTGTGGCCAACTTCCCGGGGGGAAACCTCGGCGTTTTCACACTCCTCCTCCTGCAGATAGGCCTTCTTAATCACGTCAACCTGGAAGGCACCAGAGGGACAGTGAGCTTCACCCCATCTCTTTGCCTCCTTGTCCTCCTCTGGCCATGAATGGCTCTGGGAGGACCATTAGGCAAGGATGCCTGTGCAGAGGTGGTGACCAGCAGTGTGGAAGATGAGATGGTTATTGATTGCAAACCAGAAACTGCATCAGGACCCACAGGCAGAAGAGCAATGGTCCAGTGGAGAAGCTGGGGGGCTCACTAGGGGTGTTTCACTGTCAGCCCTTACCAATTCCTGTGGGCGGAGGCTGATGAGGATCCGCTCAGCGTTCTCACTGTCGTGTCTGCTCTCCATGAGGGCCAAGAGGAGCTTGGAGGCATTATCCTGGCGAGGAGAAGCCCTTGCTGAGGGGAGCTCTGCCCTGCCTCTGCCTGGGGCTTCAGAGTGGGCAGAACTTCCCCTTTGCCCCTGTCAGCTGCAACTCCCTCATCCTGGAGGCATCGCCTCGCACAGTGGAGATGCACCAGGCCCATCCCACCAAGCCCACCAAGGAGCTCCCAACACTCGAGGACCTGACACATGCACAGTCCCCACTACAGCATCCACCTCACCCCACAGCACACCCCATGGACGTGCCACTAAGCCCACACGGTGATACCCACACACACGTGCCCACCATCCCAGCCCGAGGCTCTGCCCACCTTCAGCTGCAGGACCAGGTCCATCCGGTACTTGCAGAGGGGGCTGATGTCATTGAGGATGAGGGCTGTGATGATGTCGATCCCGTTGGACTCATGGGTCACGATGCAGCTCTGGGGGGGGAGCAATGCAATGTATTATCCCATAGAAGCATGCCAGTCCTCCTGGCTTCACCCTCCATCCAACACAGCCCAGGTCCCTGCCTACAGCACTGACCCTGCCTGATTACCCCAGGAGCCCCGACCCCCCGGAAAGGACACCATTTGCACCACTTTATTATTTAACCCCGTTTATGTCACCATATTATCTAGCCAAGCAGTAGCTCATAACCCATGCAGCACTTTGGCATCCTCTGCTGCCCATGTTCTGCTCCTGTTCACACCCTGGACCCACAAGCTGACCCTGCTCTGCTGCTTTCCCACACGTTTCCCTCCAGATCCTCCCTTGGGGGTCCCTGCCCAGTGGTGGAACCCCCCAGCCCCTCTGGGAATGACCCGGACCTGCAGGGATCCCCACAGACCTGGTTCTCGTGGCAGGGCCCTTGGCAGTACTCGGTCAGGGTCTCCAGGGTCTGGGTGATGAGGGCCACGTTGTACTCGTTGATGTAGAGCCCCAGCAGCCCCAGCCCCCCCGTGGTGCTGCCACACATGATGTCAAGGAACTGCAGCGTCTCGCACACCAGGTTGTAGTTGGTCTTGTTGTTCTGGCACCGGAGGAAGTTCTGTCGAGCAAAGGCTGCAGTTACGGGGCTGAGCGGCATCACTCTGATGGGGGGGTCAGGCCTGATCCCCCTCCCCACACCCCCTCCAGCTGCAGTTCGATGGAGAATGGGGCTGTAACGTATGGACCTCCAAGAGGAACACTTAGTCCCATGGACACACTTGTGCCGCGAACTTCCACAACACTAAGCAAAGTTATCCATAAGGGGTGGTGCATTTGCAAATGGAGAAACTGAGGCACAGAACGGCTGGTGCAATGGTTTTTTGGACCAAATTGAGGCAGACCCCAGCCTTTCCATCCCCCTGTCCTATGGCCTCTGCCCTGGCCCCCATCCCAAGCAGCTCCTGTAACCCACCTGCAGGTCCCGGTTGTGGTTCTCACAGAGCAGTTGCAGGAATCGCAGGATTGGCTCCATGATCAGAACCGTCACCCCCATCTCATTGTTCTGACCCTGCTCCCCGGTGTCATGGCCCTTCCGAAACCCTATGGCCATCGGGTATCGGGAGGGGGTGCCAGGCATCAGGAAGGTGTCTCCTCGTCCTAGAGGGAAATCCAACCTCATTAGCATTGGGTTATCACACAAGACATTGGCTCTACCGAGGGGACACAGCTCCATACCTTTGGTGCCAGGGTCAGGCTCGTCCTTGTCCTCACGAGGCTTGTTCCCAATGTCACTCATGTTCACAGACACCGTAGACTTGGTCTCCTGCTGTGCCTTCTTCATCCGGTCGTGCAAAACTTTGAAGAACTTCTCCGACTTCTTGTCACTCGTCATGAGGTTGTAAAAGGATTTCTGGGAGGAGAGAGGGACAAGTCTCCATCATGAGCTCCAAACTGCCTGCCCCTTTGATTTGGTGGCCTCCAGCACTCAAGACCTTGTCTGAGAAAACCTGGTTTATTTCCATGCTACAACCCTGGATGTCACAGTCCTTTTGGATTTCCAGGGGTGGATCGTCCCCTGCTGCTGTGCCCTTTTTTACCCTAAAAGCAGGGTTAGGGACAGAGCAAACAGCGATTACAGGAGCTCCAGGCCTGGAGCCCTGCTGGGTTTTGCACGTACAATTAATCTATTGGCTTCCCTGTAATAAAAGATTCGAGATAACCTATGAGTTATCACCCAAGAGCTGCAGTCCTGAGCCATTTTAGCAGTACCCGGCAGAGGGCATCAGCATTACTCCAGAAAGGACAACCTGCCCCTTTTGCAGCATCCAGCCCTCCAGCTCCATCCAGCCACTGGGCTGGAAAACTCAAAAACAGACAGATTTCTGCAATTTCTCCTCTGGCCACCAAACATATGCAACCAAATAGTATTTTAGCCAAGCCCAGGGGCCAGCCCAGGACAGAGGACTGCCCTTCACTCACGCCTTCCAAGTGCTGGGACCATTACGCTGCACCCATCAAACTGTGGGTGCCCAATTCCCCCGGGGCTGGTGCCCACCACACAGCCTGGACTCAGCACCTGGATCTCAGTGTTGCCTCCATCCAACAGCCGGATGGCAAGCAGGATGCTCTCTTGGAAGATCTTCTCGTTCTTGGTGTTCATGATGAGGTCAGCCACCAACTTGGTGGCCCCTTCTCGGTCCAGCCGGCACTGGACAGCAGCGATAGCAGACCAGTCCTGGTCTTGGCCTGCATGAGAACACACGGACGGATGTGATGCTGTGGTAGTGCAGAATGAGCACAGCTAGATCACTGCCAGGGGCATTTCAGTCCCATCCCTTCATCTCCAAATCCTTTACTCCTGCGGAGGTGGAGGAATGGTGACCAGATCTGATCCCATCATGGCTCAAGGAGCTGGGAATTCGAGGTGTGTGTGAGCAGCACAGAGGGACAGGGAAGGAGCAGGAGAAGGGCACTCACCTCCCCCAGCAGCATCCACCATTTCCCCTTTGGAGCTGGACTTCTTGTTCTGCAGGTAATTGTTCAGGAGCATTTTCCGCAGCAGGTTGCCCTGCCAAGACAAACAAACGTCACGAGTCTCCAATGCCAAGGCCAGCGCTGAAGCGGAACAAGGCTGAGCACTCGTGGGCTGCAACAGGGAGGGCACTGCCAGCCCGGGTGACACGGGCTGCAGGGACAAGGAGCAGGGCTGGGGATGTGCCGTGGGATCATGGTGCTCACCCTCTCGCCGTATCTGTTCCTCTTCACCAGCATCTGCTGCAGCGTCCTCAGCACCTTGATGCACAGCTTCTCCTCCGTCTCCATGAGGTCCTTGGTGTGCTGCACCAGCCTGGCACAGCAGAGCCACCGTCAGACAGCCGAGAGGGACAAGGGGGTCCCCAAGGGAACAGCCCCACTGCCCCTCCACTCTGCAGGTGCACACCAGGATGCACAACCCACAAAGGCCGAAGGTCCCCAGCCCTTCCCAGCGGCCCCAGCAATCTCATGGCAACTGCAAAGCATCCTCACTTGGACAGGAAACCTCCGCTCTCACATCGCTGAAAGGCCTCCGTCCCCTCCATGAAAAGCAGCTCTGGCCGGTGGAGGACATCCACCAGGACAGACAGCTCAGCCTCCACCAGCGGTTTCAAGCGATCCTCCAGGGCGTTGATGATGTCCTACAAGTCACAGCACACACCTTTAGGGCCAATGCATGCCTAGGAGACACGAGCACGGGAGAGGGACCCCTGCAACGCCAGCACCTTCTTGATGTCATGCCCTGATCCATGCCACCCCTGCCTCCCTGCCCCATACCTGCAGCTTCTCTATGATGTTCTTGTAGTCCCACTGGTTGGGGGTGGTGGAGACGCGGGGAAAGGTCCGTGTGGCCGTCTTGTAGCTGGACGTGTTCCTCTGCACAGTGCTGGTGGAGCTGCTGTTGAGCAGGGAGCTGACGTGGGCGTCCAGGTCCATGGGCAGCGCGATGGAGCGGCTCTTGGCTGCAGGAGATGGAGCCAGGGTTGGAGACAGCCACGACCCAGCCCACCGCATCAGCTGGGACCTACCACACTGCCTTGGGCCAGGCACCCCTCCACCACCTCTTCATTTGCAGCAGAGAAGATTTGGGTGAAATACAAGAGGAAACTCCTCCAGGCTAGTGAAGGGTGGAATATTTCCATCCATCCCTCCCAACTGCAGCACAACATTGCCCCCAGCCCCAACCCCAACCCAACGTTGGATGGAAAGAGACACCACTTCCAGTTTTTGGTTGGGAAAGCCCAGCGTGGAGATGTTTTAAGCACCCTGCCTCAAATTACAAAGGGAAATCCCCACCCAGTGTCTAACCACGAGCAATCCTTTCCACGGGGTGACTCAGTGCTAACAACCCTTGTCCCGAGCCAGGCAGCCACAAGCCAGCTGAGGGCAAAGTCCTGCTGAGGGAAAACCACCGTCAATGCTGGCTTTGTTTCCAGGCCCTTCACCACCAGGGAACACACCAGGGATCTCCCAACCAAGCCCAGGCTTCGGTTATCCCCACGTCACCCTGGTTGTATCCAAGATGTAGCTCAAAAAAAGCACATCCTGGAGCCAAACCTTCCCATTACCGGCCAGCAGCCTCTCACCGGGGCGCCCTGCCAAGGCTTGCAGTAGGAATGATGGCTCTTAGAATCATAGAATGGTTTGGGTTGGAAGGGACCTTAAAGATCATCAAGTTCAAATCCCCCTGCCCTGGGCAGGGACACCTCCCACCAGACCAGGCTGCTCCAAGCCCCCTCCAACCTGGCCTTGAACCCCTCCAGGGATGGGGCAGCCACAGCTTCTCTGGGCAACCTGGGCCAGGCTCTCACCACCCTCACAGCAAAGAAGTTCTTCCCCACATCTCATCTCCATCTCCCCTCTTTCAGTGTCAAACCCTTCCCCCTCCTCCTATGGCTCCCCTCCCTGATCAAGAGTCCCTCCCCAGCTTTCCTGGAGCCCCTTTAGGGGCTGGAAGGGGCTCTAAGGTCTCCCTGGAGCCTTTTCCTCTCCAGGCTGAACCCTCCCAACTCTCTCAGCCTGTCCTTGCAGCAGAGGGGCTCCAGCCATTGGAGCATCTTCGTGGCCCTGCTCGCTGCTGGAGCAGAGGCAGCCGAGGGTGGCTGCATCCTCCCGGTTGGTGGGGAACAGAGCATCCCTCCGGCACGGCTCCTTACCGACCATGGCCAGCGTGCGGATGCAGGCTTCCACCGAGCTCTTGTGCTGCTGCTGCAGCCAGGGACATTCCAGCAGCCTCATGGTGGACTGGAGAAGCTGCACCACAATGGTCTGGTGGGTCTGAAGGAGAGAGCAGGCAGGTATGTATCAGGGCAAGGTGTGTCCAGACCTTGTTTTTGGGGGCTTGATGAGCTGCTTTCCTCCCCCAGCCACAGCCTGTCCATGCAGCGACTTATTACCTGGAGTGAGGTGCTGTTCTCTGAGAAGGGGGAGCTGAAGAACGCATTGATGGTGTCCAGCACCACCGTCAGCACGTACTTCTCCAGCGTAGGGTCTGGCAGGCGTTTCTCTCGCTTCTTGCACATCTGTGAGGAGAAGGGAGGATGCTGATGGCACCAGGGTGAGGTGAACACGCATCCTGGCCGGATGCTGCTGGCACACAGCGCTGCTGGCACCTTGCTAAGCTGAAGGATGTGGCTGGTTACAGCTCCTGAGCCTACGCCAGAGAGCCCTGACTGCTCCCCAGCCCCTGGTGTGGCAGCTACACAAGTCCCCATAGTGCCCATGCCCCATGTCTGGCTGCCCAGCCCTTGAGGGAGCCCCAGTGACACCATCCTGTCCCCATGTGATGCACCAGACATTGCTGCTGTGTCCCTTCCACCCAATCCTCCCCACACACCTGGGCCATGTCAAGGGTGAAGTTCTCAAAGAGAGTCCAGATGTGGTTGCTGGTATAGATCTCCTTCATCTCCACCTCCGTGTCCACATAGCAGTGGTTGACAAAGTTCACATAGGCCATCTTCACCTACCGGGGAGGGAAGGGGAGGGGACACAGGCACCGTCAGGGGAAGGCAATCGGTGCAAAGCCACTGGCACCCTCCTGACTGAGCACCCCATACCTCTGTGATGCAATCTTCATGTGTCACCACCCGCACCACATCCTCCAAGGGCAGCAGGGACGTGCACTTGATCTCTGTGTAGACGTTCTTGCCCTCGGCGCAGGCAGCCAGCAGGTCCACCAGTGAGATGTGGTACATCAGCGGGCTGTTCTCCTCCACCCCATCCCTGGCCGCCGTCATCATCTCCAGAAGGGTGGCCAGTGAAGCCTTGTCGTTGTAGAAAACCACCACATCGTCCCCGGCATTGGTGAGCTGCAGGAAAGGGTCAGGGGTCACCGCTCTGGAGAAGGAGGGTCAGAAACCTCTCAAGGCAGAGAATGGTGTCCTCTGCAGCAGACGATGAGAGGGAGTAGCCGGTGAAGGATAAAAGGGCTGCGAGTTTACAGAGAAAACCAGGCATTTGCAGTGCAATCAGAAAATCACAGCTTGTGGGACTCCAAAATGGTTATTGGCTCTTGGACCTTGCATTAAGCTCCTGGAGACGTTTCCTACCCCAGGAAGAAGCCAGCATGGTTGGGAAGGCTCTTCCTCAAGGAAGAAGCCAACCATGCACCTCCCAGGAGCCACATCTGCTACACCCCACGCTCACGCCCCACAGGCTGGGGGGAAAGGTGCTCACCTCGGTCATGATCATGTCCTGGCACTTCTTGACGTACTTGCCCTCAGCCTTGATGATGGTGTGCAAGAAGTCGAGGTACTGGACGTGGCGGCCGTGGGTGGCCACGCAGTGGATGAAGTGCTGCGGCACCGTCTCATTGATCTCTGAGCAGAGCTGGTAGTTGTTGAGGAAGATGTGCTGCATTGTCTCAGCCTCCAGGAGCTGCAGGAACAGGGGAGCAGGGTGAGGCTGGGGGGCTGCGAGGAACAGCCTCCCCTCCTGCCCTGACCCTTCCTCTCCCAGGGTTTCCTCCTGGATATTGTATCTCTTGCTCTCAGCCCCCCAGAGTGGTACCAAAGTCTCTCCCCGTGTGGTGCCTCCAACCACCCTTCGGTCCCCTCTCCTTACCCCGGGGGTCAGGAACAGGTTGAGGTGTTTGTGCAGCAGGGCCTGGTTTTCCTGGTTGCCAGCACAAAACTTCTGCAGGAACTGGTGGGTGAATTTCAGGATCTCCATCATCTTTGCATCACCCTGAGGAAGGGTAGAGAAGAGAAATGCCCGGAGTTGGTGAGGGACAGAGAGTAGGAGCAGGCTGCCACCCCTCCTGCCCTGCCCTTGCGTAGGGGGCCCCCACATCCCCCACTCCTTGCCCTTCAGGGCACTTCAGGACCAGCCAGCTTCTGCCCACCCACCTTCTCATAAGGGATCTGCAGCAGATCCAGCATCACTTTGTGGGCATCCATGTTCTTCAGAAGGCGCTGCTGCTTCTTGCGCACTTGCTCTCCGACCCCACACATCTTGTTCAGCCGCTCCAGGATCTGGGGAGAGAAGGACCATGGCAGAGGGGAACTGAGCCTGGGAACCCATCAGGATGGCCACCAGCACTGGGGGCTTGCTTGCAATCCAGATGTGCCCTCCATAAACCCAGGTGCTCCCTGCATCGCTTGCGAATCTTGGCACCCCCCTCAGAAATCCTCCTTGCGGTGCCATGCAGGGAGCCCTTGCACCCATCACCAACCTTCTCCCCTCCAGTCCCCCCCAGTGCAAGGTTCATTCTGGAGCCCTGGGGACATAGCAGGGGTCCTCCTTGCGCTGAGCTTGCAGGAGCAAGCCCTGGCTTGGACTCATTTCTTCTGAACCCCAAGAGAGCTTGGAAACCTGCCCCATGATTTCTCCCTTTCCCTTCTTGTTGGTGCCCAGGGGAACAGGGTTTGGTGTCACTTACCCCCTTGACTATCTGATAGTTCTCGCTGCTCTTCTCTCCTGGAGCAATGACCTCTTCGTCAGCAGCATGCTGTGAGGGGACAGAAACAGCACCATGATCCCACTGCATCTCTCCAAAGCCTGGGGCATAACTACACCCCACAGGACCCTCCCTGGCCTTCCTCTTCCAGGCAGAGGGGTGCATGCCCCATCGAGAGGTGTGAGGTGTTGGACCGAAACAATCTGCACCTCTGCCTCCCGCTTCTGGTTCCCAAGGTGTTGCTCGGGGCTCTCACCTCTTTCTTGTCCTTCTTGTTCCCCTCCACCGTGCTGTCCCCTTTGCTGCTGCCCTTCTTGTCCACCCAGAGCTCTGATTTCTCCACCATAGTGCGGAGTTTGTCCAGCTCTGACTTGATCACCTTGTAATTCTCCACATCCTGGGCTGAGATCAGGAGCTGAACCTGCAGCGACATTCCCAGGGGTTTCCAATTTGGGGCACAAAACCCCATTCCCCTCCTCTTCCAGATCTCCATCCCAAGGAAAGGGGCTGGGACCCATCCCATGTCCTGCACCCACAGCCAAGTGTGGGCTTCGAGGTGCTCCAGACCAGCATCCCACCAGGGTTACCTGTTTGAAGGTGTGCAAGACCTCCTGCCTCTGGCTGAAGTGCTTGAAGAGGAGCTGCAGGGAGCCGGAGATGAGCGGTGGGTAGTCGTGCATCGTCAGGTGGATCAGCACCCGCAGAAACATCCTCCCTCCCTCGTCATCCACCTCTAACATGCTGCTCGTCTTCCTGAAGCCGGGACGAAAGCGCTTGGTGTTAGCAGCCACATGGGAGCTCGCGTGCACTCAGTCACCCCTCGGGGCTGATGGGGACAGCTGCATGAGCCCTTAGAGCCTCATCTTCCTCGTCACCTGCAGCTCTCAGCCTTGGCAGCATGGACAGGAGAGGAAGAGCCCTATGGCCCGGCTAACTATACACCGGAGGGGGCACGGACTCACCCCACACCGAACATGGCTTCTGCATGCTCGCCGATCCGGTCCAGGTTCATGGCAGCAGCTGATGGGAGAGGAAAGGGAGATGAGAAGGGCAGCCAACATGATCTGCATCAGCAGAAACCTGCAGGAACCAACCCAGCTCCCTGGCCACTGCTCCGAGCATCCATGATGGACACAGGACACCTCATCCCATCTGCACAGACCCCAACCCCCCCGCATGCCAGCAGCGGCGGCGGGTGGAGAGCTGCTGGAGCTGTCACCTCCACCGCCTGGGTGTCCCCAGCCTGTGGGGTTTGCTGAGCTGAAGGTGTACCAGGAGCAAAGTAGGAGAGTTACTTGTGGAGTCAAAGGCTGGAGCCGTCCCATCGGCCGCACTGTCCTGCATGGGGTAGACCTCCACAAACTCCTTCTTGAAGACAGAAAGCAGGTAGGAGATCCTGTAGTCCAGCCGCACATTCAGGATGAACTGGCAGCAGCAAAGAAGAAAGCAAATGTGAGTGTCCGCTTCATACCAGCTGTCTCTCTGCATGAGAAAACTATGTCTTCCCCATCCCACAGGTCCCACCCACAGCTCCGCAATGTTTCTCCCGCTCCACTGGCTCCAACCTGCAAGATCTCCAGAATCTTCAGCTTGGTCTCCATCACCACAATGTTCTCGCTCTCGACGCTCCTCCCTCTGTCCACTTGCTCCGGGGCAGACCCGGCACTGAGGCTCGGGGGGCTGAAGATCGACTGTTTCCTGCTCAGCACCATGGTGGACATCATCTGCCCAACGCCCTGGATGGACCTCCGCACGTTCTTCCCTACAGAGGCAGCCACAGTGGGCAGAGTTAATGCAGATGGAAAGGGAGGTGGCAGAGGACCAACGGAAGGACCCACTTAGACTGGAATACGCTGTAGACATCAACCAGAGAATGAGTAGGAGGGACTGGCCTTTTCTCTGGCATGGCCAAGGGCTCAACATCTCCTGTCTCCCAGTGCAGACCCAGCCAAAGCTTCCACGTCACCAAACCAGTGGCTTGTTTTCTTGCAGCCAAAACTGGAAAGCACTGGGCAGACCATGGAAAACACCTTCCTGCAGGACCATGCCTGGTTATGGAGCAGGGACTCACCTGTCACCTCATCGTTGTAGACTGCCTGCATCATCAGCTGGGGGTTTTGGACGCAGTCAATGATGCCCAGCAGTGTCCGCGTCAGGCGCAGCAGCTCGCTGAAGCTGTAGAAGCCGAAGTAGATGAGGTTGTGGGCAAGGCTGACGACCTAGAGAAGAACAGGGCAACTCCAGACCTTGCTGTGCTCGGGGTTGAGCAGGAGGAACAAACATGGGGGAGAGGGATGCCAGCATGGCCACCCTCGTTGCAGAAGCAGTCACAGCCAAACTGTGTTGCATACTGCAATGTGCCAGGGACACCAGCAGGACTCGCACCTCAAAGGTGAGCTTGTTCTTCTCCTCATTGGCAAAGGGCACCGCCTCGCTCACCACGTTATTGAGGTAGTCCTCCACGAACTCCATGGTGCTGGCAAACTTGTTCTTCTTGTCATCACGTGAGACGTTGAGGTTGGAGTCGTAGCTGTGAGGAGAGAGAGTGGGGATGAGGTGGATGGCAGTGAGTCTCTTTGCACCGAGCCTGGAAGGAGCACTGTCCAGGCAGCTGCTGACCCATCATGGCCAGAAGTGATGCTCGTGGCTGTAATGGAGCCCACTTCCTTCTGAAGGCTGAGACCTACCAAAGTCACTCCACAAATGCCCCCCTCCCTGTCCCTGCTAAAGTCAAGCCAGTCCCTACAGTGGATGGCATCTACCATCCCACCTCCTGCCCTGTCCCTCAAAGCCCCTGCAAGCCCCAACATGTCTCACTCTTTGATCGTGATGGCTGTAGGGATCTCAGTCCAGAGCCGTGCAAACTTCACGGGCATCACCAGCTCCTGGGGGTCCCTGTCTACGTGCACGTGCAACATGAGGTGGCAGAAGGACGCCCGGAGATCAAAGGGCAGCATCTCATCTGCCATGCAGAGGAATATCAGGTCCACACCCAGCTGCTGGGAGATCTCCTTGATGGCCAGGTACTGGCGATCCAGGCACATGCGGGCAAAGAGCTTCAGCTGGTACCTGCACAGGGATGAGGGGGAGAGGGAGTGAGGACATTCAACCCTTACACCCTCACCTGGAGAGAAGATGCCACAGGATCATCACCTGTAGTAGCTGAGGACGTTCTCATCATGGGCATTGCCAGCCCGGGCCTCCTGTGCCAGCTGCCGGATGCTTTTCTCATGGTGGTCATTGTTCTTGTCCGTCCAGGTGAGCCAGACCTCCTCCTCCGAGTACTCGATGCTCAGGTACTCATGGGTCTGGGACATCTCCTTCACTGGCCTCAGCCTAGGACAGAAAAGGGGTAAAACTGGAGATGCTCCTGTGGACGGAGAGCAGCTGCACCTCAAGGGGTGATGGGGGGTTTACCAGGGCACTGGGGGAGCTGGTGGAAGGCAGGGCCAGGCACCAGACTCCAAACGTGGACAACCTCTCTCTTTGGCTACTCACTCCGTCTTGATGAGGATGTCGCTGTTCTTTGGGTCCAGCACGCACTTGCAGATCAGCTCCTGGGTGACGGGGATGGCAATGTGGTTGGACACGCACAGGTCCGAGAGGTAGTCCAAAAACCTACCAAGCAGAGACAGCTCACTGTCAACAGAGGGTCCACAGGGGCTTTTCTCCACCTCTGGTCAAGGCACATCCCACCCACCAACGCAGCATGAAGCCCTTTGGGACAGGGCCTGGCTGGACACGCACCGTGGCTCACGGTTCTTGCGCACCAGGCTGACGAAGGTCTCCACCTCCGTCTTGGTGATGTGCTTCTCCAGCAGCTTGCGGTTGTTGTGCAGCAGGGCCGTGATGGTGTCCTCGGCGAGGATGTCATAGCCAATCTGGGACTGCATCATGCCGAACTGCTTGGCAATGTGCTCCTGAAGCGGGCAGAGAGGTGGTGAGCACATGAGGCTGTGTGTTGGGGGCTAGTGATACCCCCCTGCCCCACCGAGACCTCAGCAGCCCCCCAGGGCTTCGCAACACGTGGTGGGAGGGTGGCCCTCCCTGTCACCCCCCACGCACCTGGTTCTTGCGATAGTCCTCCTGGGAGTGCCGGAGCACACGGTAGCACAGACGAAACATGTACTGGTAGGGAGCGTTTTTCTGGTCCGACAGCTCTTCCAGCCGCACCAGAGGCCCTTCCCCGCCCTTGTCCTTGAAAGGGGCTTTCAGGATCCCAAAGATCTGCCCAAAAGCAGAGGTGATAAGTGCTACATGCCACTCCACACCATCACCCCCATGGACACTAGCCGTGCTTGCCAGGAGGGCTTGGTACACCACTGGGGCATGAGCTGGAGACCAGCTACACCTCCTCTATGGGGGTTTCCAGATCCCTGACCTCCAGTGTGGCCCTGGGCAGCACAGGACATCTCCACAGGACCTCAGCCTTGCTCAGATGCAGGGTCCTGTGATCACTGACCTGCTTCAGGATGTTCTGCTCCCGCATCAGCTTCTGCCGCTCCCGGTTAGGCTTGGTCACCACGATGTCCAGCACGTTCTGGCCATTGTTGGGAACATCACTGACGAAAAACACCAAGTCCTCCAGCAGCTGGATGACGAACCTGCAAAGGGGCACAGTGGGACTCTCCAGCCGGAGGGGCTGCTCGCCCACCCCACACAGCCCACCCCGACTTGGGTCCCTGCAACGATGCCAGCGCATCTTGGAGGACCAAAGAGACCATGTTCAGGGCTGCCAAGGAAGTTGCTGGCTGATCATGCCCTCCTTACTACATGTTAATGGTCACCCTAAAGCAAGAGGTTTTGCAGCCCCTATGGTT
Organism: Numenius arquata; assembly: GCF_964106895.1. Taxonomy (NCBI): domain Eukaryota; kingdom Metazoa; phylum Chordata; class Aves; order Charadriiformes; family Scolopacidae; genus Numenius; species Numenius arquata. The sequence goes on along the minus strand of NC_133599.1, from coordinate 4,087,971 downwards.
CCTACAGAAACTATATGTGCCAGGGTAAATGCCAGGGGCCTTTGCTTGTGATTCACGCCAGGGATTTGGCATTTAACGCCTCTGTCCCCTTAGTCACCCTCGTGGGACCTGCGCAGGGCGGGCTGGCAGGGCGGAAGCAGCTCCCTCTGTCCCACAGGGGACCTGTGTTTGCTCAGGAAGCACCAAGAACCCACCCACCTAAAAATAATACTGTGACTAACCCGGCTGCCCCTATCGTGGGGCCATCTCTCAGCCCCTCAGATATTTTTCTAGTGGCAAAGGAGGGGCCGGAGCAGGGCTGTGGCGTTATCTGGTTTCCTCGCCAGACTCCTGGGAGAAGCAGGCGTGGATTTGGGTTGTGGGCAGGAAAGCAAGACAGCGCTGGCACCAAGACCCAGGCAGGGGCCCCATCCTGCAGGGATGCTGGAGAGCCCTTGGAGGAGCCCGTCCCAGCCCCATCTCCCAGACGGGACTTTTTACCTCCGGTCATTCTGGCTGAGAAAACCTTCGTTCATCTTCTCCACCACGTTGGCCAGCATCGAGCTGGCGTCATTAGCAAAGTCCAGGTCCCGGATCTCAGATACGGGCACGGAGACGATGGCAAAAGCTTCTTTGTCTTCTTTGGTGGGGCATGTGCCCAGCTGGGAAGCAACGGGGAAGCAGCATCACACAGACATGGCAATGCCAAGCATGTCCCCACCACCATCCACCACCCACCCCAGGTGGGAAGTCAGTGACCCAGTTTGTCCCCATCAGATGGACTGGGGTAGGCTCTAGGTTACTGGGGTGGGCTCTAGGCTGGTGTCCAGCCACCCCTTTGGATCATCAAGGTCTTTCAGCCCCTGGGTGAAGCCTGGGTGCTGGGTGGAAAGGAGCATGCTAAGAGCTACCGGGGCACAGGGGATAAATCCACACATGGGAGGAGGGAACGGGGCCATACCATGAGACGGATGGGCCTCTCCTCATCGATGTCAATGGGCACGTTGGTGCTCTGGATCCAGGTGTTGGTGCAGAGGTGGCGCAGCCTCACGTAGGAGTTCCTGCAAATGGCACAGTGTCCCAGTGAGTGATCCCCACGCGGACACGCCACCACCCACCACATCCCCCAGCAAAGCCCCGGCTTGAGAACAGACTTGCCAAAAATGTCACACCGTGCAATTAAACCTCCCTTCTTTACTTCAATCCCACCGTGGCAGTGCGTGCTCACGTACCGTGGGACGAAGGAGTCCGTCTTCTGCAGCGTGGTGGGGTCCAGCTCGAAGAGGGAGGCGATGTCATTGCCGTGGGGCACGGCCACCAGCCGGTATTTGATCTTTTCCCCCGTGTTCCTGCGGCTGGCGCGGCTGCTGCCCCCCTGCACCAGGGAAAGCGGCTTTGAGCCCGGCGTGGGGCGGCCACCCCACCGAGCCCAGTGTCCCAGTGTCACGGCATCGGAGGAGACACGCAGCGGCTATGCTCAGAGCAGAAGCTTTTGCTCGGATGCCGGGCTGAGCTGCACGAGGGGCTACGAGAGCACAAGCGCAGCGTGATGCACCTGAGCTACGGAGGCCACCCCTTCGCCAAATCTCACCAACAGCAAAGAGGAAAAACCCCCTGAAAGTCCAAATCTCTCTTCTACCGGCACTTCCCCGTGGCCTGGGGGTCCAACATGCGCCGGGACCCCTCCGACAGATTTCAGCAGGGTCCCCTTGCAAGCGGGACACGGGGATGCTACTCTAGAGTGCAGGATGCGGGGATGCTCTGCTGGGCAGCGGGACAGCCTCCAGCCACAGCCTCAGCACCAAGCGGCATGGCGCGGGCGCTGTCCCCATGGCAGGCTCTGTTTTGGGGCATTTCCCTGCTTTCAGGCAAAGTTTAAGAGACGCCGTGATTTCAGGCAGCGGCAGCAGCATTTCTGCTAGCGAGGCTGCAACAGCTCACCGTGGGCGCTGCTTTGGGCTCAGCCACGTCTCCTTTATAACTTGGGTTTTCCTGAAAAGTTAAAGAGGGAGATGAAAGACAGCTATTCAGTCCTCCCGCTCGGTCCCTCCAAAAACCCTGAGCACGGGGTGTTATCTCTATTCCTGCCTTCCTCAATCACAGCACAGGGAGAGGAAACCAGCCCAGGTGGGGCTGGAGGAGGTGACCCGTACCCAGCACGCAGTGTTCTGTCCCCAGGGAGTGGGACAGGGTGAGCCCTGGGGGAAAGCCCTGGGGCTCTGCGCTGCAGCAAGATGAGCTTTTGCTGTAAATCCCTCGAGAGCTCAGGCTGAGGTCTCAGTGAGCAACACAAGCCAGGCAGCACCAGCCCAGGACCATTCTGCGATCTTCTTTCCTCTGCAGATGTCACATGAGTGTCATTTGGTTTAAAGCAGCCATTTCAGAGCCCAATATTTGCTGTTTTCCATCCTGCAGTGGTGGAAGGGGCCCTGGGGGCTGCCTTTGGTTGTCTTCTCAGCTAAGGAGCACCTTTGGCACATGGTGCACTGAGACCCCCCCAGTACATCCCCGCTCCCCTGGCCGCGGGGTGTAACACTGTCTTTCCCTTGGTAGTGGCAACTAATTAGCGTCATATAAAGCACATTATCTAAATGCGGAAAACTCTTTGTGCCTCTATCAGGAGGCCTTGAGCTGGTCTTAAATGGGAGCAAAAAAATTTGGCAGATGGTGTTTCCAGGCCCAGCTTTTGCCCACACCCTCCCCAGGCAAGGACAGCCCTGGATGCTGCCATGGACCAGAGGATGAGGATGGGCAAAACCTGATCAGGAGGAGTTAAGCGCAGCAGGACGAATTATCTCCTGCTCCCGTCTTACCAGGAGGTTATGCCAGTACAGTTGCTTGGCCTGGAGCAAGCAAATAGAGGAAAAACCCGACCACCCCCTCCTGCCCCCCCGGCCAGAAGAAGAAGGAGCCAGAAAGAACAATTTTGGCAAGTGAATGCCTGCACCGTGGGCTGGGGGATTTCAAGGGAGAGAAAGCCCAGCCCTGCAAACAGGCGAACGATGATGATGCTCAGAGCCACGATGCCAATGTCTCCTGCGAGCAAGGACGAGCCGTGGAGGCCCAGGGCAGGACGGCTCCAAAATCCCTGGAGCTGGGCCACGGACAATCCTGGGCATTGTGGCTCTGTCTAAGGTAGGTGGGCACTGCCTTTGCCAGGGATGGTACCAGCCTCTTGAGGGCAGGGCAGGTTTCTGCGTCTCTCTGCTTGCCTCCTTACCTCTGCTGCCAGGTAGTTGCCCGTGGCAAGGTGCTTGAAGCGGTACAAGCCGTTCCAGTGCCCGGCTCCTCCTCGGCATGGGTCGTGGTGGACCACCTGGGAGAAGCAGAGGAGAGCTCAGCCAGTGATGTATGGGGCTGTGGGGAATTGGAATGCTGTTCCTGCCCCCTTCCAGGCAAACAAGCCGGTGATAAGAGCCCAGTCCTGTCCCAAAGGTGGCCACAAGCTCAGACAGACGGCCCATCCACCAGCAGCCACGGTTCACAGCTTTCTTATGGAGCTCAAGCCTTGTGCTGGCTTTCACCAGGGCAATCAGGCTACCAGAGGTGGAAACATAGAAATAACTGCTGCTTCTACCAAACCCCCCTCCCAGTGAAAGCGCAGCAGCCCACAGAGGCACCCCGAAAGCCTCCAGGACACGCGCTCCATCCCCTCCCCGCTCACCTCCACCTCCCACAGGGCATTGGAGCTGGTGGCCGAGGTGGCCGACTGTCGCAGGGTGGTGCGGAGGAAGACGTGCAGCTTGCCTTTGTACTCATCACAGGTGAGAAACTTCTCCTGCTCGGCGTGGAAGAGCCTCACCACGTCCCCCTGGAGCAGGACATGGTGATGAGACCCAGGGACATGGCTCTCCATGTATCTCCCCCTGTGACCCCCCCAACCCTGCCAGGGGATGGGATCCAGAGCAGAGCACAGCTCCCAGTCATGGCATAGCAGGACCGTGGGAGCCCAGGCATCGCAGGGCACCATGAGCTCTTCCAATCCTACCTGAGCTGTACTAAAACCTGCCTCTACCAGCAGAAATGCTCCTCCAAACCCAGGGAAGGGCACCTTGCTTGGGCACGGGGCACCCTGCACCCCGTAATGCCATCACTGCAGTTACTAACGCCAGTCACTTCCCACTGCTTCCCTTCCCCAGGCTGTAAAATGGGTGCAAACCCCCCATTTCACACCCCCGGAGTGGGCAGAAGCTCCGCTCACCAATGTGCTTAAGGCATTAACGCCCCGGGGAGGAGGATGCAGTGGCCGCGGGAAGCCGGGGATAAGCGTGGCGCCTGGGGACGAGGGTCTGTAAGATCATAACAATCAATATCCATCCAGCTGCTTCCTGGAGGACCTCAGCCCCGAACAATAGCTCCGCAGGGAAAGTTCCTTTCCCAGGCAACAGCCAGCCCCGCTGCATGGCTAAAGAGCCGAAAATTGTCCTCGCAGCTAGAAGCCACTGCTGGCACTACGTGTGCCTCTTATCGTCCTCGAAAGCCAACTCGATACGAGGCGGAGGGTAATTGCATGCCCCCTCAGGTACCTGCTGCCAGGAGACACTAAAATATCCAGCTCTAGCTTGCTACTAAGTTCTCCAAGTGACGAATTCTCTAGGAATTAAGGTCCTAAAGGCAGGATCTCCTTCCTCTGCCCTTGTCATGCAGCCAACTGGCTGCTCACGCATCCTGCCCTCACAGGAGACCAGGGCTGGATCCCCAGAGCCCACCGTGTCCCTGGTGGCCGGTGGCAGCCGAACCTCCTTCCTTACCCCTTTCAGCACTTCCTCCATGTGGTCACGGAACTGCATGAAAAGGTTGATTTTCCAGCTGGTGTTACAATTGACCGAGTTCACCTAAGGAGCAAGAGAGCACAGTCACGACCCCTGGGACAAGGGAAAAAAAAGAAGAAAAAGGAAAAAAGAACAAAGAAGCCCCAAAAGCCAGACCCCAGAGACAGACCAGCCACCCCATACCTCCTTGCAGCCGGCGTTGTCAGCAAGCTCGTAGTTGCTGGCGTGCAGCGGCTGCCCGGCGTTGACAGGGTTCAGGATGACTTTGTCTCCCACGACTACCTGGGGAGCAAAAAGGGAAAGGGGAGAGGGAGGATGAGGCCAGGAAGCGAGCCCTGGCAGGCAGCACACGTGGTGCTTTCTGCACATATCTTCATTTGGGGACTTTTTTTGGTCCTGCGCTCACGTTATCTCCATTGCTCCTCAGCTTCCAGAAGGGCTGGATGAAGAGCCAGGATCCTTCGTTGCCGGTGGCATCCAGCGTCACCCGCATGGCATTTTTCTCCAACAGGGCCGGCAGCCGCTTGTTCACCGTCAGGTACTTGTTGCTCTTCATGTGGAGGAGCTGGAAAGGTGAACGCAGGGGTGAGCAGCGGTGGTACCTACAGCTCCTTGAGGTCCCCAGTGCTGGTCATACCCTGGAGCAATCCCACGAGCCCCTTCCCAGCCCGACTCACACGTGCGGGATCCATGTATCTCCCCCAAAAGCCATCGCCAAGGAAGGGAGAGGAGAGCGAGCCCCCGTACCTGTATGACGCTGCCGTATTTCACCACGTCCCCATGCACTTTCTTGTTCTCCGTTTCGTTCTGCTTCTGCTCCATCTGGGCTGCATGCTGAACACCGAAAGGAGAAGAGCGGAGTGTAGCAGCACCCCCCGCACTCCCTGCGAGCACCCCCAGAGGAGCTACCTCCACAGCTCTGGGGAGGATGGGACAGGCTGGGATGCAGCATCAGCATCCCTCTGTCCCCCACACAACACGGGCCAGAGCTCTATTATGGTCCTTAGAGTCTGACAGCTCAAGCCAGGACCCCGGTGTGGTCCTGAGATTTAAGCCGAAGATTTAAAAATTTGGACAGGGACAAAATGGCACTGAAATTCCCCAAAAGCCCCAGCAGGTCTTGAGGGGCAGCAGCAAAAGGGGACTTGGTTGCAGGGCCAAGGGGCTGGGGTGATGTACCCATCTCAACTCCATGGCAGCAGGCCCACAGGGCTCCTGACAACACCAAGACCGAAAATCGAAAGGCTCCAGGCTGGTGGTGCCATGCTCGGAGGCAGCTGCGAGTCCAGACCTGCTGCTGCGGATGTGGCAGGACGGGTGCCCACCAGCCAAGATGCCTCAAGAGTGAATTGCTCAGCACTTCTCGCAGCCCCTCTCTCCAAAACCACAGAAATTTTCCATGCGGTGGCTCCAGCGGTCGGAGGAGGGATGTTGACATACGTGGAGCAAGGCAGGAACCTGCTCCTGCAGCAGGTCTGGGAATGCCAGACAGATGTGCCAACGGCACCAGCCTGGGCAGTGCCAGCCCAACGTTCCCCCACAGCTGGAATAGAAGCAGCGGCGAGGGATGGAGCTGGGAGAGCACCTACCCTTTCCCATCCTGCTTGTGCTCCCTCTTCACTTGAGGGCAGAGGAATTGGGAAACACAGCTGGAATCACAGCTCCACACTGGGAGGATGGGGCAGCCAGTCCACGAGTGCCCAAGGAAGCGATGCTGTGGCTTTGAACACGCCTGGCACACACTGTGGCAGTACAAACCCTTTGCTCTTTTGAATGTTGCCACCACTTTAGGTAACTCTGTCCCCACGCAGCTCTGGGTGCCACCCGGGGACATGATCATCCCTGTGGTGGTGGGTGCTGCCATCAGGAAAACAAACCTGCTGCCAAGAAACCCCGCACTGATGGGGAGCTGGGAGTTTAAAAACAACCCCATGGAGCAACACAGCTCCCGCAATAGATCCGGCACCGCGGTGTGTCCTAAATCTGCGTCCAGATCTGAGCTCCTCCCTTGCTGAAAGCCTGCGGGGCCGGGAGTGGGAACCGTCTGCCCTGAGCACACAAGCCCATGGGGGCTGATGTTCCCAGCCCATCCCTTGGATGGGACGGGGTCTGTCCCCAAGGCATGGTGGGATGGGGTGTCAGGGACGTGAGCACGGGGTGGGCAGCCCGAGAGGGTGCAGGGAGGATGCGGAGACACCAGCAGAGCGGGAGGAAAGGCTCCACAGCGTGTCTGCACCGCGTCTGTCCACACCTAAAAATTAGTCAGCCCAGAAAACACCGAGCCTTAAACCCACTAAAAACAACACTGCAAGAGCACAAGCTGGGAAAGGCAACCGCGGGCATCGCGGAGAGCTGGGCAGGGTTTCTCCGCGCCAGACCCGGGCTGCTTCTCCTTCGGGAAATTTATCTCTGTGAATTGGAAGATGTTTTCAGCCTGTGGGAGACACCGATAAATCGCAGCCTGGAGTCCAGCGTCCTGCCAGGACGTGCAGGGGCTTTGCAGCAGCTCGGGCAGCGCTTCTCAGAGAGCTCCCTCCCTGCGCTCGGCTCCGGACGTGCGGGAGCGTTCGCCAAAAGGGCAACACCGGGAGCAGCGGAAAGGAGCAAGGAAATGACAGAATCTCTTTAAGACAAATCTTAACCAAGGTGCAATCAATCAGGCTCAGAAATGAGCCTCTCTGTCCAGTCGCGGCCAGTACAGCTGTCGGTATCACAAGTCACAGTCTAACTGGAGCGGGAAGATAGTGTTTCCATACACCAGTGACTGCGTTGGGCTGGACATGGCAGGAGGAACGGACCCTGCCCCAGCATCCCCAAACCGAGCCAGGACGCCCTGTCCCGACACCACATCAGACCTTACTCCCTAAAAGCAGAACCGGGGTGGGGGGGGGACCTGCGGGGCTGGACTTGAAGCCTGATGAGATGATTTAATGAATCCCTCCTGAGCTTCGTTTTTATGAATCATCCTGAGGGCCCCGCCAGCTGTCTGAGGCGATTATGCAATGTTTAACATGGGCCTTTTCCAAACCTCATGGAAGTCAACAGGAGCCTTTCTCTTCCACAGCCCTTTGGAGCAGGTCCGGGCTCCCTCCTCCACGCCAGGCACCCCAGGGTGCTGCAGGGGGTGCGGGGCTGGCACAGCACCTCTCCCTGCTCTGCCATGGGCTCCTCTGCACAAGGAGCATCAGAAGGGCTGAGACAACAAAGGCTGGGCACAGCGGCGAGGATGGAAAGGCAAGTGGACATCACCCCTCATCCCAAAAGCAGCACTGCAGCCCTCCCTTCCTCTCCCCGCCTGCTCAGCCCCCCAGTATCCGTCTCTGCAGGTCTTCCCTGGGACATCTCCTTTGCACAGGGAGCAACAAAACCATCTGCGACTCTTTGGTCACCGGTGTATTCATCCTGCACTGTCACAGCGTGAGCCAAGCCTGGCTGCCCCCCGCTGCGCTGAGGGCACACATGCTGGCATGGCACGGGAGCTCCATCAGGAGCCTGTGGCAGGATCCAAGGTTCATTGCTTCTCACATCAGAGGCCAGATAAGAGCATCCCCTAAGAAGGGTAACCCAGGGTGCAGCGCCCATCCCTGGGGACCAGTCCATCCAGGGACCACAACCCTCAGTCCTGCAGGTGCCAGCACAAAGCACCTTACGGACCTCCTATCTCAACCCCCTTATTAGACACCGTATGCTATGACTAATTAACAGCTGAGGGCTACAGGAGCCGTTCCTCTAGAAAAGGTGGCTGTGGCTAATGGCCCATGGTGAGGGGAGGGCAGTGGCTCAGGAGACAATAGAGCTGAGCAGAGGGACACTCTGAGGACAGCAAAATCCAGCACGCAGGCTGTTTTCTGCAAAGCAAAACGTACCAGGATATGCATGGTGAGAGGTTCGGGCATCATCACCCAACCAGCCCATGGGGACTGTCCACCTTGGGGACGATGATCACGCACACCCACTCCCTGCCCCAGGGAGTCCCACTCACCTGGAGCTTCTGCAGCAGCACCACGTCCGCGATCTTCTCCTTGTCCTGCTTGGTTTGCTTGGCCTTCCAGTACTGCTTCTGGGCCGAGTAGCGGTTCATGGGACATACTTTGAAGAGGCAATCTGGGAGGAGAGGAAGGCAAGTGTGAGGTTGCAGCAGCCACGTGGCCACCAGCCAGCAGGGCCAACGTCACCGAGGGGCAGGAGTGAGCACCCCTCCAGGACACTACTCCCCTCCCAGCAGCATCACTGGGAGATGGTCCTCCTGACACACATCAACTCCATTTGCTGCTGGGGGTCCAAGGGAGACCTGGCCGGGACTGGTGGAAGGTCAGGTCACCTTCTATTAGCTGGTGGATTAGTTTCAAATCAGGGCAAATAATGAGTCCAGGAGTTACTCCACTTCTTGGACTTGCGGTTAGAAGTGTTCCCATTGGAAATGGCCGTGCAATTTGGGAAGGAAAAGTACTGATGAGGCCCAGCTGCACCAAAGGAGGAGAGGATCCTGCCGGGAGGGAGAGCAGCCAGCAGGACTTGGCCGCCGTGAGACCGGGACGTGAGCGGACATCTCCACGTCTCCGTGTTACCCCTGCCCATCGGACACCCCGGGACAGCAGGCGGCTGTGCCATCGGGATACGTTGGTTTTTCAAACACGCTGCTGTTCTCCTGGGACAGCTCACGGGAAGCTGCAATTACCAGCTGGAAGCGATGAGCAAAAACGCTCCTAAAATCTGTATGTCAACAGCTCCTTTCAAGTCTTAAAAGAAACATTTCAGGGACCTGGAGGGCCCAGTTTGCATCACAGCTCTCCCAAACACTCACAGCGTCTCCATGTTCTGCAGATTGCCCTGATTTGCCTGTTTTTCCCCGGGATGGGGGGGGGGTGAGAAGTGCAGACACCCAGATCCAGGGTTTGGGAGCTGAAGCAGGAGAGCAGATGTCTGGAGACGAGGAGGCACTTACATCTCCCAAACCCTCATTGGGGGCTGGAAGCCGGACGGGGCCAGGGCAGGAAGGGCTCTGCAGCCCAGATCGCCCTAATTACACCTGAAATAGCAGCCCAGAAACTTTAGACACACACAAAAAAAAAAATCATTTCTATCTCTGGCCCCGGTCCCAAGCGGCTGGCAAGCATGTATTTATTTACCTGGGAGTGACGAACAAACAAGCGCAGAGCACAGTTCTCACCGGCTCAGGCTGCTGGGGAGAGGCCAAGTTTCACATTTCGTTTTACAGGTCTATTTGCTAATGGCACATCCCGTGTGCCAAGGAGGCCGTGACACCGGGCTTTTCATCGGGGGAGCGAGCGTAGCTGCTGCAATGCCTGGCTGCCTTCTCCCACTGCCTCCCTGCAGGGCCACAGGAACACCCGGGGCCACCTGCAGCACCTTAAATCGTTTTCATTAAATTGCTAATTAGGTTGCAAAAGGATCTGGTACAAAGTAGAAATTGCGGGGGGGAGGGAGTTAAAAAAAACCCAATGTAGCTATTAAGAGATAGGTGCAAATCAAACCCCTGGCTCCAAGCACGCCCTGACATCCCCGTCTCAGCGTTAAGCCTTGTTGTGCAAGGAGGGAAACTGAGGCACGGAGTCGTTTGCACACAGAAAGTCTCCAGCAAAGTTTTTTTGGAAGCCAGAGGTTTTGGCACCCGGGTCTAAGCACGGATGATTTTTTGCAGGACGGCTGGTGGGCGGAAAAAGAGGGAAGCCGAGGAAAGCTCCCACGTCAGCGCTGCCCAGCGCGGGACTGAAGCACTGTATTTGCTATTTTTCCTGATGTGCCTGGATGCTGGGAAGAGCCTTGCGGGGGAGAGACCGCAAAGAAAAGCAAATAACGGAGAGGTGCCAGGCGGCTCTCGGAGGGCAGAGCCCTGGTGCGACGCAGGGCGGCCGAGCCGGGTGTCCCCTCGCCGCAGGTACAGGCTCCCGGGTGGCTTTTGGCATTTCAAAAAAACCCCGTTTGGACCTGGCTGGGGGAGAAGGGTCCCATTTTCTCACCGGGAAGCCAAGCCGGGCCCCGGAGCGACCCGAGTGCTCCTCACCGCAGCGCAGGATAGGGCAGGGTCCGGCCACAGGATATGGGGACGGCAACAGCACATGAAAATCCTCTTAAGCCTCTTGCTGCTGCCGCAAGCAAAGAGCAGCAGCCCGTTGTTTTTACCTCCCTCGCGGTGATGGCTATCAAGAAGGCAGACCGCTACTTTTCCGGCCATTAAAACAAGCGCCTGGATATCCTGATAGGGTTTGCATGGAGCAGGGCTGAGTCTAGACCAGACCTTCGCCTGGAAAAGAGATTCAACACCCACCCGTGGCCAGGCAGGGAGACGGCGTGGCTGCTGGGATGAGGCTTGCACTGGCCACCCCATGGCTGCTCCCAGCTCTTCCCATCCAACCCCAGGTGAAAGTCTGCCGATGGCTGGGATGGCTCCGTGGGCTCTGCAGGGCTGTGGGACTCTAGGGAGCCTGTTGGATGTCTTGTTAATTAGCCCCATGTACAAATTAGTGGCAACAGCCCCCACTGAGAGGCTGGTCACTGCTTGGGTGGGACCCCTGTGGGGAAGGGTGTCTGCACAGCACCCCACTGCAGGGTGTTAAAGCCACCCTGAGAAAGTAGATGGAGGCATGAAGCAGAGTGGCGAACCAATATTTTAAATGATATTTTTAAAGGGGACCTGAAATTAGAGTAGCTGAGATGAAAGAAACAGCTGCCCTACACCAAACCACAAATCACGTAACGCAATCACTGGTTTTGGGGTATTTTCTCAGTGCACACTCAGCTCTACGTACACTCCCCAGCTCTATGTTCTGGGCACTCGAACCCGACCGGGACACTCTTTGGGACAGAGCCCTTCCCCTGTTTGCATCGTGCTGAACACGTGGGGCAAAACCACCGTTTCCCGGGTGCAGCGAGGGCAGAGATGCGTCCCCCGGGCTCAGCCCAGCCCTTTGCTCCCTGGGGACCCCAGAGATCGAGGCCACCTCACCGGCCGGCCCCAGGGCTTCCAAACGGGGAAAGCGGGAAGCACGATCTGCTTTTCCAGGCGGCCTGTCCTGGCTTCTCCCGAGCGTTTCCACAGGCCAGGAGCCACCCCGGCTTCCACTGACTCATCCCCTTTTCCGCCTGGACCTGGCCACGTTTGCTCGCTCCTGCCCGGGGCTGCCCCTCGCCCAAATGGGAAATAACGAGCGCAGCCCCGAGCGCCGGAGGAGATGACACAGCCCAAAACGTGATGGCTGAGGACAGATCGGGATTTACCATCGCTCCCTAAGCCCTGCCTGCCTCATAAATGGGCGACTTAATCCCCCCGGCTCTCTCTGTGGTGCAGCCAAGCACAGCAGATGCAATTAGTGCTGAGCGTTAACAGACTCGCCTTGAAATAGTTTGCCTGTTGCAACCGCCCCTACATCTCTCCCCTCCTGTTCCTGGCTCCTGGTGGGTAGACATCCAGCTGCCGGCATCCCTACAGATGCATTTGGGGATGGTCAGACCCATCTTTGCAAAGGGTGGCTCCTGGCCACCCTTGCTCCTTAGGGCTAGATTTTGGGGTTCCAAGGACCATTCCTCCAGGGAGGTGGTTCCAACAAATGCATAAACGCCCCCAGAGGCAAACAGAGGAGGCTAGGTGGTTTGGCAAAGCCACAGAAACAAGTCTACAGAGGCTGTTTGAGATTCCTCCAGGCTCCTCTGCAAAGAACAAGCAGCACCTCCCAACCCTGGGCTAACTGGGATGCCTGGGACCGTGGTCCCCGTCCCTGGAATGGATGCTCAGGGCCAGCATCGTCCCCGAGGCTGCTCACGGTAGTGATGGAGCTGCCCCAGTCTCACCTCGAAACTTCTTGGGTGGGTTGTCCAGGTCACCGGCGGCCGGCTCCACCACGCAGCGATCGTCCACCAGCCTGCGCGGGGACAAAAGCAGGAGCGGGGTGTCAGCAACAAGGAGACGACAGTGGGGCTCGAGCGGAGCGGAGCGGCTTCGCCACAAACCACAGCGCTGCGCCACTGTCACCTGCCCCAAAGCGACAACATCAAAAGCTGCATCTCCTGTTTCCCACCCGTTTGCACTCTATAAATACTTAAGCACAACAACGCTCGGCTCGCGGGGCAACCAGACGCTTTTGGGTGCTTGCTCCGAACACGTCGCCCCTGGTTCACCACCCGCCATTTCTTTCAACGTGTGTTTTTCATCCCGGTCCCTTGGGACAAAGAGCAGCAGACGCAAATCGGCAGGGAAGAAACACGGTGCTTGGTGTCAGCCGTGCTCCCGGGGCCTTTGCTCAGCGACCCGTGCGGGAGGCTCTGATGCCCGAATCCTGCCTTGCCCAGCTCCCGACTGAGCCGTGTGTCCCCCCCTCCCCAGCACAGTGCACTGGCTGCGGCGTTATTTCACTCTTAATCTGACAAAAATATGATGAATTCAACTTTCATGCAACGGTTCTCCATCTCCGGCTGGGAGCTCGCCCCACCGGGACACGGAGGGTGTAGCTGCTCCAGTTGGAGGTGGCAGACCCCCCCTCTCCCCCAAACCCAGTTATTAATTATTATCTGATCAGAGGTGCTGGCTCTGCCCATCAGATGCAAAGGGCTGTGTGTCTCCTCCCTGCCCACCTCTTTGTTTTCCTAGCGTTGAGCAAAAATCCTGCGGGTTTAGCCTTAGGTGCTGAGGACCAGTTTCAGGTCAGATGGGATGCTGCTTTTCCAAGTTACCGAGACCAGCAAAGCAGGAGGTTCTGCTCAGCCCCCAAAGCACAGAGGGACCAGCATCGCCCGAGGGGCTCCTGGCGCCGGGGCCACCCAGAGCTTGTCTGCACGGGCCCGGCAAGGCTTTCAAGGGAACTCGGTGCTCCAGCGAGACAGGCTGTACCCGCTCGCCCGCTTTGTCCCAGCGCCTGGGAAGCCATGCGGTGAGAGAAACTACACTCCTGCCCCGGGCGAGGAAGTGAGGAGCGTGTCCCCACCTGCGGAGGATGAATTCAGGCAGCGAGTGGATGCAGGAATGCACCCACGACGCCATCCCGGGAGGGAGCATCCATCGTGGGGGCAGCTCTGTCCCTGGGACAGGGGGAAAGATGCAGCCTGGAGAAACCAGGCACACGTATGTGACATGGTGGCGAAGGGCACAGCGGAGCCCGTGCTGCCCCCTCTGCTCCCCAAGGGACTCTCGACCCCCCCAGCAAACCAAACAGCCAGAGCGTCGCAGGAGATGGACACGCTGCGCTGCGAAGAGCTGGCAAAAGCGACAAGATATCCCGTCTGCAGACCCAGCCTCCTTCCCCCAGCCCAGCCGTCCTCCGGAGGAGGGGAAAATTCCTTTCAATAGCTCGGCAGAGAGGAATTTGGCCTCGGCGCTGATGGATTGGGATCCCGGGGACCCCAGTGCTGCTGTGCCCTTGGCAGCGGAGACGAGGGCTGGCACGGGGCTCTGGACACCCGGCGCTGCCACTGCCCCAACACCAGCTCCCTGTGCTCTTTAAAGCTCCCTGAGGGTGGGGGAGATTAACCTTAGATTTCAAATAAAGAGAGAAAAGCAATTTCTCAAATGCTTTTGCTTAAAAACAATTAGCAAAGGCCTAGAAGATTGCAAAAAAAAAAAACAAACCCCAAACCCAGGAGGTTTCAGAAAATACAGGGTGAGCTGTTTGCCAGACTTTGCGAACACTCGTGGTGGGCAGCACAGGCGGTTTTGGGCTCCTGAGAAGGGGCTGCCCAAAGGCAATGCCTTTTCCATGGGCCACAACAGCAGGGAAGGTGTCAGGCATGTTCCCAAACTCCTGCGGGACACGGAGCCTCAGGAAGGCAGGGAAAGAGGTAAAGAGAGGGAAAAGCCAGAGCGGAGCAGAAGCAGCGGTGGAGAGGGGCTGCACCACTTGTCTCACCTCGCAGGAGACATGCAAAGCCTCAGCCCAGCCCCGATGCCACTTGTAGGCGGTTTTGATTTCTATAACTTATTATTTTGATGGGGGACAGGGAGGAACAAACACTCTCGATGCGCCCGGGAGCGAAGACCACTGAAGGCTGAGCCCTGGCCGATCCACGGAGCAAAGCACCAACCCTCAGCACGTGCCCAGCTCCCACCAGCGCAGGGGCTTCAATTCATCTGTGCACTTTAAAAGAATAAAAATCCTCTGCCGTCGTGGGTAGGGGTCTCCGAGGAAGCGCCTGGCCCATTTTCAGTGCCCAAGTGAACCGTGCAGGAGCCTCCCACCCAGCCCAGCTCTGCCTGTGGCATTCGCCTCCCGCTTCCCCGTGCCCGGCGTTACCGCTCCGCCAGGCAGGATTAGAGACACTGACCTGCCAAGCTGGAAGTCTTAATTAGTTAACGATCTCAAGGCAGTTTCAGCATCTCTAATCCTAGGATTACACACTCTGCAGGAATGCGAAGTGTTATTTTTATTAAACTGATACTCCAGACTAACATTCTTCAGTGAAAAAAAAATAAATCACTGAAAATAAAAGGATTCTGACAGGGTGGACATGAGTCACCTGGGGGACTGCTGGGGCCAGGATGCGCTTCCACTAATAACCCACATTAACGCGGCGGGATGGGGCGAAGCGGAGCTCCCTCTGCCATTAGAGCAGCAGGGATGCGGGGGTGCCCGGAAGGCAGCTTTCATTTCTCAGGTGTTAATGAGAAAAAAAGGGGCTGTCGGCATCCGAGCACCTGGAGGAAGATCCCGGGCAAAGCATCAGACTGGATGCGCCCATGAAAATTTTCACCCTTTGCCTTTGCAAATCACCCCAGGGGAGCACGAGGGGCCAGACCCTGCTCATCGATGAAGCCCTCTCCCCGCAGCCCGGCAAAGCGCGCGTGAGCATCTGGTTAGTTTTAAGCCGTGCAAGTCATCACAGTAGTTCCAGTGGGGTTTTTCCGCATGCTTTTTAAATAAATTAAATAAAGAAAGAAATAAAAATTGAGCACAAAGTGATTCCCTGGCCCGGGGCCAGCCCGCGCGCTTGGCCTCGAGCGAGGCAGAGCCTTTGCCGGAGGTCAGGGGAAAAGCAGCTCATCCAGGGCTGCGATCCGCAGCGGTCGGACACCCCGAGCCTCCCCGGGGACGACGGCAGCTGGGGCTGACGTGGAGGCGTTGCTCCTGCAGCCAGGACCTGGGCTGGGGAGGAGGAGGAGGAGGAGAGAGCCTTCCCCGGCTGCGGGGCACCTCGGAGTGCCGAGGGGAGCTCCGGAATGCCATGGTCTGGGGGTGCAGGGGGAAGGAGGGCTCTGGGAGATGGGGAGCCCCAAGCCAGGCAGGAGCATCCAGCCACAAAGCCCACCAACCCCTGGAGGTGAGGATGAGGAGGAAGAAGAGAAGGAAGAGGAGGAGGAAGAGGAGAGCTCGCTGTCGGGCACAGGGCTGGATCAGCCACTCTGGCTCAGGGTGCAAGACAGGCAGTGAGCCCGCAGTGGATCAAAAAAAAAATAAAGTGAGTGAACGCAGGGAAGACACAAAAATGCAGCTTTTCCTCCCACCATCCCAGCGCCGGGAGGAGGAAGCCGCTCTTGGCCTCGCGTGCTTCTCCTCCCCGCAGAGACGAGTTCGTCCTGACCTGGCAGAGCTGGAGTTACCCTTTAACCAGCTGCGTTCCCCTGAACTGCTCCACCCTGCAAATCCACCTGCAATCACAATTGCAGCTATCAAAGGGGTTATTTCACCTTAAACAGCCAACTGCTGTGTGGGCAGGTGTGTGGCTGGCCCTTCCCCTCTGCAAGCCCGCAGTGCTGGTCCCCGAGCCCCCAGCCGGGTCTGGGAGCCCCCCGGGGATGGCAGAGATGGGGCAGCACATCCCCCCACCAAGCCCCCCCCAAAAAAAAAGCTCTGCATTTCTACTCCCTTCTTGTTCTGACTATGTGGTGCTGGTTTATCAGGGACACCAGATAAGATGGGGACACTCACGACAGCCGTGTCTCCCAGGGCTCACAGCATCACCCCATCACGCCGGAGCAGGAACAAAACCACGGTCTCTGAGCTCCTTTCCTTGCTTGGCCGCTGGTTTGTTTTGCCTGAGTGATCCCCACAGGACACCCCACATCAGCTGCTCCCCCCATCCCAGACCCAGTCCCAAAAGTTCCCTGTCCCCAAGCACAGATCTCCCAGGAGTTACCAGTGATGGTCCCAAAGCTGCGCGTACAAGCTCCCTGCAGCGGGATGCCATGTGCCATGCCCTGCTCAGTGCCACCACGTCCCTGACCCACGCGGCTGCTTTTGACCCACAGTCTCAAGCTGCCATCTCCTCGGCCACCTTTAATTTGCAGCAGTGAAGTCGGGCAGCCCTGCGGAGCCCTTCCCCACCTCCTGGCCGAAAGCAGCCTTGAGTGGAGCCGAGAGGGATGACCAAACCACCCCTGGGTCCCTGCATCTCACAAACTCCTCCTGGCCACCTTCCCATGTCCCCCAAACCACTTCTGGCATCTCCGATACACCCACCCCGTCCCCCCCATCTCCCCAAAGGGACCGCGTCGCTCCTGCAGGCAGCTCTCACCCTGCCTTCCCGTGGGACTTCTTAAGTAACCTCCTCCTTTTGGGCTGCCTTTAGCATTTTAGCTACTTTGGGTATTTTGGCTCAGTGTTCCCCTACCTAGCCCAGCGCCTGAGCGCACAGGATTACTCCCCACCCTTCGGCGGGACGTTTTTCCTCCTTAAAAGCAAACGCCCACTGCAGAGAGGGTGTGCGGGAGGAAGGCTTTGTGCCCCTGGGAGCCTTCACTGGTGCTATTCAAGGGGGGAACTGGGAGCAGAGGAAGCTCAGCCGGGGGCTACAGGGCTCCCTCCACCTCTGCCACCAATCCACTCCTCCGTCCTCAGCAAGTCTGCTGTACAAAAGGAGGAAAGCCCTTCAAAAAATAAAATAAAATGAAATAAACTGAGACTTGGTGTTAATAATGGGCCTGATTCTGCTTCCGTGCTGCTTTTCAAGGCATCCCAATGTCCTGGTTTGAGGTAAAACAGAACCGATTTTCTGTTCAGTGATTTTACCTCTCAGTTAAGACTCTTTTTAACTAATTGAACTCTCTGAGATTAATGGCATATTAGGGGCCAGCCCAGCCGGAACATGGGACACCTGTATGAAGAAGAAAGCCCAGTGCTGTGCGAGTGGCCAGTCCAGCCCCCAGGTAGCCCCATGCACCTGGGCTCAAGGGAAATCTGCCGCTTGCCTGGCAGAAAGAGCCTGGCAAGCTCCTGCAAACGATGGCACCCATCCCTCAGAAGGCAAGGGTGGCAAGGGCAACCAGCCCAGTCCTGGCCAAATCCCTTCTCTTCCCATTTCCCCACAGCCCAGGGCAGGGCTTCACCCTGGCACCGGGGTGGCTGGGCTCTCAGCCCCCCTGCTTCTGGGCCAGACCCCACCAGTGACAAAGCGCTGGGATTAATGGGTTTAAGGCAGAGCAGGAGCAGCAGCAGAGCCAGGCAGGAGGCAGCATCCCCAGCGCACATCCCACATCTTTCCCCGCGCTCTCCTCAGACCCCTTTCCCTTTCCTCAGCCTCTCCGGGCATTCCACAGATGCAGCTGCAGGGATGCTCGGTACAAGCGGCTCCAAACTCCGCTGGGCCTCCCATCAGCGCTGCATCCCGAGCACAGACGGACAGAGCCCCATGTCCCACAGCACCACCGGGCTGGGATTTAGTTGACATTCACACCTGCATCACCCAGGACACCCCAGAGACCTCTTTGTCTCAGGAGGAGCTCACTGCCCTGGCAGGACGCTGGCACGGGGATGTCACAGCACCAGCACATTGGGCAACATCCCTTAACGTGACACTCCACATCATCCCATATAAACAGAGGATCCCACTGCGGACCCTTAGCGATCCCACAGCCAAAACCAGTCCCTCTGGGAGGAAGGATGGAGGGAGCGCTTTCCGGCAGCGTGCTCAGCACCCAGCGTGGGGCTGGCAGAGCCATTTGCCTTGCAAATGAGCTAAATAGGGTCCCAAGCTGTGGCAGGAGGGCTAGGGAGAAGCACTCTCGGTGAGTCACCCAGTCCCTTATCGCAGGAGTGATTTAAGGTGTGGTTGGGTCTCCCAGGTCGCGGGGCACAAGGGAAAACAATTTCAGAGGGCGGGAAACAACCTGGAGAAAGCAGAACGCGGGAAATTTGGGCTGCCCAGCAAAAGCCGTGCTGGGGCCCGGGAGAAGAGGGTCTCCAAGCAAGCCCTGCTTTTCAGACGCTGACAAGTAAGTCTAGAGAAGCACCCTGCTGAAAAAGGGGGGCCTGGGATCCAGATTTGTGAAGGGATTGGAGCTCCAAAGAGTCTAAACAACTCTTAATTCAGCTCCTGGTGTGCCGTCGGGACGTGCTGTGGGGGCTAATAACCAGTGTCAGGTCCCAGCAGAGACCCCTCCGGACCTGATTTCACAGCCAAGGCTGCAGCCCCTGCCTCGGGACGGCTCCGGCACCGGGAGAGCAGGCCAGCTACCAGGACACCTCTCCAATAAAGGACCCTGGGGATGCCCTCCCACTCGTGGGCACAGCCAGGCTGCATCCTGCACGTGCAGGACCTTCTGCCCGACACCGTATGGTTGCAGGGACAGGGATTTTGTGCCCGGGTCTTGCACCCACTTGCACCCAGCAGCCCATTTCTGAACAGCATCCCGCAGCCGACCGGAGGAAGGCTTTGGTGGGCATTAACCCAGCGGCTGCTCGTGCCCAGCGGTGGGTGCGCGAACATGTGTAGGCGAAGGTATGTGCGTCTCTGGTTATACATAGGCATGTGGGAGCAAGTGCATTCATCGCAGATTATAGAGCCGGGCAGCTCCTGCCCCAGGAATCCCATCCAAGTCAGCATTCCTGGCTGAGCTCAGCCTCTCCTACAAGCAGCGTGGGGCAGGCGTGCTGGCGCAGACCCACATCCACCCGCCCGGGGCTGCGGGCAAGGTTTGGGTCCCTGCTTTGGGGTAAGGAAAAAAACCCACCCGTGCTCGGGGGCATCCGGCAGTCCCGCCAGAGCCCTCCCAGTGCCACAGGGCAAGCACACTCCTGCCAGGAACAAGCGGATGGAGAAGGGCATCTCTGAAAGTCTTACACCCATCCAATGGTTTGGGTTGGAAGGGACCTTAAAAATCGTCTTGTTCTGACCCCCCTGCCATGGGTAGGGACACCTGGCTTTGGCCTGGGTTTGTCTTGGTGCTCCATTAGCACTGTTGGCTTGCACCGGAACAGCGGGGACAAGGGACAGGTCCCTTGATTCCCTGCTCATCTTCCCAGGACGGGCTGCAAGATCCCCTCACCCATGCTGACACGTCCAGGGGGCTGCAAAGAGTTGGCTCAGCCTGGACCTGGTCCCCCCAGCCCTGAGTAGCACTTGGTGGCCGTGGGCACCTGCATGTTGGTGGCCCTGCAGTGATTCCCACTGACCACCTGGCATGTGGGACCCCGAGAGGGGACAGCGAGAGCCATCACTGCCTGTCCCAGGGGATGGCAGCCTCCAGCCACACCGGAGAGGGCTGGAAGCACTTACTCACCCCAGGAGGGTGAGCCATCCCGCTCAGTCACACACACAACCCCTTCCTCGTCCCACCAACCCCTCTCGCTGCTTAAGCCTGTTTCATCTCCCCCAGCCCCTAATGGGGGTGGAAACAGTTCCTGGCCACGGCTGCCAGAGAGGGTGAGCTGTGGGGTCCCTCCAGGGCCACATCCTGCCCTCGGCAGCCACCGGAGGCACCCAGTTTCCCCTCCCCAGCACCTGCGCCCGTCCCCGCTGCAGCACCCGGACTTTCCAGCCCCTCTTCCCACCGGGATCGGGCTCAGCACCGCTCTGCCGTCCCACCCCGGCTGTCCCCGGGACCGGGCTGGCTGGCGGACAGCCACGGGAGGGTCTCACTCACCCCAAAGTGCTGATGAAGCCATTGACGGAGCCCTCGGCGTACAGGGAGACGATGTCCCCGATGTGCAGGAAACTTGACATCTCATTCATGGTTGCCCTCGAGCCGGCGCGGCCCCGTTCCTTCCCCAAGTCACCTTCCCGTGTCGAAATCCACCATGGGGCGAGAAGAGTTTGGGGGACCCCCCTTCTCCGGGGGCGAGGGGGCGGGTGGGTGTTGATCCCAGCCCGGCTCCGGCTGGATCCCTGCGAGCGGGACGGGCAGCGAGAGCCCCACGCACAACTTTTACATGTGCTGTGCAGGAAGGGAGCCAGAGAGCAGGAGGAGGAGGAGGAAGAAGAGGAGGAGAAGGAAGGGGGGGGGGGGGGGGATGAAGCTCAATTAGAGGTTTTGCATGAGATCTGTCCGGCTGTCCGTGTCTCCGTCTCGGCACAGCTTTCTACCTGCAGCCAATGGAGAGCGATCAGGAAGTCCTGCTCGAAAAAGCATGCAAATATTTTTGGCCTGGGAGGAGAACCGGAGCTGCCTGGGGAGGGGAAGGGAACGAGGAGGAGGTGTGTGTGTGTTGGGGGGGGGATGCCCAAAAAGAAGCCCCACCCTCCGCTCCCCGCCTCGAGGGGATCGGCTGTCCCCACCCGCGGGGTCCGGGGGTCGCGCACCCCATTGCCCCCGAGCGGCCCCGCAGGTGGGGACAGAGGGTCCCCACCAACTGCCACCGCCCCCGGGGGCTCCCCCTGTCTCACCCCCCCCCACGGCCAGGCACCATCCCGGGGTGCTCAGTCCCTGCACCCCAGTACAGAGTCGTGTCCCCCCCCCCCCCCCAAGCCAGCCCCCCTGGGGTCTCACCAACTTGCCCTCCTCTCTTGGGATGACACTTTTTGGGGTGCGATGGGGGGTCGCAGGGTGTTAGCCTTGCACAGTGGGCCAGCAGCCAGGGGCCGCACAGCCACACTCGGCCTCCATCAGCTAGAGCAAGTGGCCGATGCAGCTGGGATGCAGCCACTGCCCCAGCCCCCTAGGTGGTGGAGGGAAACTGAGGCCCCCCGGCTCCTCCTACCAGCCCCTGTCCCACCGAGCCCCTCTCCTCCCACCCCAGGACCTGCTCTCGCCATTTGCTTCATCCCCCTCCTCGCTTTGAGACCCTCCAGGGGTCTCAGCTCTCTGTCCCTGTCCCCATTCCTACATCCCAAGATGTGACACCCCAAGACTTCACCCTTTGGCCAGCGTTTCCCCAGCCTGGAGCAGACAAAGGGATCCTGCACCACCCGGAGCAGGGAAAGCCCCAGGTGAGGGCAAAGCAGCTCTCGCTGGATTTTTCTGCCCCCGGCGAGCACTTGTGGCTTCCTGAAGCCCAGCTGCCTCCTGCCACCCTGCCACTCCCAAGCTGGTTCAGTTCATACCTGCTTCTGCTCTCTCCACCTCCGTCCCCCTCCTGCCCCCACACCATCACCCAAACCCTCCCCCAGTTCGATGCATGAGCTTTCCCCCTGCACCCCCAAACCAGGGTGATGCTCCAGCCGCCCTCCCCAGACCCGCCCAACCTGATGGTGCCACAGGGTTCACCCAGCACCCAACACAACTGCATCCAACCTACCCATCACCACCGGGAGCTGTGAGGAGTCCCCCCCACCCACTGAAGCCCACCCAGTCCCTGTGGCCCAGAAGGAGCCTTTCTGCAGCCAATCCAACACCCCAGGGCTGGGCGAGCAGCTCCAGGCTCCCAATATAACACTGGTGGAAAAGGACTGTGTCCTCAGAGCATCTTCTGGACAGCACGAGTGTCCTAGTTCCTCGCTTTAATTAAAACTCACCTGCTGTAAAAACAATATCAGAAGGGGAAATAAAAAAAAAGCATGATGCTTTTCTCATTTATTTCCCTCCTGTCCTCTTTTCTTACAAACAAACACACAAGTTTCAGGAATATAAACCTTGCCCTAAATAGTGAATTTTTATTTTTTTTTTCCACTAGGAAACGGACAGGTCCCCTGGCAGAACAAAGGGAAAAAAAATTAGTGCAATTCCTCCGGGGGAGATGCGAATTCAGGTCCATCAGGATTAGCTGCGTTTTCAGCACAGGACAAATTTAGAAGCCTTTATCTCAGGGCAACAGAGGGGGGAAAAGAGAAGATCATAAGAAAAAAAAAAAAAAAAACAACTTGCTGCTGTTAAAAGCGAATGAAGGTTTCACAACAGGAGCTCAAAGAAAGCCCCCAAGGAATCGAAGACCAAAACTTGGTGCACTGATCAGCCGCTTTGATCAAAGGCACAAGCAGCATCTCAGCCAAGGGGCACCACGACCTGCCCATGCCAGTGCCCACACCAGTCCCACCAGCCTCGCTGGGCACAGCTGGGCCAGACACCACCTCTCCCAGCCTGGCCCAAACCAGGCTCTTCATGAACCCACCCATCCCTGGGGGACAAAGGAGGACGATGTTTGCAGAGCCCTGAGCAGTAAAAATCATTTGAAAGCAGGAAAAAACCCACATCGCACTAAACAAACAGGCGTCTGGCCTGGTTTCTCTCGCCCAAGAGAATGGGGAGCAGCAAGATGGAGCCTCTTGAAGTCTCCTTCCCACCCCACGGCAGGAGGCAGCCCCCTCCCTGCACTCAGGATGGCGGACACCGTCTCCAGTCCGTGCTCAGGGCTGAATGTCCCAGCTCAGCTCCATCAAGGATGGGGAACCTGAAAGGTTTCAGGGGTGCACCCTGAAGACGGTGACACTACACCTCCAGGTCTCCAAATCCTCCCTGGATGGAGGTGGGATGGACGAAACCCTCCCCATCCTCCAGCACCAGGACGGCAACGTGCAGCTCCCTGGCTGTGACAGCTCTGTCCCTGTGGTGGCCACAAATAGGGACCCCCAGCATCTGCCACCCAGGGTTTTCTAGCATGGACAGGTGACTTCTAGGAGAAAAAAATTGCACTTCTCCTGTGTCTCATTCACTCTCAGCTGCCCTCAACGTAGCTATGACCACACTGAGCCATCCCGCTGCATGTCCCGACTCTGCACAGGGTCTCTGGGCTGCTCCCAACCCACGGGGACATTTTGTGTGTGGGCTCAGACCCAAAAATGCTGTGGGAGCTGCAAACAGGCTGCAGGTGGGTGAGGAACCCCGGCTGTGGGGATGCTCATGGGCATGTGCAGCAGGGCGGCCACCTCGCCGTGCCAGCACTCGCTCCCCCAGGCCCCGGGGAGATAGAGGAGTTAAAAATAAGAGCGTTTCCTTCCTTACCCCCTGCTTTAAGCCACGTGATAAATAAAAACTGGGAGTTTCTGCCTTCTGGAAAGGAAGCGGCTGCAGAGAGGCAGCCGGTGAGTCAGTCCAGCAACAGTCATCCCCATCCCTAAGGCACAGCCTGCATCTCTGGCGGGGTCAGAGACACATTCCTTTCACATGTTGAAATTGCTCCTTTGCAGGCAACTGCTCAAATTGCAGGGCCACCTCCTTCCCCCAGACCCCCCGGCCCTCTCCACAGGATGCTCCTTTGGCAGAAGCTCCCCTCTACCTGCACGTCCTTCCCACGACAGCCCTTGGCAGCGAGCACTCCCTGACGGACGTGGGATGGTGTTGGCTTCCCAACCATGCCACAACCTTCCAATAGATCAGCCGGGATCATAGCCCCCCAGGGCTGGACAGGAGCCCAACTGGAGCTCAAGCTTGCCCAGATGCTTTGGGAACAAATACATCACTGATGGAGGGCATGGCAAGCAAGGATGTGGCTGGGGAGGCAGATGGGTTAGTGGTACCCGAGCAGCATCCCTGCACTCCACCAGGTCCCCATCTGGCTTTTGCATGGGTCTCCTCAGGCATCCAAAAATCAAGGCTGGGAACTCAAGGGTGAAGCCAGTTGGAAGAAGAAAGTGAAAAATAACTGTGGCTGCCTTTGTTTGAGGAGGAGGATGGGAGACACTCGGTCCCTTGTGCGCGAGAGGAGCGGGGAGCAGCAAGGCTCTGCTGACAGATGCACATAAGAGGGGGATTCTTCAGCCAGGAGGCGAGTTTGCCCCCTCGTATCGCAGGCTCTGTCTGCGCCCTGACCCTGCTGCTGCCCACGGATGTAACACAAAGGCTGTCCAGGCTTTGCATGGCGCCTTTCACGCTGCTGCACCATCCTCCCACCCCACAGAGAGCAATGGAGTTGGGCCAGGACTGACTCCAGGCTGCAGCTATTGAAAAAAAAAAAAGGGGGGGGGGGGGTGTTTCAACCTTGTTTTTCCTTCTGGGTGAAGATTTCAGAGCCCAGAGTAGCTACCACCGAAAACAATTACTCCTCGGGTGCAGAAGATGCTATGTGCATCCCTGGTGAGCAGGGTTAGACCCCAAATCTGCTTTGCTTGAGCTGCAAACCCAAACCACAAACCTGCCCTCCAGCAGCCCTTTGAAAGGTGGCCCAAGGTCTGCCGGGGCAGGGCTGAAACCCCCTCGGGTGACTTCATTAAGCGGCAGAGATGAGGGCCAGTTCCCTCCTGCCTGTCCCATCTGTGCCTCTGCTCCCGCCTGGCCGTCTCCGACTGTGGCGGTGCGAACGGTCTCCCGGGAGCAGCCGCACTCCCCCAAAATAGCTCTGAGACTGGATGACTTTGGCCCACATCCTCAAAGGTATTGAGGCTCCGGGTTACCTCGGAGAACCTGAGCCTCCGTCCCCGCAGGGGTGGCAGGAGATGGCCTGGGAAGGAGAAGATGCTGGTGGAGATGTGGTTGTGTTCGATCTGACCCTAACCGTGCGCAGGAGGATGCCCACATGCTGGTCTCACTCCAAGAAGATGGAGAGGAGGATGCCATAAGAAAATAGGGCAAAATAGAGTGAATTTTCCCATGCTTGCTCCTTGTCCATCCTCCTATCCATGCATCCAAGCTCTCTGGTGGGTGCATCCCACCCAAGGATGGGCAAGGTGAGCAGAGGCAGCCGAGGGGAGGGGAAGGACCCCCCACTCCCACCTCCCTCCCCGAGAAGGGTTAAGTGATGCTCGAATCGAAGACACTTTGTACTTGGATTTAAAAATACAGCCAATGCCCCGGTGGCTCAGCTCCGTGCAAGTTGCAGGTATATTTCCACACTTGAGCCAATAACCTTCCCCGAGGGAAATTTAGGCTTTTTATGATTAAAAGGGGAAAAAATAATAGTGGGGAATTAAATATAGTACAGAACAAGAGAACAATTAGCAGTTGCCGTTAGCGACACCGGGCCAAGTTTGGGACAAACGCCGTGGTTGTCTGGAGAGCAGCAGGGCTGGGGACAGCCACCGGGTGACACGGGAACCGGCCGGGTGCTTGGGGCAGGGAGGAACTCTCGGTCCCTGGTAGATGGCCCTTGGGAGCCTGGACCCGGCACGACCCAGACCCACGCAAGCAGCCTGTTGGGACCAGCCACGCCTCATGGGCATGATTTTTTTTCTACCTTCACTTTATCAAAAGCAAATGGAAGCGTTTGCACAGGCTTGTAGCTTCCTTAATAAGCAAACACCGGTTAATTGTGGGGTGGAGCAGGGGTTGGGGTTGCCAGACGTACCCTCGCCGTGGGCCAGGACGGCAGCTGGTGGCAGGGACAGAATGGGCGAGGGAAGAACCCTGTTCCCCATCCTTTCTGGTGCATTGCAACAGATTTTGTGTTACACAACCCTCCCCGGCTCAGCTGGCCATCCGCTGCCCCGCATCTTGCTCATCGCCTGTGTGTGGCTACCACGCAAACCCTGCAAACTCCTCCAGCTGCACAACCATTTTGCTCCAAATCTGCTGATTTGTTGCCCGCTAGAGTCATGCCCATGTGAGAGCATCACTAACAGCTTTGCTTCCTCATCTCCAAGGGGAAACGCTGATTGACATCCCCTGTAAAGCCTCCTGTGCTTTCCCCAAGCCCTCCTTGCTCCGGCACATCGGGGCAGGGACCCAGACTAGACCATTGCACGGTCCCTATCGACAGGCAGATTTTCCCCATCGAGGGCAGCTCCGGAGCAACCCTGAGCACCGATCACACCAGCGTGTCTCAGCCCCTGAAGAAATCCAGAGGGATCCAACCGCAAACCAGGCTCCAGCACAGCAGAAGAAACGGCATAGCCTCTTCTCTCAATAGCTCTTTTGGAGATGGATCACCACGCCAAGCAGCATTTCCTCTGCCTCCAAGTGGACCATGCAGGCCCTCTTGCCTGGCTTGCGGTCAACACGCAGCGATGAATGAACAACACATCTTATCGGAGAGCGGAGGGGAAGTGCTCTCCAGCTACAGCCCGGGACGGGCACGGTGCCCACCTCCGCACGCTGCCGGCAGCAGGACGGGCTCCAGCTCCATCCCATCGCCTCCGAGCTGGGGACGGGGATGCTCCACTGGGCTGGTTTCAAACAGGGTGCACCCAGTCCAGCTCATCTTGGAGTGGGTCAGGTCTGATGGGCGCAGGGACGCGTGGGAATGTCAAGGAGAGGAGAAGGGACAGAGCGCAGAGGAGCTGCCTTCCCACTACAGACCTGTCCTGCCCTGGCCTCCATTTCTCCCTGTAAAGTTTCATATAAAATGGCTGATCCGAGGTTCTTCTCTCCTCCCCGGCTTTTTGAGACAAGTTAGTGCCAAGCAGCCTAATTACAGTCTTTGCTGAGATAACCACATGCTTTCCTGCTGAATGACAGACTGCGTTACCGTGTGGCTCAGGGCCAGGACCAGCTGTCTCCCTGTCTGGGCCACCGCCTCCGTCACACTGGTCACGTCCCCAAGATTGAGGGGAGAGGGGGGGGGGGGGAAGAGAGAGAGGACGGGGGACAAGCAGACGCTGCTCCCCTCGTGTGTGCTGGGAATGGGAGCGTGCGGGCAGCTCTGCCGGCAGGAACCCAGCCACCGCAGCCCGCGCTTGCCATCGGTTTTATGGGCTCCATTACTGTGACAATGAAAGGAAACACGCTGCGAGCGCGGCCGGGCTGCTGCACGCGTGTCACAGCCCCCAGATTAAAGGAGATGCTCGGGGAGAGCTGGGCGATACGGCAGCCGTGTGGCTGGCGGGGGGGATCCCGCACCGTGCTGTGCCCCCATCCCAGCACCACAAGCCAGGAGTGCCCCGGGCACAGCCTGCTGTCACCTCGAATCGGGGACCGGCTGTGGCGCAGGGCGCTTGGGAGAGTTTCTGTGCAGGCAGCACAAGGAGGGGGGTGTCCCCGTGCTGCTGGTGGGGTCAGAGCACCCCCATTGCAGGGGGGACACGGGGACACAAGTCCCACGCAGGGCTCAGTGCCCTTCGGTGTGGGGATCCCGGCCACGGACACTGTGCAGGGGGGGGTGAGAGCAGGGAGGGGGCTCTGCCCATGCCCTGACCAGGGGGCTGCATTCAGCCAGAGCCAAACTCTGCCCAGGGCAGCAGAAAACCCACAGCAGGAGCACGGTGGGACAGGACTGGCTGCCAGGGCAGGGCATAAAGGGACACCCCCGGAGGTAGCCAGCACACAATTTACCAACCCGGGCTACAAAAGACATTTTTTCTTTCATCCCAGGGGAGCTCTGTGCTCCCCCCTGCTCTCAAACAAGCCCAGCGCAGGGGGAGCAGCTTTACAGGCTCACATCCCTCTTGTGCGTGCCCCAATCCAGCAAATCCCAGTTGCACCAGCTGCCTACAAAAGTCCTCCCCAGTGTGATTACTCACGGTGCAGGAGTACTCACTCGCCACGGTCAGGTACCCCATTGGCCCCAGAGCTGCATCAGCCCAGGTTGTCAGGAGGAGACCACCCCCCCCCGCATCTCCCTCCCCTTTAAAGGCTCCCCACCCATCACTGCAATTAAAGGGCAGGGGTGGGCTCACCTCCCCACACACACTTGGGTGTTGCTAGACCAGAGAATTGGCCCCTTGCCTTCTTCCCACTTAAAATTTCCTTAGCAAAGAGGGAAAGGAAAGATGGCGTGGGGGGTAATGGTGCCCCCTCGGACACTTTTCCACCCTCACGGTGATGGGTGTCCCAGGTGAGGGACATCCTCACTCCCAAACCCATGGCATCGTGCTGGAGGGTGAGGAGAGGCTGGATTCACCCCCCAGCAATAATCAGCTTTGCGGTTGACGAACCCCCAGCAGCGGGTCCAAAAGCTGCTGGGGAGGAAACAGCCCAAACAGCACCGGGAGGGTTGATAATAACCGGCCTGAGATCTGATTTCAAGGGACCGGCCACATCCAGTTCTGAGAATAACACTGGCTGAGTGTGATCAAGGGAGCTCCGGCCTTGGCAAGGGCAAGGAGAAAGCTGGCTTTTCTGCTGCTTCCAGCCCAGGAACGGCCGCTTGTGTCGGTCCGGTCCCAGCTCCCACAGCAGGATACGTGCTGAAGCGGCGCTGGGAAGACCCGGACATCCTCGGGTCCCGAAGATCGGCTGGTGCTCACCTCCTCGGGATGAGTCACCCCGCTCTGCCAGGGCGGTTCGTTAGGCAGCTTCCACCAGCACAGAGGAATGCATTGAACAAAGACCCAAAATCCCTGTTTGTTGTAGAGGGAAGAGTTAGTCATGCTTGTGCTCCACGCTGCTGAGTCACCCGGCAGCCACCGAGAGCCGTGGGATAAGGGACTGGAGAGGGTGGGAGCGACTGTTTACTGACTTGACGTGTAAATCAATCAGGAGGTTGTGACAATGCCATAAACCAAGACAGCCACAAGCTGAGAGGGAAGAGGAATCATTAGGCAGAGTTTATAGCTGTTAAAGAAAAGAAAAAAGGAACCATAGAGGTATTTTATTTGCGGGTCCGGAGCTGGCTTTAAAAATTATAGGTAACATTATATTGCATTTTATATACCACCAGCAGACCCGAAAGCTCTTTTATATGCTGCAGCAGACGCGGCTCCTTCCTGCCTGATTCAGAGCAGCAGCTGGGCCATGGATTCTGAAGGCATCAGCATCTCGGCTGGGGCTGCGGAACGGCAGCTGGAACTGGGCAGCTGATGGCTCCAAAAACCCATCCGGGCTGTCCCCGCAGCAGCGCTGCTTCAGAGCAGCTGATGAAGGATGCCATCGCCTCCTCGGACTTTTAAACTGGGACACAAAGCATGTTCGTGCTGCTAAAGCGGGGTTTTCTTTATCGTGGATACCAGCTTAACATCTAGCATTTAATTTTAACACCAAAGGACCCGAGTCGCCAATGACTAACGTTTCCTTTGATCGAAATCACGGCTCTGGCCAGCAAAACGCCCCGACACTGCTGGGAGGGAGGTGTGAGCAGCACGCAGCGCCCGGCCGTGATCCCCGCGCGGATCACACTTGTTGGAAATGCAGTCTTGGATTTCTCCGTGGAGGTTGGCACATCGGTTGCGGCTCCTCTTCCTGGCTCAGAGCATCTCTGGGGCTCTGCCGGCAACACGTCGGGCTTTCCCCAAGTCTCTGCTGCTTCACCCCATTGCACAACCTCCAGGAGGGATATGGATGGGTGCGAACTGAAAATATGGGTATCCCTAGCCTACGTTCACAAGGGGATTTAAATAATTCCTGATTGTAAAGCAGGAATTATATCTGCTTGTAAAAGTAGCCCTTCCTCCCGTTGTGGACGAGGCAGGAGAACCGCTCAGGCCATGAGAGGAGAATTTCCTACCCACTGCTGTCTTGGCCGCTGGCCTCCAGAGCTTGAATCTTTTCTCTCATTCGGCGCAGAAGTTGGAGGATTTCCTTGAAAATAGAGCCTTTGTTTGGTGAATATTTCTCCCGTCTGGTCCGGGGCTGTAAAGGGCCCTTTGTTGATTAAATGACAATCTCTTTCTCAGCCTGCACGATACCATCAGCAGAGAAACAGGACTTTTGAGGCCCCTTCTGAATCGCCGGGGAAGGGTCTGTGCCCGTGCAGCCGCCCCGCGCGCAGGAAGTGCTGTGGGTGTTAGAGAACCGGTTTGTTTTTTAAAAAAATACCAGGCTACATCCTTAGCGGTTTCAAATTTGGGGCACAGGTTGTTGAGCTGTTCCGTGATTTTAGAGCACCTGAAATAATGGGATCTTAGGCTGGAGGCGATCTCCTAGAACCTCCCCGCCACCATC
Organism: Numenius arquata; assembly: GCF_964106895.1. Taxonomy (NCBI): domain Eukaryota; kingdom Metazoa; phylum Chordata; class Aves; order Charadriiformes; family Scolopacidae; genus Numenius; species Numenius arquata. The sequence continues at coordinate 4,057,437 of NC_133599.1, read as the reverse complement.
ATAATACAAATGGGTCGTAATAAAAAATAAATTAGTGTGAGTCCACAGAAACCAGCAGAGCTCTATCCCTTCCAGAGGCTGAGGATCCAGATGAATATTTCATTTAAAATATTCTATTATGTTGGCTCATATCATTGTAATATCTGAGTGTCTCACATTTGTCAGGCAACTTTACAACAGCTTTGTGAGACCTGGAAATCTCAGGCTGAAAATGATTTCAGGAACCGGCCGTTTATTTTATTCCGTGTTGATGGCAGCGTCTTGCACAAAGCAGCCCACGACCGGGGCTTCGTGGTGCTGCTGGAGATGCAGAATGAGCAGAGCAAGACCGTGCATCTCAGGCCAAGGCTGAACCGAAGCACAGGGAGGATGCAGGAAATTGAATCGAGCATCCCAGTGCCGGAACGGTCCCACCAGCCCGCCCATCTCCACAGCTGGGACAGCCGCAGCAGCTGGAGGACTCCACCACTGGATCATCACCTTCTGTTGGGAAGACAACGAGGTTTGCAGAGGCTTTTTCTGTCTCGCAGGGTTTGTGAGCAGCCTGGCTCGCTCTAGCACCGCACCGGTGTTTGTAAACAGCCGCCTTAAAATACATCGAGCAGGATGTGGGAGCATCACGTGAACGTGCAGCTTCTTGTCGAGGCAACGGGCCCGACTTTGCCCTCTTTGAGGGCAGAGCAGAGCAGAGCAGAATAACTCACCCAGCTCATCTCCACCAGCCTGCCCCGAGCATCGCTAAGGACAGCTCAGCATAGGTGCCTCCGCTTCCCGCCTACGCAGTGGGAACAGCACGGGGACAAGGACCGCGCTGACCAGGGATGCTCGGATGCTGTGGAAATGACTTCCTGCCTCTGCCAGAGCTAATTTCGCAGACGACACCAGCTGCTTCCCGAAGGGGCACACATAACCCTGAACCAAGCTGCTCTGAAATGACTCAGCCAAGGCAAACCCTTCCTCCCAACACCTCCTTGTGCTGGTGTTTGACATATGACCTGGCAGAGGGAGCTTGCTAATAATACCTACATTTTATATAGCACTTTTCTTTGGGAAATCTCAGAGGTTTTACACAGAAGTCAAGTCTATTTGGAGCTCAAGGCTTCTAAGGATGTGCCAAGGACAGAGAGTCTTGGTACCCAGGAAGGTAACATTGGAAGGATCTATTGCCAGGACAGATCTGCTAAACCTATCTAGCAAGGAAGTAGTGATGGCTGTGGTTAATTTGCCATTGTTAGGATCCAGAGTAAACATCCCAGAGATGACCAGGGGGTTCCTCTCTGTCACAGCCATGGTTTCAGGCGAGCCAGCAGAGTTTAGGTACTAGAACCCCATATTGTGATGTGCCCCAGAGAGTGGCAGGAGCACGAGATGGCTGTGAGAGCATCTCATGCCTTGCCAGGCCAGGAACCCCATCCTATCACGGGAAGACTGAGCCCTGGCCCTGCAGCCAAAGCAGGTGCCCGACCCTGGGGCAAATCCGGGGAGGGAACCAGTGGGGCCTGATGCGCTGGGGACGGCTCAGAAATAGCCCCGAGCTGCGCAGAGGAACTCCTGGGGAGAGCTGGTGCGTACACTGCAGGCTTTGTCTGGGGCAGGTCGGCTGGGTGTGTGCTTCCTGGCATACAATTCCCAGATTAGCAGGAGCCCGGCTGCCAGCAGCTCCTCCAACCCGGCCGTGAATGAGCCGCTTGGGGCTGGGAACCGCTGCTGAGGTCAGTGGTTCAAGCGCCCGAAGCTGCCAAGCAGCTCAGGGCAAAGGCAGGGGATGGGACCAGGCAAGAATACAGGGATGGAGCATCTTCTCCCACACAACACAGGGAAAATGAAGGACAGGACCCCCCCAACCCCTCTCTGATACCTCTGCAAGAGGTTGGCTTTGCCTTTCAGCCCCAAGGGATGGAGGCCACCACTAGCCAAACCAGACAAGGCAATCTCTCTGCTCCTTTTGCAGCTGGAGGGGAACAGAAGCAGGAACCTGTCTCTTCTTACTCCAAAATTAATAAATAAAAACCTTAAAAGCCAGAGAGAATAACTAATGTGGAGAATATGAAAAAGCGGGAGGGTAGAAGGGTTGGGAAAGGAGAAAAAGTAATTCAAGACAGAACTGTTTAATAAGGGAAAGTGAATAATCAGAGGGAGAAGCGAGAACAATTTATTCACACTAAATGCTTAATCTGGAAAAAAAAAATAATAAATAATTCAAAGCAAAGCCAGGCTGTGCCAGCCAGGGGAGTGAGACTCATGGGTCCTTCCCGAGGAACAGGAAAGGAGAAAGCAAAAGGGGAAACGTGGTATGTTCACTAAAGGGAAACGTTGGGGAAAGAAGAGGAAAAAGCTGGAGCTGAGGACCTCTTTAGGACAGGGCTAAGAGCGGCAGGTACCAGGGTGGGGGGCAGAAAAGAAGGGCCAGGGTCACACTCTCCTCCAGGGGGACTGCTGATGTGGGGTGGTCCCTCAGGGGCTGCTCCCCATCTCTCGCTGGATCTAGGGAGGGAAAAGAATGGACCTCAGGGACTGATGCAGAACAGCGCTGCCTCCCACAAGCCCTGCCACCCACTCCCACCGCCTGACAGGGCTCCCATTGCAGACCCAGACCCCAGAAGGGGCTTTTTTTCACCTGGGCACCTCCAGCATCCCTAGTCACAAGAGCTAGACCCATGCTGGCTATGTTGCAACCATCAGCGTGAAGCAAAGCTGCTCCAACACCCCACTGGCACCCGGTTGCTTGCACCCCCCCCAGCCTCCAGCCCCATTTACTGCCTCGGAGAAGCTGGACACGAGCAATTCCCCACTGACTGTGCCTCCGGGAGCCGCGCCAGGCGTGCCCCTGCAGTTATCCGCCGGTGCTGATGAATGGGCATCTGTTTGCAGACACCCCCTCAGAGGCTGAAAGGAGCTACTGTGCGGGCTCTGGGGATCAGAACATGGCTGGTGGGTTCAGACGGAGAAGCATCTCCTGTTAAACTCCGGGTGCTTTCGCCTGCCCACCCTCTGCAGAGCGAGGTGGCCACGAAGCGAGCCGAGCGCAGAGGAAAAAAAATAAATGAACCAAGCAGACAACCCGGTAAAATTCCTGGTCCACACGGCGTGAGACAAAGAAACCGCCTCCACGTCCCGATTTCCAACAGTATTTGGGAATTTCCCATCCCCCTGATGCAGCTACTGAAGCCAAGACAACACATCTGGTCTCTGCAGGAGGGAGGAGATGGGCTGCTGTGAGGTGACCCCCACGTACCCGGTGGGCAGTGAGGGCAAGCAGCGCCCCCCCAGCACCCCCTCCCCACCTCCCAGACATGCTCTTCCTGTGCATGGAGCGAAGGAAGTTGCTTTTTCCTTTCTCCTGGGCTGTCCCTGCCTTCAGGAGGAGCGTGCGGGCGTTTGGCTGCCCTCGGCTCGCACCGGCGAGGAGTGATAACCACAGAAGGATCTGCCTTTGTGGAGCCAGGTGTGGAAACTCCCTGCCTTTCCTCCGTGTGTGGACAGAGGGTTTCCATAGCCAGTTGTCCAGTCCTGCTTGGAGCCCTTGTCAATCCAGATTTCAGAGGCGTTTAGAAATATGGCACACTGGAGGGGAGGAATTGGGATGCGAGCCCTAGTATGAAAGGGGAAACTGAGGCAGGGAGTGCAGAACCTCTCTTCTCAAAGAGAAAATTTAAAACTAGGCTCATTTAATAAATAACCTCACTGAAAGGTGCTGGTTTTTCTCTTATAGAAACCACTAATTCTTCTAAAATGTATTTATGCACCTGCCACTGCAATTTTAAACATATTGGCCCAAGTCTCCTGCACATGGTCCCACAGCGGCTTGGTGGAGAAGGCAGAAATACAGCTGTGGCCAGAGGACCATGGTGGCACGTGGTGCCAGGAGAGTCATCCCAACCCTGTGCACTGATGGCATTTTTCTATTCTAGACTGACCTCAGGCTTCTCCAGGGTTTCCTCCTCCACCTGCTCCCAGCAGTACCCAGCTTCTCCCAAAGCAGCCCCGGGTTTCTCCTGCTCTCTCTTCTGAAAACCTCGGTTAGAGAAAGAAATATGTCAGAGAGACAGACACCCCGAGCACTGCAGCAAATTGGAATAACACTCGGAACGTGTCCTCCCAGCCAGGAACTGACCCCAGATGCTGCCTCCTTGGCCACTTCATCACAGACCTGCAAGACCTTGGGTTGTCCCAAGGTTCTGGCCCGCAGAGAGGTCACGCTCTCTGTGCTAATGTGCCAAGGGCCTGAGAGTCTTCTCAGGGTGCTCACAGGAGCCCCCTGCTTCAGGAAGTGAAGTGTTATCTTTCTTACCTGTTAAGGAAAAATAGCCAGGAGACAACAGCATGCCTCCCGGAGGGAAGAGATGGGAGATCTGTTATTTAAAATATTTCACATCTAATGGGCAAAGTTGGAGGGAATGGTCCGGACAGAGCAATTCTGCGCTGGGGACAGAGGTGAAGAGAAGGAAGGTCTGGAAGCCCCTTCCCTCCCCTCTTGCTGGGAGCCCATACGATGACACTCAGCGCCCCCCGAGATTTATCAGCTCTCCCATAGACACACGCAGTCACAGGAACACACACACCCCCTCCCATATTTGTACAACAGATTATCAGAAGGTGTATTTGTAAGTTATTTTGTCCTAAACAGATTATAGCTTGACAGCTCTTCCAATGCCTGAAAAACACAAGCTGGTTTATGCTGGCTTCTCTGGACACAGCAAACAGACGGTTTGATTAACGTCCAACACGCTCCAATAGCTTTTATAGGAACAAAGCCTGGATCTGTTGGGGTTTTTTTTAATCAATTTGATATATCTGGTGCATGCGAGAAGCATTTTGCCTGAAGCCTCATATTCTCTCTTCATCCAGAGCCCAGAGACAGCACAGCCGTGACAAGCCTGGTGTGGAGACACCCGTGGTCTCGGCACGGCAGCTGTGCTCTGCAGGGAGCTAGGGCATCACAGCTCCGGCCTCAGTCCCCCCCAGGCACTTGGCATTTGCCACCGTCCTCATCCTCCCACCCTTCCCAACTGGGAAATGTGCCTTGCCTCCCCCAGCAACCCCAGAGGGAACCGGGAGGAAACTCTGTGGATAAAACCTCATCAACAACAGGGGGTTTGGCTGCTCCTTCTCACAGTTGCAATTGCTCTCTGTGCCGCAGCATCCCTGGAGGGCCATCACACCCCGCTGAGCTGGGTGCTGTGGAGCCAGGTGAGCTGGACCAGTTCCCTCCTGCTGCGGACCAGCAGGGAAGCCCAGTTCCAGGGCAGCCAGGGGGGCAGAGAGCAACTTTCCCTTAGTCACATCCCCTGGACAGTTAAGCAGTGCTGGGGCAAGCTGGACTGAGCCATAGGCTCATGGTTGGACTGTGCAACCCATGGCCACCCACACTCCAGCAGCCTCAGGGCAGAGGTTGCAGTCCTGGTTCTACCAAGGGTTTGCAGGAGATGAGCTTGCCCACCCCTGCGTGGGGTCACCAAACCTGTATCACAGAATGACAGACTGTTAGGGGCTGGAAGGGACCTCTGGAGATCATCCAGTCCAACCCTCTGCCAGAGCAGGGTCACCCAGAGCAGGTTGGACAGGAACACGTCCAGGTGGGTTTGGAAACATCTCCAGAGAAGGAGACCCCACACCCTCTCTCAGCAGCCTCTTCCAGGGCTCTGGCACCCTCAAAGTAAAGTTTTTCCTCATGTTCAGATGGAACAAACTGGAAGAGTTTGTGCCTGTGGCCCCTTGTCCTGTCACCGGGCCCCACTGAGAAGAGTCTTCCCCCATCCTCTTGCCACCCCCCCTTTAGATATTGCTCAGCATTGATGAGGTCCCCTCTCAGCCTTCTTCTCTCCAGGCTGAACAGCCCCAGGGCTCTGTAGGTTGATGGAAAACCAGATGGTCCCTGGATGCGCCCCATCCTCCTGACCCCTGCTCCCCGCAGCCTGGACCCAGGCACGGGGCAGGGAGCCAGGTGGCCCCGTGGCCACCCAGGGGTGTCCCTGTCACCCAGCTGGGCTCGCCCGGCTGGGCTCAGCTCGGTTGGAAGTCGGAGAGTGCCACCTGGTGCTGCGAGGAAATGTCTCTCCCCGGCAGGTCCCCGGCAGCTCTGCTGAAGGGTTGGGGGGTCACCGGGGAGCCCCGGAGCTCACCTCCCCACCGGGACCACATCGGAGGGGTCTGGAGCCAGGAGGGGGAGAACCGGGGTTGCAGGTCTATTCGCAGCTGCATTCAAAAGCGGCTCCTCTTCACTTTCCAGCTCCTTCAAGCTTCCTGGGGCATGAGGCTGCAATAGGGGGAAATAAAGAAAAAAGATGATGTACAGAGACATTTTGTCAGCTCTGACAACAGCTTGATCCTGATGCAACAGTAGTTCCATTGACCCATTTTGAAAATAAAACCAAATTCTACCTCTCTTTCCCCCTGCAATGCCAATTTATCATAGAATCATCTAAGTTGGAAGGGACCTTTAAGATCATCGGGTCCAACCATCAACCCAGCACTGCCAAAATCCCCACTAAACCATGTCCCTCAGCACCATCTCTACCCGCTTTTAAATACCTTCAGGGATGGTGACTCAACCACTGCCCTAGGCAGCCCGTTCCAACGTTTGATAATCCTCTCGGTGAAGAAATTTTTCCTAATATCCATCCTAAACCTCCCCTGATACAACACAAGGCCGTTTCCTCTTGTCCCATCGCCTGTTCCTTGGGAGAAGAGACCGACCCCATCTCGTTACACCCTCCTTTCAGGGAGTTGTAGAGAGCGAGGAGGTCTCCCCTGTCATCCAGAGATCTCAGGGCGTTTCATGCAATCGAGCAGATGTCTCTGGGCTCAGATGGGAAACTGAGGCAAGTGGGGAAAATGGTTGGCTCAGGGTCACAGAGGGAGGGAGTGACAAAACCCAGCAGACATCTGGTCTCCAGGCTTCTACAACCCTAACCATTAACTTGGCTCCTGTCTCCCGCATTTTGCCAGGCAGTGGCAGGGTCTGTAGCCTGGTTATGCCATATAGAAAGGAAATCTATTAAAAAACCCAGCTTTTTAACAGCTTCAGGCAGGTCCCCAAGACTAGTCTTAAAGCACTGCCCTGGAGTCCCTCTTGGCTGTCTGGAACAAAATATTGACTATTTCTCAAAGAGCTGATTTAATGCGCTGCACCATCCAGCAAAGAGGGGGCCTAATTTGTCTCATGTCTACATCCTGCACCATTCACACCCCACGCCCACGCTCCGGCAGAACGGCTTTATTAAACCACCAACCCACCCGCCACCCCAGCTGCTTCCTGCAGCTCTACCAGCTCCTGCATCCTTTCCCGCGCCTCTCAGAGCCCTGACGGAGCAGCTGGAGTCTCTGCACTGCCGCAGATTAGTTTCTCTGCTGCAAACCTGTCCTGTTTATTCTGCCTGGATTGGAGATGCCCATCCTGTTCCATCCTTGGCCCCCTCTGGCCTTGCTAACACTGTCTACTTGGGGAAAGTCACCAGCACCCCTGACCTGAGCCTCATCTCAGATGAGGACCTAGTCTGCAGGGTCATCCCTTGTTCTACTTGGGATGGACATTTTAGGGAGATCTAGTAGCTATTACAATGGGATTTTCAGGGATGGCAAGATAATTTTGCATGTACAGCTTCTTTCAGGACTGGTGGGTAACAAGTTACCCCAGTTAAACAACCACAGTCACAACGGGCATCTGTAAGAAGACCAGGAAGGGAATCCCAAAGGCTTGGCTCTCTATTTCACTCCCATCCATCCCATCTCAGCAAACATCCCAACACCATGTGTTGCCCGTCACTGACCAGCAGCAGCCTGAGACCATTCCTCGCTCAGCTGGAAAGGACCATGGAGGTACAGAAGAACTTCAAAGACATCCCTGAAAGTCCACAACCTCTGACACAGTAGTCCCAGGGCTGTTTTAGCGTCCCCCATGCTGATCTATCCCTATGCCTTTTCTAAGGCCTGAAGGCACTTAGATCTGCCTGCACGTAGAGCCTTCTCAGGAGTGATCTCCACCTTAGCCCCAAGCTCCATGTCCTTCCACCAACCTCATGTGAAGTCCATCGATGTCCGGTCGTGTTGAAGAGCGTGTTCCACTGGGACAACTCTGCTGTGGGGGATCCTGCCCCCTCATCTGCTGGTTAAAACAAGCCCAAAGAAAACAGTGACTCCCCAAAGCTGGCACCTCCCTTCCTTCATGCTGCCCTTGCACGGCAACCAACTGTGCCCCCAGCGGCATGTCTACAAGCGGACATCATGCCAGCTCCAGATCCTCTAGTACAGCAAAAAAAAAAAAAAAAAAAGGAATTACTGCCAGGCATGCCAGGCACTGAATTCAGCAGCCAACTGGCTGAAGTGCCCCAGCCCCTCGCATCCCCTGGGCAATTTTCAGTGCCCTCTGCCCTGACTCTTGGGTACTCTCCCAAAGGATGAGACTCCCCAGGCAATCCCCCTGGTTGGTCTTCTCCAACATGCTTGATGCCAACATTTAGCCAGCAGACAGCATCCAGCACTAGCCCCAGGGCTTGTACACAAAAAGCAGCATACAGGCTGGGAGAAGGGCTACCAGTCATTCCTCAGGACTTCTCACACCAACCAGCTCCCCCAGGCAGCCCTCGAGTCCTCAGAGATGAAGGGGGATCTCTTTCATCGCTGAGCCATCCTCTCACCTTTCAGGAGCTGCTCTTTCTCACATTCAGCGTCGAAGTCCACAGAAAACATTGGTTCAGGGCTTGCACTGCAGGTAGCATCTTCACCACCAGCATCCAGACCTTGGAGAAGCTCATCCCTGGAGGCAAAGCACAGCGAGGTGTGTTCAAACAGAGCCCAGCAGCACCAGCACTGCAATTCCTGACCTTCCAGCAACAGCACGAACACAGCTGGATCTGGCTGTATCCCTTGTCAGCAGCCTGGAGAGGCCAAGAACTGCAAAGGGCTGTAACTTGAGTTTCTAATGGGTTCCACGGTCCATACAGGGCTGTTTGGGGACCTTTGGGGAGGCAGGAGCAGCACTGGCAGCGGTGGGGATGGAGCCTGCCCACTGTGGATACAGGATGCCCCGAAGCTGCGCAGGTTCTGGAAGCCAACTGCAGCCTTCGGAAACACTGGGCTCGGTTCAATGTTTTAAGGAAGTAGGGGGAAAACTGGATTTTATAAAACCCAAATGAGCAGCTCTCTATAAAATCCAAACGAGCAGCCTCCTGCAAAACACCAGCTGCTTGGGATGTGACGAGACCGATGCAGCCAAACGGGCTTCTCCCTGTCCCTCTGGGGCATCCGTGTCTATGAGGACGTGCTCCCGTGATAGGGGCACGGAAGTGAGCCAGTCCCTTGGCCCCGTGTCACCCCCACCCCCCACCCCAACGCTTACGTCTCCAGAGCTTTGTCACCAAAAGCTTCTGGCACGGCTGTCATGACCCCGTGGCCTGCATGTGTCAGGGCTGGGCTACCGGCCGGAGTGTCCACCACATCACAAGCCAGCTCCGTGTCGCTGGTGCTCCACGTCAGGCAGCTCCTGCTGGTGCTGCTCCCCAGGGAGCCGGCGAGGCTGAGCCCCTCCAGCTCCCCCAGCAGCGGCTCCGTGCTCTCCCCCTCCGCACCCTCCCAGGGCTCCCAGTATGGCTGCTGCTGGCCTGCCAGTTCCCCATGGCCACCGCTGTCCCCAACGGCGCCCAGCTCTTGTTCCTCCACCCTGGGGTCCCCTCGCAGGTTTCGCAGGTGCCCAAAGAAGCTCCTGAGGAGGTGGAGCAGGGAGGGACGGCGGGGGGTCCGGGGGGCCGTCAGGGCATCCATCGGGGCCATGGGGACAGCCAGTGCCTCAACGGTTCAGAACTGCGTTTGAACCAAACGGTCCCCAACTGCCCGGAACCCAGAGCTGTGGCACCGAGACAGTGACATGGGTCTGAAACAAGACTTGAAGGGGGACAAATAGCACCCAGAGGGGGGCAAATGGCACCCAGAGGGGCAAAGGGTGGAGAACCCAGGGCTGGGAGGGGGGATACAGGTCAAGCACAACCCAGAGCTGGGGGAGAAGAGGGTCCCCCAAAGGTGAAGCCTGCCTTCCACCCACAGTGACTCATTCCTGCAGCATTCCCACCTCTGCCACAGCTTGGCCAAGCCCGGAAATTTCACGCAAGGTCTCCTCCAGCAGCGCAGTACCGCGGGCAAAGAGAGAAAGATAAAAAATTGCTACTTCTGCCAGCAGCAGCGGAGCAAACAGCTTTTAAAAGCAGCGTTTGCCATCGAACTGAAACAGCAGCAAACTCAAGGACCCGTTTCTCCCTCGGCCACTCAGGCACGTTTCCAAGGGGTATTTTCCTGGGACCCCAGTCTCAGGCAGGGCCATGATGTTCCCTGCAATGTTTCTGTGCTCGACAGAGCCGTGCTGTCCCTGCAGTGACACTGGCATGAAGCTGCTCCTGCTGTTGTAACCCGTCCCTCACAGACACACCGGTAGGGCTTCAGCCTTGCTTCTACACGAGTAGTCTCTTCTGGCTGTCCCTGCCTTGGCTGGTGTCAGCCCATCCTCGGCTCAGATAGCCCACAAGCTGCTGGTTGCAAGAATGGGGTTCCCTCCCCTCCTCCCCCTCAAAAAAATCTCGTCTAAATCTGCCATGTCACCATGACTGGTTGAAATCGAGATTCTCCCACCCTCCAGCTGCACCCTCCTGTTTCCTTTCCTCCAACACCGCCGGGCTCCAGCGACCGGCACCGGGCACAGCTCCTGCAAAGCACAGTCCACAGCAAAAAGGGTGTTTTGATGTCAGCCCCTTGCTCTTGCTGGCAGGAGAGGGCTGGGGATGCAGAGCGGAGTGCAGCCCCCTTTCCAGCAACAGCAGCACGGATTTAGACTACATCAACCAACTGGTGAAATCACATCCTAAAACACTATGTGAATCCTGAAAGCCGAGGCTCCTTCTCTGCCTCTGCCGCGCATCTCTTATTTACCCCAGCAAATATATCTCTTTATTTACACCAGCAAAAGAGGCTGCCGGTGGAAGAGGGGAACGTTTCACATCAGCAACAGCAATCGCAAAGCCAGAGAGGGAATTTTTTTCCCTGTTGCCTCAACGTCTTAAAGCCACTGCAATAGCAAAGCAGGCTGTCTCCAGACGTGCAGGATTTAGACTGCTCATTAAATGATCTCCTAAATACTTGCTTGCCACTCATCATCCTTTCTTGATGTCCATGTTGGCTGTTCCCATAACAGAACTGGTGCTTTCAAACTCATTTCCCTCTCTCCCTGATATCTCCCCCCTCTTTAACACCTTCCAGCAGCCATTTGGGGACACATTGTGGTTTGAGTCCCCGCTGCCCACCCACAGCTCAGTCCCCACAAGCGCCTTGCTCTGCACACAGAGGAGGTGTCCAGTCCTCCCCCTTATTTTCCACAAATTTTGCTGCTCGATGTGATTAGAAGCAGCTGTGAATGTCATACACCTGATGCTCGCCTACCCCCACTTTCCCAGCTGTTTTTCTACGGCCATGCCACAGAGGTTCTCTGCAATGTATCTGAGGTGGAAGAGAAGCGGTTTGCAAAAAGGAAGAAGGATTTGAGATTCGCTTTTGCAGAAGTTCTCACCAACGCTGCTGCCCAATGGGGTAATACTAAGGGATGCTAAATCTGAAATGATGGTGAGACTCAGGAACAGCCCGGATTGATGTAAGGCGGTGGAGAGAAGCACAGGACTCATCCTGCAGCAGCACATCCCGATGTGCCTGTGCTGTTCAGCCAAAAACCTCTCCACCCACAACCCCGGCTGTGCACAAAAACGGCCACCACCAGCAGAGACGGGCAGGGGCATGGGGATAACCAAGAGGCAGGGACATTCAGACTCAAACAGGCACCACTGCTGCATTCACCACCAAAACTCACCCCAAGGCTCAGTGCAGAATTAAGGGTCATGGTGAGACCTCCAGCCTCCCCCCAGGACCAGGAGTTTCACTGGGAGGAAGGCAGACCCCTTGCTACCAAGCTGATGGGGACAGTCCCCATTAGCTGATTCCTTACCTCCCTCTGCTCCACCATTAGTCTTACCCCATCCAAAGCCATCTCTGGCCAGGGCACATCTCTCCTGTCCTGTGTCCCCCGCAGTCACTGCAGCCATCCTTTGCTTCACCCTCCACAAATGTCCTGGTTTGGGCTAGAAGAGAACCAAACCACGACAACAACCTGCTTTTCACTGGTGTCGATGCAGCCACCACCCTCAGAAAGGTCTGCCAAGGTCATGTCCCCAGCAGTCCCCATGTCCAAAGGGACAGGGCATCTGTGGAGCCAGAGCAGGGCTCTCTGCACCCAGGGGCCCATTTTCCTCAGCAAAACTCAGCCAAGTAAGTCAAGGATTCAAAAATCTTTCTGTTTGGCTCTGGGACAGGGAGCATCCCCCCAGGGCACGTCGCCCCAGGGCATGAACAGTGCTCCTACCACTGGACAGACAGGTAATTTGATAATTAGCAGTCAGGCATTTACGCTGGCCCCAAACCTCTGCTTATCTGGCATTTTGGGGCACCAAGAGTGAAGTCCCTGGCAGCCTCCCAAGGAGCAGGGAGAGGGAAAGCAGCCGGGGCAGCTTGCTGAGCTGAGAGCCACCTCCAGCGAAGAAGCTATCTTGCTCTCCAGGGTGAATCACACCCTTTCCTCTGCCCACTGTGATTTTTCCTGATCTCGGTGGATTTCAAGTCACTTGGTGTGAATCACCTCCGCCACTGGTGACTCTTTTTTGCTGGTGGATCAACACAGAAGCTTCCTACTAAAAACCAGAAACGCTGTAATAATGACTTTAACAGGGCTCCCTGCCCTACCTGCTGGGGACCCTAAAAGAGGGCAAACTGATCATGCTACAATGCCCCAGCCTTAAGAAAAAGGTCAGAAAATGGAGATGAGTGGTGTTCCTCAGGGGTATTGGGATTGGCGACATGGACAGTGGAATTGAGTGCACCTTCAGCAGGCAAGACCCCCCCCTGCAGTGCTGCCTCCATCTATGGGGGGCAACAATATCAGAAGGACATGGACCTGTTGGAGCGGGGCCAGAGGAGGCCATGGAGATGCTGGGAGGGCTGGAGTCCCTCTGCTGTGAGGACAGGCTGAGAGAGTTGGGGGGGTTCAGCCTGGAGAAGGCTCCAGGGAGATCTTAGAGCCCCTTCCAGTCCCTAAAAGGGGCTCCAGGAGAGATGGGGAGGGACTCTTGATCAGGGAGGGGAGCCATAGGAGGAGGGGGAAGGGTTTGACACTGAAAGAGGGGAGATTGAGATGAGATCTGGGGAAGAAATTCTTTGCTGTGAGGGTGGTGACAGCCTGGCCCAGGTTGCCCAGAGAAGCTGTGGCTGCCCCATCCCTGGAGGGGTTCAAGGCCAGGTTGGAGGGGGCTTGGAGCAACCTGGTGTGGTGGGAGGTGTCCCTGCCCAGGGCAGGGGGTGGAACTGGTTGGGCTGTAAGGTCCCTTCCAACCCAAACCATTCTGTGATATCACTGGAGAGTTCAGGAGAAGCCGAAGACTCCTGGGGAATCATGGCAAGCAGGGTGCCGGGATGGGATGTGCTGTGCCATCCCTGCAGCACTGGGCTCGGTGGAGCAGCCCCAACCCTGCTCCCACCAAAACCGATGCCCCAGCCTCACCCCAGCCCCCTGAGCCCCCCGAGGAGCCCCGTTCTCCCCCGCCACCGCTGTCCCCGGCCCCACCGCGGTGCTCGGCGCTGCACAGAACGGCACCGCAGCCGCTTTCCCACGCTCCGGCCGGGGAAGGTGCCTCTAGAGGGAGCTGAGCCCTGCCCGGCTCCGCATCTATGGTCTGGGGTTGGGTTTCGTTTCTTTTTTTTTTTCCTCTCTCTCTTCTTCTTTTCCCTCCTCCTTCCCGGTCCTGCTCGCTTTCTTGCCCCGCGCCGCGCTCCGGGGAGGAGGCAAGAAGGGAGGCGGCGGGGATGGAGCAGCTCCCCGCCGGGATGCGTTAACTCCTCGGGACACCCCTGGTCCCCGCCGGGACGCGGTGAGTAGCAAGGGGACCCCCCCACACACACCCTGTCCCTTCCCCCGAGCCTCCCCCCCTCCCCCCCGGAATGAGTTATCGCTATTCACCGGGCCCCGCCGGGCGGTGCCGCGGCTGCCGGGAGCCAGGGGAGGGATGCACCGGGAACCCCGGGGTGCCGGTGGGCTCCGGGGGAGCCCGGTAAGGCGGGAGGGGTGGGCAGAGCCGCAGGGCCTCATCCTGCACCTCCTGGTGAACAAGGTTAAAGTACACAAGGGAACCTCAGCCAGCAGGGCTCCGGTGTGTGCCATAGCAGGGACAGGGCTGGAAGGTCTCGCTCCGAGCTGATTGCTGCCCCAAAGAGGGAATATTGCCTCTTTTAATAATATTTCCTCCAGGTGGGTTTTTTTTTCCCCCTTCCTCTCGCGAGGTCACGGCGGTGACAGCCCCACTCGGCACCACCCCTGCTCTGTGTTCAGTGTAGGGGTTCAGGGGAGCCAGGGTTGTGTGAGCTGGCGGTGGGGAGTGTTGTGCCACGCTGAGGACTGGGGTGACATCCATGTCACCCCACTCTGGGCTGTGACCTCAGCCACAGGGACGGCACGTGTGGCTTTTCAGGCTCGCCTGCATGGCTTCTCGCCCAGCAGCTGGGGACCACTGGGACGTGGGTGCACGGGGTTGTGGGGAGACCCTGGCTGAGATGCCTGTGGCTACTGGGGCTCGTGGGCCAGCTGGACCCTGGTGCCATAGTGGGTGGGTGAACACCAAACTGGGGAACTCACCTGTTTGCTGTTCTCAGCCAGGCTGGGAGGAGTGGGGCTGATCCCTCAGTGTCCGTGCAGGGATAGCAGCGGGACACAGGGGTCCTGGGGGGTCTCTGTCCTGCAGAGGGTTATCTGCCCGGCATGATGGAACTGCTCCCATGCGTGGGCCCAGGGCCAGACCTGTGAAATGCTCGTCCCAGAGGATGCTCTGCTCATTTCCTGGAACAGGATCTCCATAACATGTCGGGGGGTGACTTCAGAGCCCCATAGGCCAGGCTTGGTCATAGGGATCATGGCTGCTCCTGCAGATCCTCTCCCCTCCTGCAGCCTGCAATTCTGCCTCCCTCGCTGGGTTGGTCCCCAGACACTTTCCTTTAGAGAAAAGTTGGGAGAAGTGGTGAGCATGTGGTGAGAGCTCACAGGAAATGTGTCAGAGACCTTTACAGGAAAGGAGATGAGGGTGAACCGAGAAGCAGGTGAGGCAAAGGTCTTTACTTTTATTAGGGAAGGCTGGCAAGTTCCAGGAAGTTTGATTCTTCGCATGGCATGTGCTCGTTAATAAAGATAAGTCTCCTGTGCCACTTTGGAGGTGTTGCTAGAGCCACATCCTTGGTGCTGTCTGCTGCTTTTAACCCTTTGCGGCCTCCTACAAGAGCAAAAAGTCAGGGTGGAGCTGAATCTTTTAGCAGCTGCTGAGAATTAGGGACTGCTCCCAGTAACCTGCAGCTTCCCCCACTTGAGCCCTACCTCAGGTCCTGGAGAGTCTTCATTTTCTGCAGCCTTGGGCTGCATTTAAGTGTATGGGTGTTGTATCCTCCTTCACGCTGCTCTTTTCCAGCATGGTATTCTCATTAAAAAAACAGGGGGAATGGGGCAAATCAAAGGAGCGCTGGGCTGGGAAGCAGGAGGAATGAAGGCAGCAGCACTCTTGGTCCTGGAGAGGATGGTTGGAGGCAGTTTGGCCCGCAGCAGAGACTGGCAGTACGATATCCTGGGCGTTCACTTAGTTTGCAGAAGTGGGAGCTGAGGGTCCTCCCCGGGGAGCAGGTTGTGGCTCGGCAGAGTGCTGACGGGGACATGGCTGCTGGCCCCAGATGTGCGTGTGCGCAAAAGGGCCGCGGTGGCCCGTGTTGCAAGAGAAGAAAGTGCTGCAAGAAACTATATTGAGAAAGAAACTGAAAATGAAAGTTCCTCCGAAGTGACGGCTGCAGTCGCAGCCTGCCGCTTCCGAAGGGTTTGCCAGGAGCCAAATGTGAAGAATCACAAGTCAGCTGCTTCTCAGACTCCTGCAGCCACTGGCCATCCCTCATACTGAGCACACATCAGAAATTCCCTGACTTTATTCCTGGCGGAGGTCTGGGTCGGAGGCAGTGAGGTGATGAGAAATATGGCCGCTTGCACCTATAGACCAAACTGTAAAAGCTCCAGAGTCAGCTGAACCCTTTGGCTGGATCCTCCCCAGTGCTCAGTGCGTCCTTGGGTTGTAGCACCATGAAGCATGGGAGAAATTCGCTTACCCGCGAGCTCCAGAGCTGCTCTGAGTCTGGTCTTGCTTCCCTTGCCATGCAAGGAAGTGCCCGAAGAGGGACTGGGGATGGCAGTGGAAGAAGCACGGGAGGGTTTCCCCTGCAGAGGAGGGGATGGGGTCATGAGCACCCTCTCTGAGCACCCCCTTAGCTGCCCCCACCACATCCCCAAGCAGAGAAGAGCAAGGAGAGGAGCAGCGCTGGAGCCCAGGTCTCTCCTGGGCAAGCAGGAGCCAGCTCTCCTCCCTGCTTCACCCTCGGTCCCAACTGCTGATCCTCATCACGTTTTCAGCTTTTCCTTGGATGGGGATGTTTGAGGCTGGGGAGGAAAAGGGAAATCCTGTCCTCGGAGGCGTGTAGGAAAAAACAGCATCTCCGTCTGTGTGTCAGTGTGGCTCGGGCTCCCTGGATGCAGCTATGCAAATATCCCATGGCTTTCTAAGCCAGGCTGACAAGCTTTGCATTTCCAGCCCCCCATCCCCACCTGGACTGCAGGCTCTACTTTAAGTTACCAGTTACTGTCTCCATTTATTTTTTTCTTCTGAATAATCTTCAGTGTGAAGATCTAAGATTACACCATGTGTTGCACTTCTAATCCTGACACGAGTGGTTATTTATCCATAACCAGAGCTTTTTTTTATTTTATTTTTGCCTGGGATCCAACTTAAATTTCTGGCTGTCAGTGTGTCTTCATGAATTCAGAGCTGGTGCAAATCAGAAACCCCACCAGCTTAGCCCTGTAGAAGTCTGCCCTGAGAACATGTACTGGCATGCCAACGAGAGGCCCGGAGCTGCAGGGATCTCTCTCTCTCTTTAACCCGCTTCCTTCTCTGCAAAAACCAGGGGTGAGGTCAGTGTGACGAGCAGAGGGGTAGAGGAACTGAGGACCGCGACGAGCCCTAAACCACAGCTCTGGTTTTAGGGTCCCCGTGAAGTTTAGGGGCAGTAGGAGCTGTGCGTTTAGTTCTCTCTTAATTTTCTTCTTCCCGAGAGGAGCTCAGAAAAAAGAGTGGGGGGAATTCGATGTCAGGAAACAGAGAGGTCATCTCTTGTAGAAGTTGTGGGGAACAAGGAGGAGGTGCTTGCAAGAAGTGGGTGCTGTCGCTGCAGACCGGCGTGGGAGCCACGGCAGCTCGGCGTGGTCGCGGGCTGGTTTCCTCTTGCCGCGCTCTGAACCCTCGTGGCCGCAGCATTTCGGAGCCCCGTGGCTCAGCCCCCAGCCACCTTCCAGCCCTTTGTGGTGGGATTTTGGCTTTCATCCCAGCGTGAAGCCACTGCAGATGCTGCTCTTGTCTGGGCTGAGTAAGAGCCCGTGGCACTTGCCGAGCGGGTCAGAGGATAGCTGGCTGGTTTCCAGTATGGGTAGGGAGTTGGGTGACTTTCCTCCTCCGGCATATGACTGTCTGCAAACACGTTACCAAGAAGCGTCAGGAAGAAAGGAGAAATCTAGCCGAGGGACTTGGTGTGGCCAGGAATTCAGGGGAGGGAGGAGCCAGGTCGCTGGCAGAGATAAAAGCCGGCAGCATCGCTCCTCTGAGCTCTTGGCTCGGCCAAAGGGGCTTCCTAAGGCTGGCCTGGGAGGTGGGAGAGGGCGGTGAGGCTCCAGTGTCCCCTCTGGCTGCCCATAGCCTGAGTCGCTTACTGTCTCTCCTCGTTCCAGGCAAAGCTGATATTCCCAAGAGTCTCTCTGCAATGGCCTCAGGGAACGACGGTGACCCACCAAGGGCCCACGGACGCCGGGGAAGCAATGGACGCAGGCTGTCACAGGAGCTCAACTCAGGTAAAAACCCTGCTGTGATATTCAGGGGAGGAAGCATTTTCAACCTGGGGTTGGAAAACCCTTGCTGTGTTTCTTTGAGAAGATGTTTTTTTCCATACCTCCAGGGCCCTTTGCAAGACTGGGATAACAAATCGGTTCCATAAAGCTACACTGGATTGAACTGGGAGAGCACACGCTCAATGCTTTTGGGAGATGCTTGGCATCGGGTTAGTGCAAGGGGGTCTTGAAGGGCACAGAGAAAATAGTGCGGAGGGAGCTGCTGGTCTGGGGTGGGCTGGCAGCTCTGTGCAGGCAGGACAAGGTGAGCATAGCAGGGGGACACAGGACTTGGGGCAGAAAATCCCCCTGGCCGGCTATGAGATGTATGGCTGGTGTCTGGTGTCACTTACTTTCCATTCCCTAGGGAAAAGAGAGCGAAAGGCGCTTGATGTTTAAAACACAGAGAGAAAAACACACCTTGGTGAGCAGCGCCTGGTCTCAGGCAGTTGGTTTCAGTCGTGCTGCATCGGCTGCTGGATGAAATCAGGTCTCCGGTGCTGCCTTGACACAGCAGTGGTGAAAAATGACGGCTCACCATCATTCCGAAGCGGTTCAGTCCGTTTCTCCTGTGCGCCGAGCCCAGCAGACTGTGTAATTGCGTTTCACACAAATGGGTGAAACTGGGAACAGGGCCGAAAGGAACCTGGGAAAAACCTCAGCTCCTGTTTCATCCCAAAATGATAAAATGCCGCTGCACAGAAAGCTGTTAAACACGGGTGACTTCTTAGCCTGTTTTGCAGGTGGACTTGTAAATAAGACTGAGTCACTGGGGCTCTGTCAATAATGGAGATTAGAAGCTCTACCTAACTGTCTGTGTGGTTGAGCTCAGATCCAGCTCAGAGCTGTTTTATTGGCCTGATAACGTTATTTATACTCTGGTATTGCCTGGACTCCTCTCCACCTCAGAGTACCATTTGTTCTAGATCCTGCACGAACACATTGGAAGAATAAAATACCTTGTCCTTCCCTTACCAAAGTCTACAAGGTATGAAAATAAATAAATAAGAGCAGTTGTTTACATATGCTGATTTCCTGTTGAGGCCAATGAGATGCTGATGTGAAAACCAGTGAGAGGATCGGGCCCTGAGCTCTAACCACACTGTTTTACAGTTATGCTTCCTGTACACTTGCAAACACTTACGGGCAGTACCGGCGTCCCTCTGCTTCCCAAAACTCAGGGGGAGGTCCATCTGGAGTTTGGAAGTGGGATCTCTGCACACATCTTAGGCAGAAGCCTCATGGACTCCAGTGGAAGCAGAAACGTGCAGCTTCCACCAACACATGCTATGGGATTACGGGGCAGAAGGCGGCTTTTGTCAACAGGTATTAAGCCTGGTTTTCATTTTGGGCTCCCTTTCTCTGTTAGTTTATCTTTGGATGCAGTAGGGAGTGAAGAGATTTATCTGCTGCTCGAGGGTTTGCTTGAGCATCGTTCTGAGTCCTTGCTCTACCAGCCATAGCTTTGGGCACGGACACGATGCTGCTGGGTCTGTCTAGGCTGGGTGGCCGTTTGCACTTGTGGCATTTTTGGGGCATTGTAGATGAAGGCAGAAGCTCCATAGTCTTTTTGGCTGTGCATGATGAAGAGGAAGAGCAACTTAGCTCATGAATAGTCATGCAAAGGGGAGCAAACGCTGCCGAAGGAGGGGTGGGAGGCCCAGCATGAAGGGTGTTGTGCTGAGCTCAGGGCACAGGGCTCATACTTCAGAAAATTGACCTTGCCCTCCTCCAGTCCTCGTCTGTCACATGGGGGTGGCAGTGCCTCCCTCTTCCGACGTGCTGCCGGGGTACGCGCACGGCAACGGGAACGGTTCGGGTAATTCCATCGAGGCTCAGATCTGGGGGAAAAGCCGTGGACGTGGCGGTCCTCAGACTTGCAGTCACCGTGCTGAATGCAGCTCAGCTCCCCTGCGCTGCAGAGGGGCTAGTCCATGGCTTGAAAATGTTGTTTATGTGGTCACACTTTGCTCCTGTGTAGACCACGTCAGCTGGAAACCCAAGGCACTTTGTTGAGAAAGGTGATGTATCGCTAGATCCACTTATTACTGCTAGGGAAAGGGAGAGAGGTTTGATGTAAGACTCTGCAGGGATGTTCGAG